>NC_134387.1:4239673-4559465 GCF_035582795.1 Mycteria americana
GGGCAGTATAACATGGCTGCTGGCCACGCTTTGTTCCTGTTGTGTGGACAAACACTTGACCATGCTGCCAGTTGTCCCTTGCCACGCTGCTCTCAAGCGGGCACTACTGCTCAGAAGTCCCACCCAGGACCATGCCATAGAAAGCAGTTATACATCTATGCTCTGTGATCGAGGCTAGATCTCCTTTACCAAAACTGAGCTCTGCTAAGCTGTCCATGCTACTACTGGTTTGATATTAATGTTTTCATTGCAATTGCAGTCCAGTTGTGAAGTGTAAACCCATTGCACTGGGTGCTAGACAGCCCCTACTGTCTGACTGCGCCTGCTCCAAACTATCACCTAAAACTATCATTTGCTTCAATACATAAAATTACCATTGCTGACAGAGCTCCACATGTTTTTGCTGTTTCTACACGGCTCGTTCTTCAGACTATCTCCTACTGCTATGCTGACCTTGATGGATGCCAAGTGTCTCCTCCTACTTTAGCCCACTGAAGCTTCCAACCTTCTTGCATGTTCCCTCTTTAACTCAAGTTGCCCCTCTCTCCCCCATGGCATCACATCAGTAAAACACTTGGAAGTCATCCTGAAAGAGGAACTACTGTAAATAGCCACACTTTGCTATTTACTCGCCAGAGCTGAGAAAAAGAAGTGTCTTTCTTTATCTTAGAACTAACAAAATGAACTAGTGCTCCTGCAGGAGCCTCTATCTGTGAGGGAAGAAGGATTTCTTCCACCTCAGTGACAAATGTTGTTTCACTTGGGGGCGGGGGGGGGGATCCTAAGCAACCCTTTGAATCACCGAAAGCCTTTAGACTGCTTGCAACATATTTCCAAAACACTCTGGAGGTTGCTATTCTTTACTGAACTCCACAGTGAACAGCTCCAGGGTACATCTGATTTGTCTGGCATCTTTCTGGACGTAGCAAACATGCAGGTTTCTTTTTTTGTGGGAGGACAAGACAGCACCTTCATGGCCATCTAACCTTAAAGCTCAGGGGGCAGGAGGGGAGTAAGCCTTAGATAAAGAAACAGAAGGGACTTAAATATCAGACTTCCACTGAAAAAACCCCACCCTAATTTAGGTAAAGATCATCACAGAACTTCAGACCATTACATTTCATTCAGCTATGCCTGGATACCTCTGAATACATCAGGGTCAGGCCCTGCCAGAACAATTCATCCAGTCTATGACTCATTCCATACTGCCCGCCTTCCCTTTGCTCGCTCAGACACAGGCAAAGGAGAGGCTCTCAGCTGGACAAGTCCTTTTGTCAGCTCATCCCTGTCATATGAGATGGGGAGGCACTGAAACCTGCAGTTCTTAATAATTCCATGGCGTTCTGTGGAGAGTTGAACAAAAAAAAAAATCCTTCACCCCTGAACTAACACATAAACGCAAATAAATTCAACAAGAGCATAGTACCAGACACAAGTCTGATCAAGGAGTGCTTAGCAGAATGAGCAAGCTAGTGCAAACAGACCCACATACCAGAACGGGTGGAACTACTGTGACACTTCGGAAATATTGGGTCTGACAGCCAGGCAGCAGCGCTGGAGGGCAGCAACTTCCTGCCATGGTGTTTGTTTTTCTTATGATTTCTGAATCAGGAAAGTCAGGCAGCTGATCCTAGAAATAACAGCCAGGAGCAGCCCAACACTCACCACCATTGTCACGAACAGCTCTTCTGAAGATCCTGATATTAAAGGGAGGGTGCAGAATAGAAACCCACTGGCCAGATGCCCATCCTGACAGGAAAAACCCTGAAGTGTTTACAGCAAGAATTTCAAAAGTGCTTAGCAATTAAAATTCCCAACTTGAGACGTCTTACAGAGGCCTAGACTATTAGTGTGCCTGCCTCCAGCAAATTGTGCATCAAATTTCCTGGCACACGGGAACAGAGAGATGTTCTCATATCTCTGTTCCATGGCAAGGAAATAGAGATGAGAATCGGGGAAGGAAGAAGGTATTGCTTTTTTATTTTTATTTATTTCTCCACCCCCTTCATTTGTCAGACAGAGACCCTGAAAGGGGTAGGAGGAGGCCACTAAACAGGGGCCTCAGCTGCAGGAAGCTTTAAAGCCCTGGAGACAACCTGAAATGGTGGTGAGCGTCTGTATTGCTTTGCTAATACAGAAAGCAGAGAGAAGCATGTGTGCTAGCAATGCACATGGCCTAGTTTTGCAACAGCCCTCTGAAAGAGTTAGCTTCTTCAGGAAACCCAAGGTGCCCTAAAATTACTACCTAGGGCATAACAGGTTCTAATCCATAGGAATCTATCTGTAATTTCCCCTATAAAGTTCTTGGAAAATTACCTTTGTGAATCAGAGGTATTTTAGTAGTCAACCAGTGAAAGAACAGCCTACAGCAAGATCAGGGCATTAATTGACAGAGAATAGTTACAAGATGCTGTTCAGGCTGGAGTTGTTTGCAAGCGTCTGTGAAAGCACATAAATGAAAAGCTGCTTATTGCTTAAATCTAGGGAACTCCATGTCCCTCTTGGACGGGACAGAACAATGCAGGTGCTTGGAGCGATGGGAGTGGGAGGATAAACACAGCTGCAACTCAGGGAAGACAACAGTGATTTCTTTTGCAATACAAACACGTTGCTTGATTGCTACCTGGCCAAGCAAAAATAAAGGGAGGGCAGTGGCAATACATGTCACTGTCTTTAAATGGTTACCAAGAAACTGGCTGAAGGGAAGAACACAAAGGCTCCCCTGTGGACTGACAAGCAGGACAGAAACCCAACTGCATTTGTATTGTGGTTTTACCAGCCATTACCTGCCCAGAGACACCAGCCACTTCCTAGCTGCTAGCCCTCCCTCTGCAGACTGCTTTGTGAACCTGCTTGGATCCCATTCAGCTGACAGTCCAGACAATTTCTAAAGCAAGCCTGCCTTCACTTACGCCTGCAATTAGGCTGGCCATTGCTTTCTCATCAGATTAATCCAAAATTATGCATCTACCAGTACTCTGTGAGACACTACAGCTCAGCACAGAGACAGCTGTTACAAGCTTTATACTCAATTTGTGTATAAAGGGCCTTATAAAAATTTGTGTTATCCCACCATGATATGTTTAGAGAGGAAAAATATGCACAGATAGAAAAAAATACGACCTAACGAGTAAAACATAAGGCTGTCCAGGCTGCTAGGATTAAATGCTTTACAGAAGCATCTTTAGGCTAAATCCTATTCCTTATTTCCCTCTCTGATCCTAATATTACAAATGTGTATCACACCTTCTTTGCTCATATGACCATTCAAATAGATACAGATTTTACTCATTTTATTCCCTTTCATCTTGGGCCAAATCTCCTTGTACTTATCCTCAAAGTGAAACACAATGTAATTTATGCATTGTGTGAAACTTTTTCTTTTATCTCAAAGAAGTATCCCCCCACTGAAGAGGGGAAAAAAAAAAAGACTGCAGACTTCCTTTTAAACATTCAAAATAGTAACAGTAAAATCTCTCTACAGTTGTGAGAAAATATGGTGTCAGTTTTACCTAGGTTATAGGTGATTGGTTTTTTTTAAACCTTTCAAAATTATAATCTGCTCTAGCCAAAAGCTGGATGTTCGGTTTCCTTCGTATGTTACACACTACCAACGCACACAAAGGTCACACGACAAAGAATCAGTGTCCATCGATTTAATTAAAAAAAAATCAAGTGAGGTTTTCTAGGGAAGTTGTTGCTTTACCAGGAGGGGTAGGTTGCAGGAGTTCTTGGTTAATCAAGATGCTGAAATGTTAATTATCTCTCAGAATACACATGGGCTAGGGAAGAAATCATTGTGAGGCACCAAGTTGCTAGGGAGTAGAGGTTTCAGGAACAAAAGGCAAACGGGCGCTTGGGGCAAGAAATCTCCATCCCTCTCTCTGCAAAGCATCATGTGCATCTGCAGCACAGTATTAGGGATGGCTAATAATAAACCCTAGTGCTGGGCACCTGCTAGACTAATTGCAGCACAGCATGTTCGAGTGCTGTGTGGAGAGCATCTGGAGACAGAACTGAACTCAATGCAGCGTAAGAGCTCACAGAAAGCAGCGTGTTAGCGTGCTGGCTCCCGAGTGCCAGACGACTAGTAAATCTCTGCTTTGGGCTGGGGAATGCAGATCACTTTAACAAGACGATAGAAAGAATAGCTGTCAGTTGAGACTCCTATGCTCTGTCCCTCACTCTGAAGCCTGCAGAGGCCAGCGGGAAGACTCACCCTGGCTTTGAATCAGGCTCTCTGCCACTAATATGCTGCGTGGCCATGGCAACCCAGAATCGCTTGGAGGGTCACAACACTGGAGAAGAGCTTTGCATTTGCTTCACAAGAGGTCTGAGTGAGGTTCACTTCTGAGCAGAGATCTGGCGTGAGGCCTGGGCAGCACTTATGCCCCACAAAAGAAGGTCTGTATATAGGGAACTTGACCTACGTCTCTTATCAGTACAGTTGATGAATTAGAGCTGCTTGTATTTCATACAGTCATTCTTCAGAAAGTAAGACTTTGCTTGACCCTGCAGAAATCTACAACTCCCAGTGAAGGATGAGGCGTAGCACAAACTTGGGTTACGGTAACTCTAACCCAGCGCCCATTCTGCCTAGAAGCCTTGGCCTCTCTCCCCAATACTTAAGACCAGTCCTCTTTTGACAGATGCAAGGACACTGGGCAGCATCCATTGCTCCTCCAGGACCCTTGTAGGAACTTTCCCCACCCTGACCCTCTTTGCCACGGCTTTCCCCCAGCAGCTCGGGTGTGTGACCCAGCTCTAGCATACGACCTGTCACGCGGAGCCCTCTGACAGCATGATGACATCATGGACTTTAGAGAGCAGGTCTTGCAGCCAACACAGTCCTGCACGGGACAGTTCATCCATCTGAAAGCTGTTGTTCCAGGTTGCTAGCAAATTCAGGCAGAGATGATAAAATCAAATATATTTAGCTGACTTTTAGAAGCCTGGCCAAAAAGACATAGAAACTTACTTCAGGAAAAGGAAAAAATGGCTGATGACTGAATATAATCACAGTTCTAAGGAAGAAACCAGTGGTGCTAGCATAGTACATTTGAATGTTAATCAAGCCCCATTTCTCTTCAAGTCAAAAGAAGGTGATATTTAGTGGTGCATTGGATAAAAGCCTTCAGGAGGTTTAAATTATTCTGTCCAACCAATATTCTAATCGCTCTGCCTAACCTCCAGAGATCATCATTAGGTTTCTGGCTCACTGCCCCACTGCATGTGATAAAAGCATTTCAGGCTTACCAATGAGGTTTTCATCACTCTCCACAGGAGGTCTGGGAAGGCCGCTGGATTCTGCCTTGAGAACAATGCAGATTTCCTTGCTGATAAAAACGGTAGGGAATAGATTATGTAACAGGTTCCACGTACGCACTGAAAGAGAAAGGATCTTAACATGACAGCATCAGTCATCCCTCTTCATACCATCTACATGCTAATGCACAGGTATGTCTACAGGCTTCAGCTATGCTGCATGACAGAATTTACCATAATCCCACAGTTTGGTTCAAACAAGTAGGTGGATATCTACAAGACACCGAACACAGACCCACTGCTCTCCAGTGAGGCTCCACGTGTATTTATTAATTGCAGAAACAAGGCAATAAATTTTCGGATCCTAATCCTCATGGTACAGTTCATATGGCAATCACATTGCCTGATCACACTGAACAAGTAGTGTTGTACTGTATATGAATGTGAAATATTCACATTACACTTTATCCTTCCAAACAGAGATTAAAAATACCCTTACTGACTTAGCGTGCTAACATGCGAGTCCAGTTCAAACCAGTAATTTATGACTGAAGACCATAATCTCATTACTTCACTAAGCTATGGCCCACAAAAATAGCTCACCAAAAATCGAGCTCCACACAAATTTGAGTCTCATAGGAATATTCTTCTAGAGGAATATAAATTTAGTAATTGCTTCATGGGTCATCAAATCTGGCCTTATAAGCAAAGACAGACATACCATATAATCTACTTCAAAAACTAATCAAACCAGAACAGGTCAGAGAGCACACATCAGCATACAATTTGCTGACACTAAAATTATCTACACTGGCTGAGAATGTGGAAAAAATATCATTGGTGTTTGAGATCTTTACACAAAAGGATAATACAAATCCTTTGCTTTTAAATGATGTCATTAACACCTTTCTACGGTAGGTTAATATTTCCCTTTTACAGATGAGGGCCGAGTCACAGAGACCTTCCTAGAGCCAATATTAAGTCAGTGGTGTAAAGAAGGCTGCTCCTTCAAGTACTCATCCTGGAAAACAAAACCACAATTCAAGTTTCTAGCCCAATCAAAGAAAAAAAAAAAAAAACCCCTTAGCGCTTGGGGAACAAATTCAAAGTAAACCCCATTAAAAAAAAAAAAGAAACGGTCAAATTCACCAGAAGGGGTAAATAGTAAAATAAACTGGTAAGAAAAAGGTGTAAATGGTGAAGTTGTATAGCTTGTACTGTTTTGGCTTTCAGTGGTGTGTCAATTATGCATGCAAATTTGCATGCTCAGCTAGGTGTGTACATCAAGAAGAACATACAAGCGCTTTGGGACAAAAAAAAGACATCTTCCCATGTTTGTAGAATTCAGTATCTCAAAACCTGAGTCAGAAGGTTAAGAGAGACACAGGCTGGGAAGAAAATCTCCTCCGTTGTGCCTTTTCTCCTTCTTTTTTGTTACACTCATCCAGTTACCTATTCATAAATGCTCACGACTAGCATACTACTTTCAGTACCACTGCATTTGTCTTCCTCATGCATTCATCAGCGTTAAGTATTTCCGGCAGCTCTTTGCCTGCTCTTCGGAAACCTGTAACTCTTGCGCAGAAGTACTGAAATCTGATCCCGCCCCCCCCAGTAATTTTACATTAACTTTGCTCTGACTGCACTCCTAAGCGGAACAGTAATGATTTATAAGCGACTCTCACTTTTGCAGAAGGAAATGGCACGCTGCACCTTTCAGCACCATTCTCTCTCTCTCCTACACACATTTCTGCTGAGAAATAAAAGCCCAAGCCTGAGAAGTGCCAGAACACGATCTTGTGAATAGGCCTGCCGGGGTGACATCACTTATCATACCACTACGTTACCAGCCAATTGGGGAGGCTTCTCATGCAGCCGTTACTTCTCACCTAGCAGGGAAGCCTATAGGAAAGTGTTACAGCCCTGGGAAAGGACTCACTTTTATTGTTGATGCTTATCTTGCCACACCTCCTCTCTTTCCCCTTCCCACTCCAGCGTGCGTACGCGCACACATGCACACACACACACAGAGAACACAGTGGAGGCAAAACAACCATGCATAGCAAAAATCCGTTTCTGAGTATTAGGCTTTTGGCAGTGATTCACCTAAGAACTTCCTGCTGGTTCTGGAGATTCATATTTTTGTTCAGCAATTTCAGTGGGAGGAAGAAGCTTCCTCTTCTAAGTCACTAATCATGTTAGCTCATTGTTATGACACTGTGCAGCTAACAGTCTTTGTATTTCTATCCCAAATATATTAAAAGCAATTCATCTCCAGCCAGATAGCCCAATCATGCCTGTAACCCTGTGAAAAGACAGCAGAGAATTTAAAGCTAGGGTTATGTTCTGACTTTCCCCAGACATCTGTTAATTTAACTAGACAAGACCTAATTCTTAGCACACAGAAGCAAAGCCCAACATCAGATCAGGGTAAACTGCAATGCTGCAAACTGAGGCTTGCAAGCACATGCCGTGTTTACACCAGAGATACTTCACTGCAGCTGCCATCTAAGAGAAATAGGAAAGGGGCACATAATATTGTCACGGGATGAAGCAAGCTATTAAAATAATTGGTAGGAACCCCAGAGATCTCTTCTACCTGTCAGACAGTGCTCTTAAAGAAGCAGCCGTAATTGTCAATTGCTTCTCACTCTGAAATAAAATGACCATTGGTACATCAAGTAAGCAAGTCCGTATAGTCTTCTGGTAACGGTACAGCCTACTCATGCAAGAGGAAAAAAAAAATAGGCCCTCTGTGAGAATTCAGAAAGAGACTGTAGGTTGTACTCCAGGCACACAGCTGCAAACCTAACTCACTCAGCAGCACCTAAAAAGCCTATGAGTGCAAATAGATTTTTGTCACACTCATTGCAAAAATATTTGAGCACTGCTCCAACTCCGGGTAGCACAGTCACACACACTACAAGGCTTTACTTCTGAGTTTGCAAAGATCAAGCTGAAAAATCCAACTCCAGTATCCATCTTGCTCTTCCTGACTCTGATATGAACATTTGTTCGTACCTCATCAGTTTTTACAAAAATATCTGTATTTTTAAAAAGCAGCATCCTGCAACTAGAGCTGACTAGATAACCCCAGGAAAAGGGGTTAGAAGAATACTCTCTTCTTTCCCAGCGCTGGGGCAGCACAGCCACGCTGTCCCAGGAGGCCAGTTTCCACACCTCGTTCAGACCTTGGCTGTTCCACCACGCTGCTAGGTACAGGTAGGGATTATTATGGACCTCTGCCCATGTGAACCAGACTGCAGAGCACCAGACAGACGACTGGAACTCTTGTCAGTGCCTGCTTGATTCACTACCCTCTCACCAACACCTAACTAGTCTTTCTGAAACGCAAATATTGGCAGCTATAGTTTCTTCTTCATCTCATCTCCAATGAAGAGCAAAACACTGGCAGAAATAGTGACTTATTTCTGTGAGCTCCCTTCTGTAAGAAATTCAGAGCTATAAGCAATTGTATTTTATCCAGCACCACTGGAAGTGAACACCGGTCACAAAGCATCCTCCAGGCCTTCAGGAGGACTTGTCAGAGAGAAAAGTCCAGAAGACAATTCCAAGTTTGGAGATTAATCCCAATGTAGCTTACTTATTAAGCCTGCATCACCCTCTTACCTAGAAACATGACAGACTACTTTCTCTATCACCTACTTCCTTTGAGGTGAAAGCAAAACAGCAACTCTTGAACACACACCCTCCCGGGCTTCACCACATGCAATTAGACAGATCAACCACAGATGAACAGAGTGCAATATCTGAAGCTAAGTGACCACATACCTACCTGAAGAAATTGCAGCTCTCATGGAACCAGGAAATACACAACAAAACAAGGCAATATTTTGTTTCAGTAACTGAAACTCTTCATGAAATAGGTGAGTACACAAAGAGACTGCGCTTCCTCATGTTATTTGACCAGAAATGAGAAGCAGCATGAAAATAGCAAATGAGGGAAACGGAAGGAGCACTAAACAGTGCTCCTTCCGTTTAGACTGGGCAGACCATAGGAAAGAGGAGTGCAATGAAGCCTGATGAGAACAGAAGTATCCAAGCAATGAACTTTACGGTAAATAATGGAAAAGCAGAAGCAAGAGGTTTTCAATCAATAGTAAGCTGCAGAGGAGGTGTGTTGTTCCAGCTGCAGATCTGTCAGAATGGTCCCACAAAAGTTCTTGACACTACCTGAAGGACAATCAAACTGCTTCCCCTGTTCACAAAACAATCTGGACAAAGGATGAGTGTAGCTTCTGTTTGAAATGCCACACATTTTTTTTTTTTTTTTAAAGGAGGGGTAAGAAGTATGTTTCACCAAAGATTTTGCACACATCATTGTTCTATTGGTCACAGATACATGACTGTCTCCCAGCATGTATTTAGATGCAAGTTACACGTCAGTAGTAAAAGGTTGTGAAAATTCCCAGAGATTTGTCTTAAAATACAGAGATTTTCATTAAAACACTTATTTAGGAGACACAGTCTATAAAGAGTATGCACCTGAGAGTCAAAGGCTCCTTCATCTGCCACAAAAAGGCATTCTGGGATCCAGTGGCTGAAATTTAAACTTTGGTCCAAAGTACGATGCAAGTTAAAAGCTGTAACAGCTGAATCGAGTGGGAGGTCCAGCACAACTCCATACACTGAAACCTTTGCAAGGATCTATGTGTCCTTTAGGATATGTGACCTAAATTATATACCTTAACTGTAACAACTTAAGCAGTTGTAGGACTCGCTATTCTTCCTTTTCATTACATACACCAGAACAAGCACTTATAGAATTCTCTGGCCTTAAAATTCGTTAATTTGTCTTTAGACAACTAACTGCAAGTTAAACAAACTGTACCAACAAAAAAAAAAAGTCTCTCTAAACAAACTCCACAATCTTATTGGAAAAGTGTTAGGAAACAGTTTAAAATAGAAAATGCCAGTTTCCATACTCTCAAATTTCTGGCAACAGCTCAAAAAGTTAAGTCATGTTTACTTTCCTTAATGGAAAACCACCACTCACTCTCCCCCTAATGTCAAGACTAATCATGCTTTAAGTACTGCAAGCAGAAGTTTGGCTGAGTCAGCTGCGCTTAGCCAAGCTGACATACAGTGCAGGACACAAAGAGTGATTTAATGAAATGGAAATTAATTTAGCTTTTTCTTTTTCATGTAGATGCTGTATGCAGCACGAGATTTTTCCAGGAGTATCTTAAGATTTTAGTTTTGTTTTTAAAATGGTGATTGAACTATATAGCATAGTTCAAGAGTCCTAGCATTTTATTTGGTTTTCAAAACCCAAAACGCAAAGGAGTCTTCATATATAACTAAGTACAAGGCAAAGATCCTACAAACACTTGCACAGAATCAGCATTTCATTTTTAGATAGAATTTTTACATGTACGCACACACACAAATGTATAAATAACATTTTTATATATAACTTTTTTCTAAAATAGAGAATTCCAAGTAAATTCTAATCTTTTCATATGTATACAGTTAGGTTTGAAAACAAGGTGTAAGCAGGACTCAACATCCCCTTGTCGCTCTCATGCGAACAGCTAACTTAGCTAAATCTCTAGGTGCACTGTAGTTAAGTAAAGGTAGAAGGTAACTTTCCCAGCATGTAACATGAAAGACGCTTCTTGGTGCCGATTACAGAGGAAAGCAAGACACTACGCAGCTCGTTTGTCTAGCTACGTTGCGTTTAGTTGAACAGACAGGCAGTATCACTATGCTGCTCTAAATTACGTACGCAAGTAAAACCCTTCTCGTCAGTCTTTACTTGAACACTCTTGTACTAGAATGAAAAGAAACTGAAGACAGTCCTCAAATTCCATCAAAATGACTTACACCAGAATAATCTTAGTGCAAAGATACTGCTGCTTTATGCAATACTATCTTGTATTTATTCTTTTGTAAAACATTGCATTGCAACTAAAAAAATTTGAAACATACAATGAATTTTTTTTCCTGCAACACCTACTAAATAAATGTGTTTATCTCAGTTGGCTGCAGAGAAACAATCTGCTCAAAACCCCCACAACCCTGCTCTCCAAAGCAGTTTCAAAGTAGCAGTAATTCAAAACTTCAAGCTCAAGTTTCACTTAAGTCCCAGACATCTAAACTTTCTGAAAGTAGGATTTATAATTTTATCTATCTTATTCCTCTGAAAAAAAATAAATCCCACTTTCACAAAGTTCTGGATTTTTACATTAAAAACGTGGAAAAGAATCACTAGGTAGCTGAAATGGGCAGTAACAGTATCAGAATGACGATATTTCACACTCAGAATGAACAACACTCCACATGATACTCCTAGGAACAACCAGTGCTCTTGAACCAAGAACATGGAGGCAGATCAACAATTAGGGTTTACGTCCCTTGTTCTTTAATCTGCAAATTTAACAGAATTAGGAAACAGAAGAGAAATACAAGGAGTACAATAGAGTTGACCAATTATACAAAATCTCATCAATTCCACTTTACATTTCATATGCCACTACATTATTTTGCTTTAAAAGTTTTTGTTGACAAGGTGCTGGAGGACTTGGCGCAGGTATACAATGCTGACAATGGAAATATTTTTATTAAGTGCTTCAGGAAAAGAAGCGGATGATCCCGAGTCACCAAAAAAAAAAAACCACCAAGCAATCTTTCAAAAAATGATTCCAGTCTATAAACAGCAGCTTCAATGTTCATATAACCCAGAACAAAATAGTTTCATAAAACATTATACAAAGCAGTCCTGTAAAAAAAAAAGAAAATAGAAGAAAGAAAAAGAGAAGAAAGGCGCAGCATTAAGTAACTTCAGACAACCAGTTTTGTGAGAGCTTTAATGGCACAAAATGTTTATAAGCTACAACTCATACATGTACTGTAAACTGTATATAATGTTACAAAGTGCTAACTAATTTATGAAGAATGCATAATCACTTTGGCTCAGTTAACTCCAATATTTCAATAAATGTCAATTAAAAAATTTGAATTTCTAACAATCTTCAGCTTTCACTTTTTAAAACAGTAAGTAAATATGCATTTGCTGCAGTTAAGTTAGCCTGCTGCATTTTTAATGTGCGAGTTTATGCATTTTTTTTCTTGATCCTATTTACAAATATTTTAGGCCAGTTTTCACTGAATGTAAGAAAAATGAAGCCTGCATTTTTTTTTTCCAAAACTGTAAACAGGTATAAAGCTTTTTAAACAACATTTATCTTAACAAAACTTCAACTATCAATAGTTGAAACCCCTTTTCAAATTATACAACAATCTGTTTCTGTTCATTGTAAAACTAGAAGTTGTAGACTTTCATCCAAAGCTTATAGTAGGGTATCAATAAATACTGCATTGTATCATAGCAAGTGTTACACTGATCACATATCCATTCCTCATCTATAGTTCTCACAATTTTTACTTCACGGCTCCTTCAAATATTATAAGCTGTGTTGATACTCTAGCCGCAAGCTTGCAATATTATTTATCAGATATTCTGAAGAAGAATTACCTTTTAATTGAGAAAGGGGTAATTTTTTTTTTGAAAACAGTACTCCCTACTTAGTAAAAATCTACTTTTCCACTATTCCAATTTCCATACAAAACAAGGTGCTGTAATTAGAACTGAAAGTGTTTCCGCCTTTCTCCCGTCCCCTCAGTTTTTAGGACTGTAAAATGATGTACTTGATGCCATCTAAAACACCCTTCACCACTTCCCCCTTCCCTCCCCCACCTTTGGGTGAAACCCAACATCCACACTTGAAACAAATATGCAGTTGTAGGCAACTCAAGTGCCATTAGTATTCACAACTAAAAGAAAAAAAGCAGATGTCTTCAAGAGAATTTTTTGTTAGACTGCCCTTTCACCCTGAAAGCATTCTCTAACAGCATTCAGAAGTAGAGAATAAAAATAAATACCGTTTAGCAGTGGATTTATACTTAACTTTTTTACTTCCTGGGAGCTAAGTTCTTTTAAACCAAATCTCAATTGGGATTTAGCTTCTATGCATCAACTGTTTCAAGCGATCACTGCTATATCAAATAATCAACTTTTTATAAAGTCTGATGCAAGCAAACAATTATAGGTAGCTGTTCTCTCCAAACTGGCTGACTATATTTTCTTATTTTCTACAAGTCAGCCTACTAAAGTTTTTATTTAAATGAGATTTTTGCTAGTCTTAAAATTAGCATTGGTTCCCTAAATACTTAGTATTAAAGTCTATATCATATTTTTTTTAATATATTCATATGTATATAAAAAAAGAGTCTTCTATCCTTCAGAGTCATGCTACATGTTCTGAAATCCAATAAAATCTATTTAAGGACATGACTGTCCCAATGCTTTGTAACAATTTGGTACTAAAGCTTCACATTTTGAAAAGAAGTGTCACTGAAGGAGGACAAGGCTTAATGTTCCCTAAGATAAAAGTTCAACAACATTAGTGAGAGTCTATCTAACATGAGACATCACAAGTGACTTTCAGATTCCATGTATCCCCAAAGGAGATTGTACAGTAAACAATGAGAGATAGGAATATTGAAAACTCATTTGCAGAAGACATTTCAGAGCTTTACAACTTCTGAATCTTTACGCACCTGCAAGATTGTCCCCCTTAAAGATAAGTCAAACGCTGCCATATCATCGTAATTGTAAATGGTTCCACAACAAACAGAATCATATCCTTTTACACAGAGCCTAACTACACCTACAGCTGTTGGGTTTTTCCTTAATTTAAAACTACTTCTTTTAAAAGGAAAATTTCACATTTAAAATTTTCCCTTAAGAAAACAGGTAAGGAAAATAAAAGCTTCTTCACATGCAAACAATGCAATTTTTCTAATATTTTCTAGGATCAGACAGGTTTTCCTACAAGGAATAAGGAGCTGACTTCATAGAAAAGACAAGATTACAACAATTACCTAATATTAAAATATGCTGATGGATTTAGTTATCCTACTTTAAAATTTATGCAGTCTTTGCCTCCTGCAAATCAAATGGTATTAGCCAATACAAGGGGCCAAGTAAATTCCCCCAAAAGCTGATTTGAACGGGTTTTTATTGCCAGTGATTTCTTAGTTTATTTCACAACCAGCTTGTTTTTCAGAAGAAAAATTCATTTTCACTCCAATCAATAATTTTCTTCCAAAGAGACTGTTAATTTTATCACCATAATACAGCCAACATTTATACCATGCACAACTGCAATTTAAGTCAGGTTGCACTAAGGAGGCAACAGCATCACTGATAAAATTAAAACTTGCTGGTGGCATTTTGCATTGAGAGAAGCCCTTGCAACATATAGACAGTTGTAAACTCCGTTCAGCAACTCTGACGTGTCTTGCAGGCCAAGAGGCAGGGGAACGGGAGGAGAGAGGGAAAGAATGTGGATAGTGAAACACCTCAACAGAGTTCCAACACAATACTGAATTCCAGAGTTAGCGAAAACCTGGATATGTAAGGAAAGGGTAAAGTCAGGGTCATGCTTAAAATGGTCTCAAGTCAAATGTACTAAATGAGACAGTAACACCTTCACAGGTCACGTGGATTTCCAGGTTTTGCACTCCATCTTTCAGTAAGTGCTGGCTGAAGGTGTGGTCAGTCGTTTTCCAATGTAGATGCTGAAATAAAAAGTATAAGGCATATCGTATTTCACAGAATGCTTCCTGTTTTCCAAACAGTCCTCATGCACTCAGCTATTCTAATTTGTCTTTCAAGTAAGTCAGATGAGATTCTTCCAAGGACTTCACTTCCCTTCTACAAAATTACTTGGAAGAGTGAGATTTTCAGATGAGCTTAGAAGGACCGATGCTATCAACGTTCAGTTAAAGTGGGTTTCTTCCCATCCCAAGCTCATTTGAAAACCCCAGTCCAAAAGCTTTTGTGTTGTTTGTAGAGTACCTGGACACGGGGGCTCTTGAACAGCCAAGCAACACTCCCAGATTATTACAGTAAAACAAATAAAGTACTGCCTATAGAGGGAGGGGGTGAGCTTTAAAACACTGAGCATTGAGGATCTACGCAAACACTGACCTCTAACAAATAAATCCAGGCAAGATTTAATTCGTCGCAGAAATACACAATTTTTGCTATGTATAGTACAAATACCTTTCAAGATATTCTCATATATTCTATCCTCCTATATTTGATAGTTTACAAGACTTTAAAGAGACACTTGAACTACACCCCCAGAAACAAACACAAAGCTAAATAAAAACATATTTTGAGTACATGTCTTCGCCCCCATCACAGAAGAACATAAGATGGATAACCATAACGTAAGGATTTAAGCAAGCTGAGAGATTATGCCGGATTACACAGGCAATGAAAACATTGCTGAGCAGAGTTGTAGCTGATCTTGCAGGACACATCCAGTGTTTCATGTATCTGTCTTTGAGTATTCAAACCTTGACTTTCAGTAATATCACATAACTGCAGCATTAGACATTGAAAATTACAGAGTGTGCACCATACACACAGAACTTCAGCAGCATTATTTGTACAGTGTGTTTTTGTAATGGTTAGTAAAAGTTACAGCAGTTTTTCACCTATTCTATTCTTACTTGCCCTACATTATAACCTGAAGCATTTAAGTAGAAGGCGTGGATAATCAAATGGCACGTTATAATTGCAAAGGTTATTTGCAAATTCATGATAATCCATGCATTTTCCATGTAACTTGATCTATTCCAGAAATAAAACGTATTAATGACTGCGAAGTTTTAATTGCTGCAGTTTTGCTGCATTTCAAAAAGTGCACCAAGTCTATCTCGGGCGAGGTGCAACAATACTCTAGTTATTCTAGATAAAGCCCTTTTCAGCAGGCACCTGACATACAAGTAAAGTGGAAAAGCAAAGCCAGATGCAAAAGTTGAAGTGAGAATTAGGTTAATACTTACCCTAGTCCCAAAGCCAAAACATGAGATATGAACAGAGATGGAATGAAAACCTTAAGAAACTCTGCAGAGAAAATGCCACCTTTTTTCATTGCTCCACTTTTTCTCATACTTAAAGACACTGAACGTTTAGGATGTCTGAAATGAAATTCCCTGAAAGAAGAGGGGGAGGGGGAAAAAAATTCAACAAGATTTTTTTGTTTCTTTCCTTTTTTTTCCCCCCCACACAAATGTACAGATCTCTGTAGGAACATTTTTTTTTTTTAAAGTACAAAGAGCTAGAGATCAAAGCAAGAGATCCCTTACACAGAGTAAGGAATCAAAGAGAATAATAGGAGGTATTGTGGAGAGACCACTTACACAGACAGGATAGAGACAAAGGGAGCAGTAGCTGAAGAGAGAGGTAGGTCCGAGAGAGGGAATTTCAGGATGTGATTTGTTAGCAAGAGCCTCATTTTTTGTTCCAAACAGAGATACAGAAGTCTGCCAGATTTAGACAGCATCCTCTATTTTAATAAAAATGCTTTGTATTCAAGGATCTCAACGTTTCCCCTTCCGTGGATGAACATTATATATTTTACATAGAAAGAAAAAAAGGTACAGAGAATTTAGGAGACTTACTCAACACTATTCCATTCAATAAGCCAAAAGTAAATCCCATGAATCCCAGCTCTCCCAATAACTATAATTTTGTCCAGAAACGTTGTAATCAGCTTGCTGTGGATTTATATTACTTTCAATAAAAAGGTAATGCTGTTGCTATTAAGATTTTCATACTTCATTGTTTTGACATTTTGTAGCCTCCCCAAAGAGAAATCTGTCTTTTTCTAAGATGATCTTATTTGGAGAGCCAGAGTAATTCCAGGCAATTGTGACTTATGATTCTTCTCTCCTTCATATAAAAGAATATTCATTAAAAAAAGAGTTTAACTCACTTGGGAGGAATGTTTTCAGGCCTACTTGACCAGTCTGACACCCAGTCAGCACTTTTCTTCAAAACTTCCAACTCTTTCTCTCCTTCTACTGCTTCTTCTTCAGACTGAAAATATACATGGGACAAGCCTTGTAACACTCAATTAGCTCCTCCTTACCGTGTTAAATTGAGAGCGACAACAACAACAGTGGTAAAACGATAAGCACCAAATGGTGGCACCTGATAAACAAGCAAGTGTTCTTGGCCTACTGATTATTTAGAAGAGATTTTATTATTATGCTAACAGGAGGATCTGCAGAAGTCAGTATGCCACAAATTGTATTACTATATCCAGGACTTCTACATCACTGCAATTTGTTGGTTTGGGGTTTTTTTAAAAAAAACTAACAAAAAAAGGATTATTTTAATCCTAAATGTAATAAGGCAGCATTATGCAAAAAATATTAAACAAAGTTTTTACAAATGGCAAAAACTTTAAGTTGATGGCATTCGATTTAAGGCATACAGAACATGGCTAAAGCAAAGAAAGACAACCAAATAAAAAGGTTTCAAAAAACATATTTTGACTTTTTGAAAGGTGTGATTACTCATTTAAAATTGTATTACTTGCAACTAGCAGCTTCTACTGGGTGCGTCCCAGATGCAGTAGGGAAAGGCAAGCACTCACTACAATTGTCTCGATCCAAAGATTTAACATTACATCATTAGATTCAAATGTTACCATACAGGAAAAAAAATAAATTAGAAAGATTAGAGAACGCCACTGACTTTGGTACAAACTCCTCCTTAGTATTAAAACAATTTCCTGAGTGACCCTTAGTCAAATAAGATAAACCACTTACAACATTAAAGTGGGAACCATACCAAAACCAGAAGTAATCACTTATGACAGTCACAAACTTCATTAGATCGTTCTGGCTCTATAGGGCAGAACTGCAACAGTCCTACTGTTCAGCCAGGTCTCTGACAAAATTAAATGCAAGGTTTCATTCTTCCAGGAATGCTTTTTATTTATACTGCTGAAGACAGCAGATTCTATTAAATGATCAAACTAAGAGTTCAGCATTAACCTCCTCTCAGTTTGTATTATGGAGATTACTCACTATCATGTGAGCTGACAATCTGTAGAGCAATAAACTGAACACCCTGAAATCTTGCACAGAAATATAAACATTTCAAAAACAAAACAGGTTTGACACACACAGTGCAAGCAGAGTGTTAAACAATAATATGACTGCTACTAAACAGGGCATTTCTCAGCTTTAGAGATGCAGTCTCATTTTTCCCCTCACTCCAAAGCTATTGATCTCTACAAGTCAAATTTCAATTAATACAGAATGTAAGCCTAAACAAAGCTTACTAACCCTGCCTCGTTGTTAAAAATAATTGTTCTGGAATGTGTTTTAATTTAATAAAACTTTATTCTGAAAACAACCCCTTAAAAGAAAAGATAATTTAGTTAAACTCACATAAGCTTGAGTGCACAAAAATTATTTACTATACCTATTTACAGGGAGGTACTATACAAAGTTCTAATAAAAAAGATTGAGTAAAAACCTGCAAGAACAAAGTACAAGACAAGTAAAAAGCCTTACCCAAATGACTAAGGGACACCTCCAAATTTTGAATAAATAACGTTTATATAATTAATTTGCTTGTACTGCAGCTAACAGCCAAGTTTAGGGTCTCAGAATAAAAAAAAAAAATGCTAGCAAGCAGTAGTTTAATGCATTTTTTTTGACACATAAAATACATAACATTTTACACCTTTTGACATGACAGAGAGCTTGCTCTACCCCTCAAGTACTCCCAATACTGATCTATATAAATATAGGATCTATATACAATATCCACAACTTTAAAATGTATTTTTTTAAAAGTTAATGTATTTTAAAGGTTAATGAAGAAAATACCTGAGAACTACTGTCTTTACTTGTGTGCATTTCCACATCAAAAGTTATCTGTCCATCTTCTTGAGGTGAAGGGCTAAAGAAAAATTGATTTCATTATGTCATTTTGTCATACTACACTCTGTCACCTAAAGAATCATTAGTGTAAATAGGATCTCAGCTGAATCATTTCCACATGAGCTTCTGCACGCTATTGAGATGAGTTACAGACTACACTACCCTTCAGATCACACATATCAGTATCAGAAAGTCTTCCAAAACCCCTCATCTTTTCAGTGTTTTTTTCCATTTATAATCCTACCTTTCTCAATAGGGTTGACCGTCCTTCCACTGGAGCAAAGAAAGCATTGCCCAAAACTTCAACTGCTACACAAGAGATGTAGATCCCTTCCTTCTTTTAGATAACATGGCCAGTATTGTGAATTATACCCCTTTTTGTATCATTACAAGTGGAAACATCGCACATCAAACACCTTTTAATGCCTGGCAAGAATACATATTCCCCTTGTTAGCCTCACTTTGAATATTAAAAAATTGGTAATCTACTTGAGAAATTAATCAACTATCACACCTCAACCAAGGAAATGCTAGAGAATTTAAGTCAGGAACAACACAAAATGCTGTATGATGCACCAATGCAGGTGTGTCTCATTAAAACACTAAGGGCATCTTTTTAATCTGACTTAAGCTTTCATGAAAAAGGCATATTTTAGAAATATCAAAAAAGATCCCAAAACACCACATTTAAGACCAACTTACTGTTTAGAACTTTTAGAAAAGAATGCAAAATATCAAAGTACCTCCCCTTTCTTGTATGTTACTTCAACTGTCACAAGGGGAAAAGAATTACCAAAAAGTTAGCAAGTGGAAAAATAAGTTTAAAAGAAAAAGAAAAAAAGGCATCTGTCTTCATTCACTTAAAACGTGGGTAATGATTTAAAAAAATCCTATGCTAGTAAAAGAAACTATACAACCATCATCTAGCAAACATTCCTGGTTGGAGTGGAAAGTACTAAACTACTGACAGCTAGTTTCTTAGCAACACAGATGTAACAAACTTTATCTTCTATAAATGTAACCGTTCTACTTGAAATACTCGTATGGATTATTTTCAGTCTACTACATTCAGTAATTAAATCAGGCCCAACTAATTTTAAATAGCTTTTACATCTGATCAACCACTTAT
Organism: Mycteria americana; assembly: GCF_035582795.1. Classification (NCBI taxonomy): domain Eukaryota; kingdom Metazoa; phylum Chordata; class Aves; order Ciconiiformes; family Ciconiidae; genus Mycteria; species Mycteria americana. The sequence goes on from NC_134387.1 coordinate 4,259,850, forward strand.
ATAACCTACACAGTAGACATGACAGTTAGACAGCATTCACCCAGCAAAACCAAAGGAGGCACGAGCAGAAGGGCAGCTAAAATTATATATAGAAACTGCTCAAGGATTTCCAAAACTGCCCCAGAACTTCCTAGAAAAAAGGTGCAATGAACACATAAGAATATCATAATGCTCACATGTGCCTCAAATGGCTGTATTGTTAGGCAAGAAATATTTTGCCTTCACAGGAAAAAAGTAGAATACTGAAAGCAAGGAGGACAAATTCTGAGAAACTTCTTTTCTGCTAAGTCCAGTGATATATTTTATTATGCTTGACTAAATATAAAGCACTTGTACGTAACATTATTATTAATGAGTCAGTAAAATTAGGTATTTTTTATACCATATGTGATGTATGACAATGTGAAATTTAACTGTGGTGGTGATGTGACTTTCCCGCTCCTGCATTCCTTAACTTTCTGTAGCAATGATGTATTTTTCAAGTCAGATGTCTTATTTGATAGCCAGTTATCATGAGCCAGCAAGTACTCCAAACACTGGAGCATGACAAACTTAAGCCTGAGAAAAAGCTTCACCCCTCCATTAACATCTACAGGGTAAAAACGGCAATAAATTGCATGCAGGACAGCAAACGTTTCTTTACCTGTCACAGTGGGAACTACCTCTTGAACTGCTCTGTCCTGATTCATGCTGGGCGTCCAGGAGAATTTTTTCCATGTCTCCGTTGTGGATGGAGGACGATGAAGGGACATGTTCCAGACCTCCGTTTTTCCCGTTGCCATTATCGTTGCTATTGCCATTGCCGTTCATCTGTAACTCCACCCAGGAACCTGTTGGGCCAGTCAGACGTCATTTCATTAAAAGCAGTGGAACTAAAACCCATCTTAAGTTTATCAATTACACACAGAAAAAAACATGAACATGGTAAATTCAGATAACATACGCTGCTGCTGGGAGAAAGCTCATAAACATGTACTGGAGACAAGAGCGACCTGTTTCTTCCTCTTTCATCAACAAAAACACCCCTAAAAAGTTATGCTTTGTCGCTACCTACCTCCGGAGCTAGTCAAATAAAATGTCCCCTCTCTCCTCAACCATTAATACTTTAATAGGCCACGTTTGTCTCTGCAGTTTGAAGCTTCAATTATCTATGTATCACGCAATTACACTAGTCCCCCCACTTGCCTGTTCTACTTCTACATTCCTTTTTCAAACAAAATTTGCATCCCCTAGCCTGCTACTATACAACTCCCCTATCTGCGATTGTATATTCTCCTTCTTCCCTCTACTTCCAAAGGCCCCGAATCGAACCCTAATTTTTATATACATCAGGCAGGCTGCCATTCTCAGGCCTCATTCAACTTTCTCTGCCCTGGCCCTCTAACAAACATCTCCCATCCAATGCCATCTGCCACCTCTCCTATCCTACCATAACCTTAATGGTCATACCACAATTCAGACCATCGGAAGCTTGACGTAGCCATTATGTTTCCTTACACAGCTGAAGTACCATGCTAACATACATTTCATTGCAGTTAGATTAAAAGATTTCACTGCTAAAAAGCCAAAATAAAGAACCAAGTAGCATGAGAAATCCAGAGTTCTCACATGTAACAACAGTTAACAATTTCAATGTTAACTTAATTTCACTTCAGCCTCTTTTTTTTTTTCTTTTTTTTTTTACCTTATTTTTCTTTCCTTAGCCACGGAAGGCTCTATAGCCTACAAGTTGAGATTTACTGCTTTTTCCCTATTTTTTTTGTAGTTATAGCTATGGGATATCCATGTGTGCACTGAGATTTGACAAAAGAGCAAGAGTGTATCATGAGTGATAAAAGCATCTGCTAAAAAGTTCGTATACCCTGTAGTTAGGTTGAGGATTTTTATTTTTGTTTTTAAATGTCTTCACTTGTATTTTATGTGCAGATTAACTAAATGCAAAACAGTATTTAATGGTATGCTCATTAGTGATATGTTTTAGTTGGAAACAACTGGAAACAAACAGGTTTTGGAAATATTCTTAATTCATAAACATACCATTTAATGTCCTGAGGGGTAAACACAGAATAGACTTCTACTGCTCTATCTGTTCCAAATACTTAAATACACTCCCTACCCAATTGCAATTCCAACTTTCTCATTAAGACATATAACAAGAATCATCTGACCATACAGCCACTTTATTAGCCATGATTATGGAGGGAAAGATACCCAGTTTCTCAAAAGCAAACTGTTTTCAATGCAACATTATTTCCCATTATCCATCAGATAATGATTTCACACATGTATATTATGTCACCACAACTCCTGTGTAATTTAATTTATGCCACCTGAAGGCGAGTGCTTTCAGGTTTTTTGTGTTTGGTTGATTTTTTCATTTTTTTGAAGTTTTGACATCTTCACCACTGAGGTAAAATATTCAAGAAAGAAAAGAAAGCCTAAAGATACAAATACAACAGCTGAAACTACTTTTTAAACATTATTTGTACAGGTTCTAAATTTTAACACTTATTTCTTGACTTCTGAAATGCACCTTAGAGTGCCTGCACTTATTTTTTGATATCAAAGTTTTGGCTCTGGGAACTTTGTCAGTGACACAGGAAGGGATGTATGTCATCATGAGTTCACCTATTTTCAACTTGATTTTGTGAAGCTGAAACAGAGTTTATCCTTAGTACCAATTATTAACTACACCATTATACTGATGACCACGTAAGCATCATACTCTTAAGAGTCCTGGTGGTTTAAAGCCTGGTTTCCCCAAGCTGTATTCACAAACAAGGAATTTAGGGTGTGCACAGAGCTCTCGTGCACAATCGCATGATGTACACCAACTCTGTACTACATACTGGGCTTTTCAGATAATGAAGTGTTAACTGGGAAAAGGCAGCCTTTGCTCAGACTAGTCAGCACGAGACACAGAGACCATATTCTTTCAGATTTCTGATGATCGCTGGTGTCTACATTTCAAAATGAAAAAGCCACATTGTAAGCACTACATCAGGAAGGCAGATTTGCCTTGTAGCAACACCTTTACAGCAAGAGGCCACACCTGCAGAAAAGCACGTGGCAACTGCAGTTAGAAGACAGTTAGGCCAGAAAGCTATACGTTCCCCAATAACCATTTTGGAGTAGAGAGCATATATTGGGAGAATTATAATGGTCAGGATCTGCAAAGACATCTATTATTAAAAAATCAGCAGTGAGTGACAAACGACGTGACAAGAACAGAGGGCAAAGGTGCAAGGGGACACCTTCCTCTGAGACCAAGCACAGGCAGAGAAAAGCCCAGCGGAAGATGATCAGAACTGGTTGCTCTAGTATGCAGCTACTAAACAGACAGACCTCCACAGCACTTAAGATTATGCACAAATAAAATCTTTATTAATGTTTATCCCGAACTGACAAAACTTGCCGTTTATCTAAAACGCACTGTGGCCATACTAGGAAGGACACTCAAATTAAACCGTGAGTAGAGTCCCAACAAGTCAAGCAGTAGTTCACATGACATGCAGCACGTTCTCCATCTGACCTCACTTTTAATGAGTCCAAATACGTTCAAGGAAGTGTAATCTGACATCAAGCTAAAACATGCTACATACTCCCACTGGCAGTCACAACCGGTTTGGGAGAGGGAGCCAGAAAGCCCTAGTAGTTTCAAAGACTCTGATGAGAGGGACGTAAATCTCTGCTTCTTTAAAAAGATGCACAGGAATATATTTGAGAATAAACTGCCCAAGTAATAGAGAGTGCTTTTTGCCGCAAGCTTTCTTCAAAACTAAGGAAGTTACATTAATCACCCACATGAGAACTCTTAATTTTACCATATTTCCAACTTGGCAGTAAAATGGGAAATATGGTAGAATCAAGGGTGGTAGAATTAAGATATATGGTAGAATTCTCCTCCCTTCACAAATCACAGAACACACACTTGGGGGGAGGGGGAGGGGGCAACGGGATGGGACACCACACTGTTTATATGAATGGTATTTTTCTCCAAAATTGTTTGAATTTTGGCCATGCTCTAAGGCTAATCGTTTCACTATGAATTGACATACACTGACTTTAATTACATGTTTTTCCCTAACTGGTGGGCTGTTTAAACAACAGTAGCTAAACATGTGGGGGAAGAGGGGTGTCATTTGGTTTATTCACTCTCTGATTTCACTTGGGGGGGCAGGGGGTATCAGGGACAATATATAAATTATATACATATATACATTTTTTATATATACAAATACTTCAAACTAGTAGCTCACAAGAAGTTTGAGCCATGGTCAACTTGAATAAACTAAGTAGTATCACTTTTACAATGAAGTACACCATTAACCAAAAAAAAAAAAAAAAGCTAAAAAGAGAGAGGAGAAAAGAAAGCTGTTCAGATTCCCATGATGGTAATTATTAAGCAGATCTTCCACAACAGAGCTAGATGAGTTTCTGCCTAAGGTGGGATTTCTTCTTTCTGTCAATATGTAACAGAGCCTTATAATAATTAAAATATAGGAAACATCTAGAATTCACAGCACAAGCAAGCCTTTTTTTTTTTTGTGAACTCAACAAAGCATAGGTTCAGTTACCAGTTTTATTCCCAGGTCTTCTGACCTTCGATTCAAGTGCTAAGGGATCTTTGAATGAAAGGCCCTAAACATGCACAAATGACATACAGAACAAAATGAATAAGTGTCTAAGCTCATTAGCCTGAAAAGGTTCACTGAAAAGCTTATATAATGGCAGAAAATGTACCTATAACACCAAAGCATTGTGGAGCGGCTGAACATCTGAAAGCAGCACTAAGCCTACATGGAGCTGATTGGTTGCATTTGTTTTGTTCGCGGAGCACAGACTATCAAACATTTCCTCTCATACCTTGTGCTCACCACCTTCAGTAATCACATTGATTTTGCTAAGCCTTTACGTGCTGATCCAGCAATAAGATCTACGTGGGCAGATCCAGCACAGGCTTACAGTGCACTCATCTCTTGTTGCTCCTATCTTACAGCACATTAACGTGTCCCACAGAATAAGTTAACGTGCTAACAGAAAACAAAAAGGAAGTATTAAACTATAGAAGCATCAAAGATGGCAATTTCTAAAGTAAGCATCAAGTTAGGCACTAGGCATGTTGCAACTTTCAGGCAGCATAATTGTTATTTAAGTACACCAACAGCCCTGAATAATTTGCTAAAATACCTGTTTGACTCAGGTGAACACTGTTGCAAACTGCCATCGTTATCACAAGATGTAAAGTTACCATAACACAATAGCAGTGTTATGAAACGGGCATAGCTTATTCTTCTTTAGTACAATTCCCATTGATTTACAGATCAACCAACCAATATATTTCATTGTCAGTTGAACCTCATTGTAAACCACGACAGTAACAGCTAATGATTAATGCAATTTATTCACTTCTTCAACTGCAGTATCCTTAATAATTACAAACAAACGAAAGGACACGTTGAAGTAGCCGTTTAAAACGAGGGAAAAGCATCTGCCAAGTAAGTACGAGAGCCTACATAAAAACCACCGATGTGCCTTACTAGTGTTATCCTAGGAACAAAAGGATGCAGCAGAGCAGCTGACATAGATGCCGGATATAGAGGAAAATAGCTCACGTCAGTGGTATTGACTCAGCCACTGAATAAACTCATTCCCACAGTCACGCTCCTCCCCCTACCCTGCTGTATCCCCATCTTAGCTGTTAATACCAGCCACCGAATAAACTCAGTTTAACCACGAAACAAACCTGCTCCTGCTCTCCACGGCTCGCACAGAGCCACGGCGCTAGCTCGTTCCTCCGGCTGCGCTCGCCGTGGCCAATTCACCTCAGCCCCGCCGGCTGCCGCCTCAGCCGCCAGCGCTCTCTGAGGAGCAGCCCGGCCCCGAAACCCACCGGCCACGGCCCTCCCCACAGCACCCCCAGCGCTCACCCCATTTTTGGCGCGCAGCCCCCTCCGCTTTCCCAGCCCCGCACCCAGCGGCTCCCGCTGCCCCCAGCGCCCCAGGCTCTGCAGACACCCCGCCATCGCTTTTCCAACCCCGCTCCCCGTCAGGCAACCCCCCCCTCCCCGAGCCCCCTCAGGCCTCACCACCCGCCTCTTCCTCACAGGCCCCCCCCCCCCCCCCACGGCGGACGCCACCGATTGGCCCCCGGCGGCTCGCGCGGCCCCGTCCTCCGCCAATCGCGGCCCAGAGAAGGAGGGAAGGGGGTCGCGGCCCCCGGGGCAGCCCTCGCAGCCCCCGGCCCCCCCCGCCCCATTTGCGCTCGTTTCCATACGCTAACGGCGGCCGCACTCACTGTTGAGGCCCGGCTCGGTGTGCGTCCCCTCAGCCGGCGGGTTGTTGTTGTTGTTGTGCTGCGGCGGCTCCTGAGGGCTGGACATGGCGGCGCAGGAGCGGCGACTGAGGAGCCGCTGGAGCTGGGACAACAACAACAAACCTGGACTCCGCTCCGGGCCCGGCCACCCCGCCTCCTCGCACTGCGCAGGCGCGGGCCGCGCCGCTCCCGCCCTCTGCCGCTGCGCACGCACCGCCCGCCCCGGGGCGCGTGCCGTGCACCATGGCGCTCACCGTGCTTGCGCACGTCCCGCCGCCGCCGCCGCGCGTGCGCCGTGGGCGGGCGCGCTGTGAGGGGAAAGGCGCGGGAGCGCGGAGGGGCCTGCACCGTGGCGGCCGACGGCTCTGGCCGCCTCGAGAACTAAAGTCACCGGGAAACGCGGGCTGGAGGTGCCTGGCCCTCCCCACACGGCTCTCCGGAGCCCTTGGACATCACTGTCCTCTCAGGAGAGACAGCTGATTGCGTTCCCTCACCCTGGCTGGAGGCTTGGCCCCAGGGCTGCCAGCCCTTTTCCAGGCCGTGGATCCTGTTCTGCTTCCAGGGGGGACGAGATCAGCATTCACAACTCTGTGCTGTCAAACCCATATCGCAGTACCCATCAAGCCTCCAGCTCAGACGAGTTGCCACATGAGACGTTGCAGCAAATCCTCCTCCCTAAGCGCAACGGGTGTGAGGTAACCTGTCAAACCTGCATGGCGCAATGGTATGAGTCTCCCAACACTTCTTTCCCCTCTCATCAGTCTTGCTTTTGCCTTAGATAATTTTAAGCCAAGTAGTAGATCCATGAAATGTAGTTGAGACACTCTGAAAGGACTAATGGTTTTTAAGATTAAAAGTAATACCCATCTTGAAATCATAGTGTTTAGCAGACAAACCAACTTCGTTCGTGGCAATTTTCTTAATCAGTGGTAGACAGTTAAGATGGAAAAGATGGCATCTGTGTAACAAAATTGGACTTGTTCCTAACTGGGACGCAAAAGTATAGCTATAAAAAGTGAAATTATTAGTGTGCACCACAGTTTCCTTTCAATATGAAAATGAAGGGAACCTCAGGCTATTTATGCACATACTGCTGGACTGAGAATGGGAGTAACACTGAATTTCCATGGAAGAGACTTTCAAATGCAGTTAGATACAGATGCAAACATCCACCTTACCCTGCTGAGGTTTCTTCATTTGCAAGATGAGTAGCTTCTGTACCAATTCTCTATTCTAAGTAGCTTTCATGAAATGATCATCTATAGAAAAAAAGGTTCTTCTTTGAAAATCAAGTGAGTAATTTCCTCAAGGCAGAGCAAGTTTTCATAGATACTTAATATGGCAGTTAGCAGAACCTTTACTAGGATTCTTCTGTTTCTAATCTCGTTTTTCACTGACATTCTCTAACAAGAAGAACCAGCGAGACTAACTTCCTCACAGATGATTATTTAACTCTCCTTCACAGTTTGAGAAGTCAACTTTACTAAACTTCACTCCATTTGATATCACTTAAACTCCAAGGTTTACTTTGAGGCCTAGAGTCTTTTTGGTGGAACTTTGTAACTTCAGTCCCACCTCACACATATACGTAAGCATTTTGCTTCCCAACAGCAGTAAAGGAGCTTTTTATGTCATAAACCCCTCCCATCAGCAGCCATGGGAATATAAATTGTGAGTTTTTACATTACTGTACCCACAGTAGGAGTTCAGTAACAGTAATACCATCAGAGACTGAACTCACACAGATACATTTCCATTAGTGTTCTTTCTTTTGTCATCTCCCCATTACATATGCAAAGAAATCACTTTTTTTCTGTTTTTGTCAGAACTGTTTCAAGCTAGAGGAAAAGCTTGCATGTACAACTGTCACAATCGTCCCATACTAGAATACTGGTTTCAAATGTTTTTCTTCTTCTATTCGTCTTTGCTATGTTGACAAGTGTCCAAATACTGAGATGTGGACATCTGAAATCCTCCTTTCGTAACGCTGACCTTTCTTACCAAACTGCATACCCTGCACGACTGTATCGAACGTCTAATCTTCTGGAAAATCTGGATGTCCCTTGGACATCACTGGAACAGAAATAGCAATGTGTAGTAAAAAGAAAGCAGTAATTTAAATAATTTAATAAAACAGCTGTTTACAGGTAGAAGGGCTGCAGGTAGATTCTAGATTGGAATCAAACAATGAGCTACTTACAATTTTGGATAGAAAACCTGCCTAGGAAACCCTATCCTACTTTGCAACCCTAACATTCACAGGCTAGCAGCATGAGTATTTGTCATCTCCATCACTCAGGAAGCATTTGCCGTAATACTTGTGGCATGAATATTTATCAGTAAAGTGGGACTATTAAAATTTCTGAGTCAGAAATAAATTGATCAAGATTATAGAGTGAGTCAATGCAGAGCCAGAAATAGCATTCACAAGTCCTGACTTTCAGCCCTGTGCTCTAACCACTACACAGGTTCCTTAAGGCAGTTGAATGATGTAATTAATGTTTGTAAAGTAATCTGAATCCTTGGATGGAAAATGCTATGACAATAGCAAGGTTGGAGGGACGGAAAACCACACGTTAATAGAAGAGAAACAATGGCCATAAACTCCTGGGAAAGGCCTTTTGTACTGAAGTGCAATAAAAAGGTTTTTCTTCTAGAAAGTTATAGAAAGCCTTTAAGTTGATTGAAATCCAATGAGTAACAAGCCACCTGATTTGTCTCAAAGAGCTGAGCCAAGCTAATCCCACTGTTTTATTCTCATGGTTCCAACGTGTTCTCAATGTTTGAAGCAATTTAAGTAAAGAATGATCTAAGGTCTTAAACATGCTACGATTACTTGTATTTTCTTCATTTAGTACTTCTATGCCCCAAATCTGAAAAAAATGCTGACCTATTGCTAAGATGGATGCCACCCCAGCATCCAGCAAACACAAAGGCAGTCTTTTCCCTACGCACCTCCGTTGGTTTCTTTATGCTGGAGGTAGTGATGTGTACCGGAAATGTTTTTCTTTTATTTGATATTTAGCAACCACTGATCAAACATACAGTCCTTGCAGACGACTGGCAATTCCAAAGATGACTTCGAGGGACAGTCGCAATGTCTAACTTGATCCCTTGCGTTGCTGAAGCACCCACCTCTCGTCGGTAACGTTTTACCTCCTACTGCAGAGCACTGACACAGAAAAACCCGCACCAGAAAAAACTGCGAGTGCTGTTTTTTTGTAAAAGAGGAACAAGAGACGAATTGTTTGCAAAAGGTTGAGATTATGAAAACTCAAGGGTAGGTCGTGTAGAGAAATGGAATTCACACTGTTTCTTAGTCTCTCAGCTGTATCACGGTAGAAAGAAATGCTTACTGTTTTTATTCCGACCACTGCTATAGCTTTCTTCCACTGCTCATTTTTACCAGCCCGAGCCTTTCTATACCAGGTTAAAGACGTTTGCTAAGAGCAAACATAGACAAATCATTCAAGCCACTGACAGTCATTCCACAACAACCTCACTTCCAGCACGCCTCTCCCCACCCCGCTTCAGTACGCCATTCCTTTGATTTACAACAGCTGATTACATGGGAAAGGGCAAAAGGCAACACCTCCTTCTGTTCGATTGAAGCCAGAAGTGGGTGTTGTGAATGGGGAGATGATACACCTTCTCTACAGCCCAAGAGGAGGAGCTGAAGACCAATGCACAGGAAGTTACTTCCTAGCTATGTCGTGCCTAAGAACACCTAATTCCAGAACTGCCATTAAAAAAAAAAAAAGTAAAAATATTAGTATTCCATCATCCAGCAGCCCCTCTCCAAGAGGGGAAAAGCACAGGTTTCTGCTTGTCAGCATTAACTGAGCTTTTTCTAATTAGGTTGAGAATAAAATAATATGTATTTAAATAATAAATGCTGGAGTAGAAGTTACAGTCCTGCCTCAACAGAACAATAAGGGAAGGCAGGGTGTTGCTGCACATCCGACACGTTTTCAAGGCAGTAGCCACTTCGCAGCAGGAAAATGGTGAAGGGACTTCAGCTGCAGAACTTGCCTACGCCTCAGCATCGTACCCGTTGGATAACCAGCTTACACTGAACTTTTATTGTTGCCAAGAGGATGGCTGTGGTTTAGAGTATGGCTGTAGTTTTGCAGATGCTAGCCCCGTAAGTGGTAGCCATTGGCATTTAGATAGCATCACTGGCTTCAAGGCAGGAACAGAACTCCTTCTCTGTATTTAGTCCAGTATTCCAGGACTGAGAATTGAGAACTGGCACTGGTTTCCCTGGGCACTGGAGGAGACCGCTAGAATGGAGCGGCTGCGTTTTGGTAATGGTATGTTGGCAGAGGGCAGAATCACCCCACCACCCCCCCTGCCCGGCAGGCTGTCTGGGACAAGGCCCAGAAATCACAGCACAGAAGCTAGCAGAATGGGGCACCATTCAACATGCAGTAGGGAAGAGATCAGTAATTGCAAAAATACCTGTAAACAGAGAAAAGGAGAGGGACAGGAAAGAGGATAAAAAGCAACCTGACAAAATGTATTCTATGCATACTTTTATTAATAAAATATAAGATTTACAGCATATGTCAATGGACAGTGTGCTTAGAGAATTATCTAGCTGGATAGCATGACACCAAAGTCAGTAGCTGGTTTTAGTGAGGATAAATTAAACCTCGGATGACATGCCAGGGATCACTGCTACTGACAAAACCAAAACTCTTTCCCAAGGCTGGCTTTAAAACCCCTGAATCCATCCCAACATGCACAGCTGAGGTCCGAGAGGCAGTTTCGCTTGAATGTAGTATTGCTAGGAGGCTGCACTTTGCTCTACATGAAATCTACCTGTGTGGTTTTCTGCGTCGTCTTCACATCCTCACTTCCTTTTGTGTCTGTGCTAAGCAACTGTTCAGGTATTCAGCGCATCATTCGGGATATAGATACACACAAGAGCAGCAGTCTTGACACCGTGACCCTCAATCTTCCCCAAATAGCAGTCATTAAACCTGTGCCGTTCTTCACAAAATGGAGGTGAACTGTACCAGCTCTGGTGCAAAAGAAGCATCTAAGTACTTCTTTGCCCTTGCAGTAAGATAAAGAATAAACCTTGGCCCTGTGATCCTGTGAACACCTATACACATGATTAATGTTACTCAACAAGTTGTTTCCTTAGCTGTTAGCAAGTACAGTCATTAGAGTAAAATTAGTCACGTGCAATGTAAGTAGGAGTAGGGCCTACTAGTTTATTCACCCATTGGAAAACAGTTGCTGTCCCTGGGGCAGTTAAATTTTTTACAAGGCTAACAGGTGAAAAAAAAAAAGGTAAAATCCTTACAAAGGCTCATGGTCAGGCATGCATATTACAAGACAAATACTGTGTTAAGAGAACCAGATCTAATAAATATTAGAATTTTTACATTTTCAAACCACCGCACAAGGACTTAAAGAAATTAAAGTATGGTTGCAATAGTAGTCTTGTTAGACAACCTCTAACCCAGCCATAATTTTACAGCAGAAACAGTATCTTAGTTGATCAAATAATAGAGGCATTATAATAACTACCTATAGCTAAGCCACAGAAATAATTTAAATATAGGTAACTGAAAAGTGAAAATTCTCCCAGTCAAGGTAAGTTCACTACGACTTTAAACTTCATTCTGAACATTTCCGTGAAGGAAGAGTAAACCTAAAAGCACAATTAGCAAAAATATCTGGAGGTAAAAACTCATGAGCCTTATAAAGCATCAATATCTAGTTCATCTTTGGATAAGCCTTATTTGCTGAAGAGTTTAAATCTCTCAAATAACTACAAACACTTATTTCATGCAGCTTCTGTACTCCACGTATTTTCTGATCGTTGCACCATTTAACATTTCTGTAAGGGCAATAACTTTGCAAAGCCAAAAGCCAGAAGAAACACTTGCATGGTAAAACTACATTTCCACGCAGTTACTGATAGCAATAAAATACAGAAAATAGAGCATCTCAGAATGCAGTGCAGTAATTATCTATGTAATCACTTGGTAGTTTGTACTATGTAACAGCATACTGCCAGACAAGAATTCAGACAACTTTTTAAAAAGCCACAGGGGACTTTGTACTCCAAAGAAGGCATTAAAGGTATTGTATCCTAAAACAAGGCATTAAAGAAACCGGGATGAAACCAAACGTTAAGACGTTAGTCCCATAAAATGGATTTTAAAACCTGAAAGTTCTATTCCCGTTCCAATTTAAGCAAGAGTTTAAAAAGAGCCTTTAAGGGTACCGAACAGTAACTGACCTGTTCAGATTATGGCAAAATCTGACAGCAGCTTATGGTTTTGAAGTGGAAGTGGTCAGCGCATACTACGGCTGGTATTCTTGTCATTCACGAATGAATGCAGATACTTGTGAAATCCCTCCCTCTCTTCATTCCCGTGAAAAATAATTAATACTGGTTAAAATCATTACAAAAAACATCATTTTATTTTCATGCATCTAAGGTAAAACACAGAGTATTTGTATAAAGAGGTAGATTAAAAAAAAGAAAACAGATTCTCCATTCTTTGTCACTTTTATTCAGTAGTTTGTTTGTTTTTTTCCTTATTTTCTCTTTTTTGGTGCCAGACATGGCAAGGAGTGATTACAGTCAACTGTTTATTAAAACATTTGTTGCAACACAGACCCCCTTTACCACTGACCCCAAACGGACCCATTTTGTGTGCTTTATTTTGTTTTGTTGTTTTTTTTTTTTTTCCTTTTTTCTATACACCACCACCAAGGCTAGGTGGAGGGGGACGAAAGGGAAAGGGGGAGTCCAGGAGGCCAGAAGGAGGAGGAATGCTACAAGCCACAGCAAGAATGAGCTGTATTTAATAAAAAAAGGGGGCCACGAATGATACAGTAATGAGGTTACACAATTAAATCCCATAGCATGATTGAAGGCTTTCCCTGTGTTTGACGTCATCACAATGGAAGGCATAAAAAGTGGAGTAAACCGATGTCGATACAGTCCAATCTAGTCCATTAGGCAAGATGGTGCAAGTAGTCATTTAAATTAAAAAGTGCCCTATCCTCACCTAAATGGCTAGCAGACATGGAGAAGAACGCAGTGACGGATCAACAGAGCTTTCTCCATGTAGCTATAAAAGTGTGTTGTCATATGGCACATTTTTAAACACGGGAAAGGGGTGCCATAATGGACCTCTCATTCTCTTTCGTTTACAGGTACAAATGCTAGATTCAACTATTTCAACTATGCAGGAAGTGGACTCTTCAGTTAGGAATGCCAACCCTAATTCATTTTGTCTTGAAATATATACAAGTTGTTTGTAGTAGCTACAGCAATGATGTTTTCCTTAGGATGCCAGGCTGTGTGTAGAATCTTCTTGTTGAAGTCTAGGCTGTCAACACTGATTTCATCCTTCTTTCGCTTACCGCTTGCGCATACTTTACGTGGCTTCAAAACGGTACGGGGTTTATTGTTTTCCCGGGATGCCTCTAAGGTGATGTCTCGCTTTGTGTTTCTGTCAAACATTCTGAAGAAGTTGTTGTAAGATCCTGTCATGACAATGCTGCAGCGAGGGAGAAGGAAGAAAGTAACAGTTCAGTTGAAAATAACCTCTCCTTTTATGAAACCTCAGGGTCCCCACTAAGATCATGCCTTATTACGTAAGCAGAAAGCAGGCATCCTTGCCTACACCTTCTACAATCTAAAGTGAAACTAAAGCATTTGAATGTTTTATAGATTAAAAAAAAAGCTATCTTTTTCCTTAACTGGATCTTTTAAAGGTACACACTTTGTTACCTAAGCACTTCAATTCCAGTGTCATCATTCAATTTGCTTCTCATGCACAAATGATCTAATGAAAGCCAAACACGTCGGATTTTTAGCCATGTAATTTCAGTTACGCACAAGCTGCATGAATTTAGGTACTAATTAACATACCTAGTTTGTGATAACACCTGAGAGAAGATCCTTATTCTAGATCAGCTTTTCAGTAAGACAAATACACTTACAAGTTTCCCTGTCCTTCCTTTGCCTCAAAAAAATATTTGGACAGATACAGAGGTTTGGTTTGGGTTGTTTGTTTGTTTGTTTTGGTTTTTTTTTTTTTTTTTTTTTTTTTTTTTTTTTAAAAAAGGCAGCTATGTCTGACAATACTGATAGGGCTACAATGAGCTGATTTAGATCTCGCAAATAAGCAGCTAATGACACAATTAATACCAAAGCGATAGCTGTCTTACATAGTATTATTGGCTAGTCAACCATGCCCAAGCGAGGCAAACTTGACAACTCATTGTAAGAAAGAAAATTCCTAGAAGGTTTTTCCCAAGTGTTCTACGTTTTGACAAGGCAGCTTAAAAAGAACACACACACAGAGGTGTAGATTCTTACAGTTAGAGTATCAATCAGACAACAGGGTTTGAGTACATGGGCCTTATTCCCATACAAATCATTCCAAAACCAGACCATAACAGATGACACAGAACCAACATCCCCCCCCGCCCCCAGAAGATAAACACTAGGGATAATAAACCTAGTGGATTAGGGTATTGGTAGTATTTCACCAGTTAAAGTTTGCAGAAAACCATCTCTAATTTTACTGCTTCGCCCATCTCTCCAGTTTAAGCAGCTGGAACATTTGATTAATACTTCATTCTGGCAAAGTGACAAAACTCAATTTCTAGTCAAATTCTACATCTCTTTAGTACACTAAGGCAATTCTCTATAATCCTATGCTACAGCATCAAGGGTTAAGAGCTAATATACATAAAGTCTGTTGAAGTACTAAAACATTATCCAAGCCAGTCCACGAATAAAACCAGATAGATATTTGAGGCCATGCTTCAAATTGCCTGTTTTAAGAATAACTTGGAAAAGTCTTAAGTGCATATAGAGAAGAATTAAACTTGCCTGTCTGATCCATTCCAACAGCATTCAAATTTGTCAAAAATGCAATCATTCTCATACAGTGAACAAAGTTTACTTCTGAGGTATTCATGCACCTGGAAAAAAAAAAAAAATCAGTTAAACCGAATGAATTCTGAACTTGCATACCTGTAAGATAACCTTCATAAATTCTGTTCCAAAAGGAATTAAGTATCTGACAGTGCTTACACCCTATTCACAGGAGCACACACAGCTCCCTCCTCTGACTGCATGGATAAAGAGCAAAATGAACAGATACATGAATTAACATATTCTGCTCTACAGAGATTTCAAAAGAACTCAAACAGTAGCAAGTCACACAGGGTGGGGAAAGAGACATCTCCCAAAACCTGGCAATTCTTCAAAATGCTTTCCCTCCCTGAGCAGCTGTCATACCCTCACTACCCTTTCAGATATCTGAAAGGATTTATCAGGCTTTGCTTCTTTCTAAAAACCATGCTTTGGTGACTGATCTTCCTCCTATGTATGATGAAGAGCATCCCTTCACAAATTTTCTTATAAACTAAACACCACAGCAAATTTCAGTGCCAGCTAAAAACATTTTCTGCACAGGAAATGTTCTACCTCCTATTTTCTCCAGGAAAAAACAGGAGAATATAAAGTCAGCTGAAGCCTAAGAGAAATGTGCTCTCTCATGGCTGAAGATTACCTTTCCACATTTCCACTGTGTAAGAGGGAGGCTTTTTCATACCCAAACATGGTTTTGGGTTCTGCAATCAGCCTGCCAATAGCAAGATCCTTTAGCACGTGTGTGGCACCCACAAGTCTCACTGATGCTTTGCCTGGACACAGTGATCTATAGACAAAAATTTAACTGCCACATCAAGACTTAGTAAGACTCAGCATCCTTCAAGGTTTTAATTTCTAGCCTACATCATCTTCACCGAATACCTGGTATGTTTCCACAGGTCTATTTTCCATGTTTAAATCCCAGATCTTCACTGACAGGTAATCTCTAGTCATCATATATCGACCACTATGGCTAAATTTGACATCAGATATGGAAGAGATGATTTCAGAGAAAAATGATCTGTTGCTAGGATCTTCTGGTTCTTCAAACACTGCATAAAAATAAGATAGGCATTTCAACAGGTTAGTTTGTCTCTTCCAATACAAGATACACCCAGATTAGGTTAACACTTTCTCAATAAGCTTGCCACATTGGGCTAGTCTGCCTGCATTATATACAATAACTTTCAACAAGAAAGAAAAAGCCTTATAATACAATTGCCACACTCTGAAATATTTTATTTTCGTAGCAAGTCAAGGTCAGCTTCTAAATAAGTGAACTACTCGCTAATATTCGGAGTCTTCATTCACACATGCAAGATACCAAACATCAATTACAGACCAAACTCAACTAGTATTTGATCTCCTGAAGTCTGCAGAAAGCCATTCCTAGGCCTGTTGTCTAGGCAGACTCCCTGGCTTAAGCTGCTAATAATTTTATTCACTACTTTTACTCTGGCACAATACGAATCTAATTTCAAGATTTATTTCGATTTTACATTTTAGATCTGTTCAATATACTACAGAAATCCAATACAAATATACACACACACACTTCAGTGTTTAATAGATTCTTATCGAGTGCTTAGTTTCATCTAACAGCAAGATCTCATATCCCACAAAACGACAATAAACAATGCAGGACAGAACTTACATTTTGAGTGTCTGTCACAGAGTGCCGATGCTCTCATATCACAGAGACGAATCGTTCCTTTACTGCTGCTGTATACAAATGTATTACAGCTGTTTGGGTGGAACTCTGCAGCCGTTATCACTTCTGTGAGCTCTTCCATGTTGGCAGGCTTAATATCTACAATATCTACAGCATTTTGTTAAGAAATTTTCTCCAGTTTTCATAACACAATTTTCAACTTTAAATGTATTCAGCAATGCTTCTTCAGTTCACCAAAGTATATCTGAAATAGCCAAATAGAATTAAAACAAGCCAATAAAAGCAAAATAATACTTGAAATTTGGAAGCAGGACAAGACTTCCATGCCAAAGACTGCAGGACCCAGTCAAAAACTGGATACAAGGTAAAATCAACTCCCACAATTTGTCTAGAAAGCAAGACCATAACATTGCATTCTGTATCAGTTTGAAGTTAGCTCTTGTAACAGCAAAAGCCTGCTAATTTTTCACTCCGCTTCAGCAGTAATTAATTCTATACTACATATGTGTCACCCAAGTTTTTTCACATAGAACTTTATTTTGCTTAAATTGTAATTACACTACTACGTTATAAAGAAGGCATGTGCGATTTCTGTTCAGGATCCTGCCAATTTGTCCACACATCTCTGCTCCCAGCAATGGGACTGAATAAATACTCTGTGATCCTACTGCCTGCAACATTTGCAGGTGCACATGCGAGATGGGCTGATGGTTAGGTTAGAAGGTAAAAAAGAATAAACGTTATTGAGCTAAGGATGGTACTCCTCTGACTTGCTTCCTACTGCAAGTCAAGAACATTCTCACAAGATAGTTTACTGTAATACTGCCTTCCAGAACTGCTCACATAACTGGAAACCTTAAGCTTTTTTTCTCCTTTAAGTGAGTCTGTTTTTCACCATGCAAATGACTAGTTCTTATATTGCTCATGCTGAGCTACATCTCCAGAAGTAAAAGTCCTTACAACTACTAGGGAGAAATAACCAGGAAATGGAGAAACACACTATGTAAAAAGCTTTTCATGAAAGGAAATAAAATCCAACAGTTTTGTTGTAGCCAAGCTGTTCCCATCATACAAAACAATGCAAAAAAGATACTAAAACTTCTGTCTGTAATTTCTAGGTGCCACAGGTTAATCCGCAAGTCATCTGCAGATAAGTACGTTTCATAATCGCTATTAATGGAGATGGAATTGATGTGATATGTGTGAGCATTGGCAAATATTCTTCGTGGACTAGCTTCAACCATGAGGTCCATGGGCCTGAATACTGGCACCTGCAAAATACAAAGCAATGGAAGTCTGAGATGCAAATGTACTACAGACACACTGGTGCTCAGAATCACAGTCCTTCAATACACTAAGCCGATTAAAATATCTCAAAACCACCTCAGAAGTGAGTGTGTCTGCCAACTGGCATCACAGAAAATGTGAAGTTAATAATCTGATGGGGCAGTTACTCACTGAGCCACAGGCTAATCTCTGTGCTGGGGGGGGGGGGGGGGGGGGGGGGGAGAGGAGAAATCACTTGAATGTGGCTAATTGACAGAGTGAACTACTCACCCGTAGTGTTGTAACTGTAGTAGGATCCCTATACCGTCCATCTTCTTCCTTTAAATTGTAACCCTCTGGTCTTTTGTCCCTCTCACTGATTTTCCATAACTTTATTGTTTTATCTGAAATGAAACAGCCACAGTTTCAAACCAAAGCTCTAGCAAAGATACTAATCTTCACAGTTGATCCACTTCAACATGAAGCCTTCAAACAGGACAAGACCACCTACGTGTACCAAAAAAAGACAAAAATACTGCTTGGAGAAAACAAGACAAGATAAAAAGCATTAAAAAGACCTCCTCCACAGTTTGTTCTTTTTATAAAAAGTTATAGCAAGTTTCAGTTAGAATTAGGATTGTTATGAATGACTAATATAAGCTCTCACGCAGTTAGTTATACACATACGAAGGTACTGAATGACAGCTTAGCTAAGCCCCATTGCTATAAAGCAACCAAGTCAGAAATGACTAATATACCACCCCATGCTGTGGGGCTTCTGTATCCAGGTAAGCCAGAACAGCAGTACAGTTAAACAGCTAACTCTTGTGTAGCCACATCCCTAGATACTTGCATTTAAAACCAACTGCTTCCAGCCTTTCAAAAGTGGAGAGGATTAGACAAAATCCTAATAGCGAACCTATGTAACAATACGTCACCGTGCAAAATTAACTATTAAGTCATAACTTACCATTTGTAGACAATAAAAACTGAGCAGCATTTTTCTGGGGTAACCACCTAATTTTGTTGATCTTCTCTTCAATTTCTAAACTTTTCAAGTAGTCAAACTCTGGTTCATGGCTTTGAAAGGTACTGTAAACATTGTATTCTCCTCTACTGTGAGACTGGGTTTTGTTCTAAAAAGAGAATTAAATTATCAAGATATGTATGCAACATACAGAATGCTTTTCAAGGCTGTAGGCAGAAGCCAGAGCTAGATATTTATGCAGCAAGATATACAGGCAGACTGCTTATTAGCATAAGAATAGGTTAAGACTTCTACACTCTATTGCTGCCTACGCCAGATTTGCCGCAAGTATCCTTTGGTGTACAACTTGCCTTATTTTAACGAGCCTGTAGAACAGACGAAATGAGGATCATCTCTTTTGCAAGAACTTGATTAGAGTTTCTACTATTTTGGCTAAGAAAGCATCAGAGAAGAGACAGTTACCACAGCAGCTTTTGATTCCTAAAGTTTCAAGAAACTCCCCTCAGCCACGTCAATAACATCTCCAGCAAGTTCTCGTATTAATTCTGAGCAGCCGAACTTACAAACTAACATTTTGCCTAAACGTTCTAGGCATGATAAGTTTTCTTAAAAAAAAACACACAAAAAACCCCCACAAAAACAAAAAAACCCACAAAAAACAACAAAAAGACCCAAAAAACCCAAACAAAAAACCTCAAAAATCTTCATCATTCTCTCATCTTTAATTTTTCCATGTTTGTTTTTTAAGAATAATATTCCCCAAAAGAACTACACAGCCACACGTATGGCAAATCTACTCTGTGGCTAAGTTTGGCTTGCTAGGCACACTATGGAAATCCCACGTCACCTCTAAATTTACACAAGCAGCTCCACGATTCTGGTTTATAATCTCCACATTCCCTAAGACCTTCTAAACTGCTTAAGAAGCTTTTTCTTCCTGATTCTGGAGATGAGGGGAAAAAAGCTTAACACCTCTGCTGAACACACCTTTGACATTAAAAGTAACACCTGCAGTTAGCCTGTTCAGGATGGAACTGTTTGGAAAACTGAAAAAACTCCTAACTTGCATGATTCCTCTTTCTAAAAGCTATGGTTTAGGCAGTGGCTTCCTAGCACTAATATTGCATGGATGGACTGAACCTCAAATTCCCTCCAATGGATAAGGTGCCAGAAAACTGGAACCATTTCTGAAATAGTGCTCACTAGGTGTACCTGAAATCAATTCAAGCTTAACTTTGTGATATATTCCTGTTCCACCCATTTCAAGAGGTTGCACCACCAGATGCCTTTCCTGTGATATGTTCTTGACTAGGGACTTTGCTCCTTCCTTCTCTTGTGTGTCTCGTGTCTCATGTCCATCCATTCATCTCATCCCTTAACACCTCACAAAAACATACTTCTTGATATGATCCTTGCTAGCCCACATTTGTCACATTCCTTGCATCATTTTCTCTTGCTTCATACCCTTACATTAATAGCTGGCAGGAATTCTTACCTTTTACAATAAACTGTGGGGGAGGGAAAAGTGGACAAAGTGCTTAGAAACAAAATTTGGCACTAGAATATTGTACCACACCTATCAATTACACTGGCTTTCCCACCCTAGAGAATGGAAGGAACTTTGTTCTAAGTTTCAGTTAGACCTATAAGCAGGGTCACTGCATAGAACAGGCAACTTCTAAAGTAAATCTATTGTGCTTTAGGAAATGCTGGTCATGATTCAGGGAACTCTCCTTCAATTCCATACTTGCCGTAATGATTGAGTCTTAAATATACTTCTTGTGTATTCTAGTAAAACGCTACAGGACTAGCATAATATATAAAACCAATAATATATGAAATCCATCCTTGGGATAAAAGCAAAATTTAAACCATCAGACCGTCTCACGGCACTCAAAAAAAAGAAAAAACCAAAACCAAGAAGAGGTGTTGGCCCAAGTGCCTTATGTTAAATTCCAATTTAGGTAATTACAGGCTGCCCACACAAATTCCTCCTTCAGTTTCAATTAGATACAGTATTCATTTCCTGCCTGATACTTATGTAATGTCATTACAACTCCAGGTTGCAGAAGGGCTGCCACATTCCAACCCAGAGGTGGCAGCATTTTGGCAGTGGGTAAAGTTACAGGAACTTGTATAACTCTATACAAGTGCTTCTGTTTTAGTGTTTTTCTTCCTGTACGTATGGTGTGTAAAGCACTCTGGAATGCAGTGTGATAAAAGGCGGTACATAAATCCGACCAAAATACTTCAACAATTGTCTTTTAGATACTCTTACATATAAAACTTGCTCTACACAGTAGTGCATATAGTGTAACTAACTACTAGCATTAGAGAATCCAGTCCCCATTGTTCATTCCCTAAACACTGAGGAGTCAAATTATGCCAAAAACAATTCTGTGCAACTTCATCTGATAACCCAGGTGGTTCTTACTATAGCTAGATTCGCCGGTCATAAGGATATGACCCATGGGTTATGCATCAAAAACAAAAGTAGCCATTTAAAGACAACTCACTTGAGAACAGGCAATTAGCTATTTAAGCTTTAAGCTACATTAAATTATCCTTAAAGGATGCAAGCTCAAACTCCGAGTTTAAAACAAAGAAACAAAAAAAACCCCAAACCCAACAACAAAACACCACAAGAGTTTGTGCCAGAAACTACAGGAAGATTACCGTAAGGATGCTCCACATACTATGTTCATCTCGGACTCCGCCCAAAGACACTTAGGAAGAGGCTAGTCAGTCAGGAATATCCCACTAGATGGCACCAACTGACCAAAGCGATGTATTTGTAAAGCGATGGTACCACACTTGAATTGCCTGCCTACCAGCAGAAAGCAACTTCTGGGGAACTGTGGAATTCTTAAGGTTTAGGATTTTTAGAATTGAAATTGAATGAAACACTACGGAAAGAAGTAGCAGCATGCCTTTTCTAGGCAGTGAGATGACAGAAGTGACTTTTTATCCTCTCCCTGAAATCAATTCTAACCAAATCAACTTCTAACCACTGCCTTAGTTAAAAATCAAGCACTCCATCTCAGCTTTCCCACCTTTAACATGGGAGTAGAGGCCCCTTCCTAGCATTAGAAGATCTGTCTGTAGAATTCCACAAAGACCAAAAGAACAAGTATAAAATGAAAAGATACCTTTGCTACTATGATACTATTATTTTACCTGATTGATATCAGAATGGAAAAGGACATCTTAGGTCACAGTTACATACTCACTTACGGGCAACTTATTTCCCCAACTACAGTGAAATCTGAAACAATAATCACAGCCAAGCAGAGTCATTGTAAACCAACCAACTTCAGCTTCCCCAAGGTCTTTTTTTGTGTCCTACCCCCGCTTTTTTCTTTACAGCTAAAGAGTGTTTAAGGATAAATTAATTTCTAACAGTGTCACAAAGTTATCAATAATTTCTTTACTCTTAAATTTCATTATTTTAATCACTTATTACACAGGCATGCACTTTGTGTAAAGTTTTTTATAAAAGCATGCTCCTTTTCTTTAAAGTTAGAGAACGAATATGAACAGAAGAGAACATTAAATATACTTTAAGTAGTTAGCACTCACCTCCTGCTCCTGTTGAAAGATGACAACTCTACCTCCTTTGTCTCCTGTTGCTAACAACTCTCCAGAATGGTTAAATTCTACTGTAGAAATTATATCCGCTGCATAGGAACAAAAATAAACCCCACAAGTTAATAATTCTTCTAAATACTAAGTGGCCAAGAAAGCTACAATTATAAGTAAAAAGGAAAATGCATACTTCAATTCCGTTTAAGTACACTTATGTTATAATATACAGGCAGGGATTTCTTCAAAAATATAGAAGGAATTTTTTCAAGCTTTATATTTGAAAACCAGTTACTAGGTCACCGTGCCAGACTTACGAGTTCAGTGTTGTGCACTAAACTGGTTTTAAAGGTTTTACATCGTCACTTCTTAGAACTGTTTTTCTGTTATGACTGCTACTCTAGTATAGCACAGAAATGGATTTTCAGTATGTACTGTAACAGCAGAAAGAGACTGTGTATATACATACTCCTACTTTTATTTTCTCCATTCTTTCTGATAGAAGATCGATACAATCATTACCCAGATGATCTCAAAGCTTTTTGTTTGTTTGTTTGTTTGTTTGTTTTTTTAAGGACTCTGTACACATTTGACAACTTAAGGGCAAAACATATTAGGGTGGAGATGTTCAGACATCAGTGTCTAAGGAATGCAAGGATGTGGAACAAAAATAGCTAAAGAAAATTAGGAAATAAATTCAACAGACTGTCTCTAAAAAACGTGAGTATTTCTTCTGGATGAGGAAGGTTTACATTACTGCAAGTATTTTTATACAAAGTGCTAAAATTAAATTGTGAATATACCTTGACAAAAAAAAAAAAAAGTCATGCCTAGTATCAAATTGATCTATTTATACAGCAAAAAGAAAGGACAAATTACGACTTAAGCTCAAACACACCAATTCACATTTTCAAACGCACACATCCCCCTCATACTTTCAAAGAGTAGAATCAGAAGCCAAACCATTCTTTGAACACCAACTTCAATTGCAATACAACTATATAAGTCTAATTTTCTGCAGAAGAAAGTTCCTAAGATTTTTACATAGGCAAGTCTTCAGGCTATGTCGCTTTCACATCAGCCTAACGCAGATAAACAACGTATCCACGTTTTCGACTGGATGGTTTCTTCGTTCTCAGTTTTAGAGTTAAAAAAGGTCTGGTACCTGCTCCACAGACTGAAAGCTACTGCCAAACAAAAGATACTCACTCTGAATCTAAACAGACACTATTGTGCAGCGTATCACGGAAGCTATGTTATCATAGACAGCAATAGGGTTATTTCATTTTGAAGAAGTGAAACACACAGGATTTTCCTCTTACTCAATTTAATACCAAAATGAAACTTACATCATTCCCGGGTTGTCCCAAACACATGGGCGGTGGCCTCTGAGGACATTAGCAAGCTGTTCTTTAATAACTGCATTACACAGCACCTACAAGCGTGCAGTGTATCTGTCTGAAAACAGCACAATGCAAAGACAGCCTAGACAAGCAAGCCAAGCTCAGCTGCAAAATCCTCAAACAGAGGCAAAAGATGCAGAGTCAGATTCTTGGCACGAACGGGTATATACAGCTCAGTTGTGTTTTCTAATATACAGCATAAAACTGCCATATCACAAAGGATAAACACAAGATTATCCTATCTCCATCGACCTCCCTTGCCATGATTATCTGGCACTGCTGAAACACAAACAGGTTGAATTTTCTCAAGAACACTGTTAAGGACATAAATATGATGGATGTAAGCTTGTATGTACATAAACAAGGATCCAGATCACACAGAGAAAAACCTTGGCTTGAGTGCACATAATTCCCCCCTCTCCTGGAAGGTAACGGTTACTTTAGCCATTCATTCACATATTTGTGAACAAGATGAAGTGATTTATCTCACATCTATAAGACTTCAGACTGCATACCATTCAGCTGAAGATACGGCATTCAATATGTACATTTCACAGGTGAACAGGGCATAAAGATAACATACAATTAATCAAATCCAGTATGCAGAAAGAGGGAAGTGCAAGCCAAGCAATCTGATTTTGACTACTGCATACACCGCAAACCACGCTGCTGTAATCCTCTGATAGGAGAAGACCTTAAGGAAGTTATCAATTAATTGAAGAAAAACAAGATAACTCACCTCTCCATAGTGAGAAGTATACACAATAATTACTATTTTGAAAAACACTGAGAGATTTAACACTGCAAGCTAAGCCAGTCTTAAAACAGAGAAAGCGATACAGCAAGTTATCAGCAGATGTAAATGTGTGCATGTATATGGAAGGAGAACACCAAAGAAAAATTTACCTTAAAAATCTCATATATCCATCTAAATAGAGATGGATAAATTCATCATAGTACTTATTTGGTGAAAGTCACTGAAAAGTTTTACAAGGTGAAAAGCCTTAGGCTTGCAGCCTTAGCATTAGAATAGGCAGCACCAACAGCCATAAAAGCCTTAAATTAAGGGATAAACCCTCCATTTTCTTAGGTCTGCTGATGTAATATATATTCTATTTAATTACACAAGTCTCATATGTAGCAGAAAGCTAACCACTTTTCTAGACAATTCTAGACATTCTCGCTTTTTGCATTTATTTTAACTTTCAAGATCATCCAAGCTTGGTATCAGTCCTCTCCCAGCTGATACAAGTTCTGCTTTGTCTATAGGCTCAACTGCGTGAACGAACTTTCAGTACTAACATCCCCACACCTCCAAAAAGTCCAGCAGCCTCAGTCAGTGGTGACAAGGTACTCAAAACTCTCCAGTGCCTGATCGACACTATGCAAAAGATATTCTCAAGTATTTGGATCAATTTTAAATGAGAAACAAAATACATTCCTTATAGCAATCACAACAGAAAATTATTCATTAGCTTTTAAATTCAAGCTACATCTATAGACTCTGACGTGCCTTCTACACTGTAATCTTGGACTGTTCCCTTTCCAAGGACAAAACAAACATGCTAAAAAAGTAGGCAGAAAAATTCTTTCTCCTTAACTAGTCCCAAAACAGGGGCAAGACGCATATTTTATACAAAAATCAGTACTGGAGAGCAAAGCAACCAACCATACATTTTAAATCCAATAACTCACCGTTAAGAATACTGTATTCCCATACCTTGGTCAAAGAAAGAGACAGACATCAAGGCACTGGTGTTGAACTGGGCGGATTTAATAGTGTTTGAGAAGTGACAGGGGAAGCATTTCATCTTCCGCAGTGCACTGATTCGCTTGTGTATTTTCATCTGTATTAACACCCTCATTGCCAAATAAAATCCATGTTATCCTTTTCTTTTCAAATGGTAACTATAATTCCCGTTATAGTTACACGTAGGGTTATTTTAGTCCTTCAGCGCTGCAACGGGCAAAAGAGCATCTATAGAACGCACTGCCTTCTCTCTGCCTCCTCCCTTTTGTGCATGCTATTTTTGCTACAGTCTCTAGGTGGGAGTCTTGCAAACACAGAGGGCTGCCTCTCGCTGTCCAGCAGCTTGTAAATGATCCTTTCCATACGCAAAGAGCACTAGGGAGGAGTATCTGAGGGAGAAGCAGATGTATAGATGCACTATTGTCACCAACACCAATGGCTTTTGGAAATACGATGCATTTTATTGTTTACTGCTGAATTCATTTCAATGCCCTCCTCTTCAAGCACCGGTGTCAGAGATAAATAACCACCAAAACCTTATCTGATAACCATAGCCCTCACAGGATACAGTTAGATAGCATTATCTGTTAATAGAGTTCCACAAAGTTACCCATGCCTTGAGAAACCAGATTTGTGTCTCCTCCTCCCCCCAAGCATCTTGAATTATCTTTGACACCAAGATGAAGCGTGACATTTCAAGTGCTGAGATTTTAAAACACTACAAGGCAACATCAAGCACACAAGACGAAGACATCATTCTGACAAAAGCAAGAAACAGGACAGAAATGTATATATTAGTAGTGTACCTGCAACACCTGTACTAAGTTTCTCTCTCTTGCATAACTTGGAATAGACAGCTCAGGGGTTACTATAGTTTTTAAAAGTACTTCTTGGCACAGATGTATACAGTTGTCCTTTAGTTCCACTTAAATATCCCTTCATAGACGCTTGTTGTTAACACTGTAGAAACACTTCTGAGACTACTAAATACTTCGAAATAATAGTTTTCAGTGATCTAAAACCAAATGGGGGTGGGGATATCACCTACACAACCTGAAGTCCATTTACTGTTGTTGCACGTGTACATCACTGAGGGCAAATGCTTTGCAGCAGGTTGAGTGAAATGCTATAATCAAACACAGAACTACGGTACCGTTGTATCCCTACCTCAAAGAAACAAAACACACCACAGCCAAACCAAGCCAGTGATCTGAAAAATCCCCCCGAACTGTAAAGAGAGGCTTCTGGTCCCTGACCTATCTGCACACGCCAACAGGGCAGAGTCTGCTTTCCCACGAGTCCTCAAAACCTCCTGCCAGTTCCCCCGGACACAGCAGCGACAATCTAGTTTCTTGCAACTTCTGTCAAGGTTGCTTCTTCTTCTGCACATGACCTTTATTTTTCACAATCTCCTCAAAGCTTTGTATCTATTGCGTCAATGGTATATCCTCACTTTAAGTGCTCCAACAGAAATCAAAACCACCACAAGGTCTGGACACTTACCTTCACTAGATTCAAGTAAGACTAGCTTTTCTCATGGTAGACATGGAGACAGGAACCTGAAGAACCAAAGGAAATCAAAACAAGGTGTCTAGCTTTGACAGAGAACAGGGCGGGGAAAGACATTTATCTCAAAAGTTTTGGTAAGGCTTCAAGTAACATGTTCACAGTTCACCATGTGAAAGGGAGACACACCAGAAGCTCTCAAGCAATTCTTAACCCGTGACAGACACGCACTTCTGCTGATTAATCATCTCACAAGAGAACAGCCACTCAACACAAACCTAACTTGTTTCCTAGTGGGCTTCTGAAGATAACAATCACAATGTCAGAATTTTTAGTCAGTATTTATTACACCAACTTTTGGTATTTTGACTAATTCACCTGTCCTGTCAGGCAGGATACAGATGATTTGAAAAACTGAGGCGCTGGGCCAGTGCACTCATGAAAAATGACCAGGTCAAATGAAAACAGGCAGATTACCACTGTTCAAAGAGAGATGAATAAAGGAGTCCGACAGACCTCAAATGCCTTTTCCCCCTCTAAAGGAAAGCAATGCTTGAAGTAAGAAAAACTCAGTGACAGATATTAAAAAACATTTTCACACTTTGGGGGCCTTCCACACTTTTCAGTGAATGCTGAACAAGAACCACACATGCACTATCACAAGCAAGTTTTCTGAAATATTAGACGAAGGGCTGTGCTGAAGTTTTACCACTGTCAACAAGTCTACGGAATAAGGGAACAAAGCAGCTTTATCAATCCAAACAAGCAAAAAAATACTGTAATCCAATGACTTCGTTCCAGAAGGCCCATTGTGAACCTGAAAAGCAATTCTGTATTAAATTTGTTTCCAATAATAGAATAAAAGGTATTTTATTAGTACAGAAGAGGCTATCTATTTTAATGTACCATGAACTTTATATAAACTCTGCTTATAAAACATACTTGGTAGGCAAAACATGTCACCTACTCTACAGCAGCAAGTCAATCATGGCAGTGAACAAAGAACGTCTTTATTTCACCAGACCTAAAAGGTTTCTGTGCAAGTTTTTGGAATCACGTTGATCTGCTGCCTAAGCAGAGAGCAAGTAAATCAGTATGTTTACACAAGTGGAGCAATCTCCTGATGTTTCCAAGGACTGAACAAAGAATTGTAGTATTTAAAAAGCATTTTGGTACTTCTTCATTGTTTATACACCTTCCCAGTGGCTCAAAATACCATTTCTGGAATTTTCCAAGGGAGCAACTCAAACAAATCTCGTCCATAACATAGAGCAGATTACTTACAGGTTGGTAATTCTGTCCTAAGGAGTAAAAGGATAATTCACTGACCAAATGTGGAGCCCACTTCCTCAGTTTGCCAGCCTTAAGTATAGAAGAAGCTATTTTGATCAAACTAAACATCAATTGATCATTCCAAGTATACTTCAGAAACTGTCTGGAACGGAAAACATTAAGAAACCAACTTCTAGGACTATTATTAAAATCCAAGGAAGCTCAAAAAGCCTCAAATTGGGGAAGCAACACAGGAATGGATAATCATCATGAGGGATAAAGAAAGTGAAATATTTGAATGCAACGCACAATTACTGAGCATACCTGAGCTATTCTTCCTAGATTATCTCGAAAGATAAAGTCAACACGCTCAAAACTGAGCAAGAGTATCTGTCCAGGAGAACTGCAGACCTTAAGTGTCTGGAAATCACTTGTGAATTGTTTGGTCCTTTCTAATCCAAGGTGAAGCAAAATCTTCCTGCTTCAGACTACTGAACAGATGCAACTCCCAAAAACTCAAGCTCAAGTCACAGCTAATGACAGAAAATTGTGACTTTTTATTGGACTTTCTTGTTTCCAGTAATTTTTTTTTTTTGGAGTTATGTACTTCATTGGGGGGGACGGGACACGACACGGAACACATGACACCAACCAAAACCACTAGAGAAAACAAAAGCTCCTCCAAGGCTTCAAATATTTTAAGAAGCTACACAATGCACTCTGAATGTCTAAGTCATCCCAACATCACCCCATTGTTTGCATGATTTTGATTTACCACACTTATCAAGAGTCCTAATACGTTGTGTATCAAGTGTCTGAAGCTAGATAGTAAAGCATTAATCTAAAAGTGAACAGGAAGGCTGTTTAAATAAGATTAAAAAAGAGTGACTATGCATGTGTGTTTGCAGAGAAGAGAGCTCCCAACACAGGATCCCACAACTATATGCACCAGGGAAAGAATAAGAGAGCAAAATGGCAAGCACTATTTAGTACTGATGGTATAAAAGAAAACACCCTCTGCATTCCAGCCTCATCCCTAATTTATGTATGTAGAGAGGGGGAAGGGAACACAAGGATTGTATACTTTAAAGTTACCATGACCGGTTTTACTATTGACTTCATTTCCCTTTTCTTTATTCACTTTCAAGAGTGATTCTTTGCATTCATTCCGTCTCTCAGAAGTGACTAGGCAACAAAACCAAAGGCAGCTGGGATAAGGCATTCCTACTGTTCAATTTACTTCCCAAGTCATTCTAGAAGTCCTTTAAATAGATCTCTTCTTTACTAGGAGAGGGCATTAAAAATATATTAATTCCTCAGCAATATGAGGACAGGATGAAATAAATGCAACACAGAAGTAAAGAAAGGGGTTACCCTTGTGGCAAAAATTTTCACTTCTGTGCCATGAAGCATTGCAAGAGCCAGCTGGTTACTTGTTCTCTCCTAAGTACCAGCCCTGCAATGCTGCTGCACACAAAGAGCACACAAAGCACCTTAACAGGGAGGGGAGTGGAATTTGTACGATGGCCAGCTAGCTTCACACTGCTGCTGGCCTTAGCAGCGTTAGAACACAAACATGCGGGAGCCGAAGACGCAGTTCAAGCAGCAGACAGTAATTAAGCTGGTTTTGTTGGCTTGCACAAATCTGGGAAATCTACATGCAGGCAGAAAGATTTACAGAGTGTTCTCTAGCGTCCACGTTCATTCCAAGTACTCCAGGCCCTGTGATGCTGAAAATAAAAAACATGCGATCATCATGAACTCATCATATTCCCCACTAGAATGCATTCTAGTCCTGTTTGGTAAAGATGTATTTAAATGTTGAGACTCTCCCAGTCCTATTTACATATGTGTCTATATGCAATATACACACACAAGATGCCAGTCTCCAAATAGTGAATACACGTAGTACTTCACATCTGAAGTTCACTGCATAAACCACTCACCCTAAGTAAAAGAACCAAATATAAACCTTGTCAAGCAGTCCTAAAAACCCATACTTTCCCTCCATTTCTTGGACTCTCCTATATTCCCATTTCTTTTCTTTTAGTCACTCTTTCTTCCCCCCTTCTTTGCCAATCTTTGAGGAAAAGTATCACTTGCTAGAACAGGCAAGTCCTAGTTCAACTAGGAGTTCAACTTTGGATTTGAAAGCCTGAGTGATTTACTCATTATTATTATTATTATTATTACACAGTTTATTTTTAACTTTATACTCAGTTCCCTAAAATAAAGGTTGGACACCTCCTGATAAAGCTTTTTCCTGTAGCTTCCTAAGTTACATTAACGTGACCGATGCCTACCTTGCAACTCTGACTCAGTTCACAGTGGGCCAACAGGTAAGCAGGACTCTACTCTTCAATGGCAAAGCATGGCTCACATAGTATCCTTAAATACACCACATCCTTCTGAGATTACTCTTTATGCTGTCAAATCTACATACTAGCAATGACAGTAAGAACTCTGCGTTCAGCATTCAGAAGTAGGAGCTTGAATTCAATCACTTTTTTAATGGAAGCAGGAACAATACAAGCTAAGGGAAGGAACCAGTACTGGAAGACAACTATTTCACAGGATATATGTGTATTAGGATGGCTTTGGATTTACAGATGCGTTTATAACAAGTTCTTAGATAGTCTAGAGAGAATGCAACTTAAGTACTAAGCTCAAAACAATGTTATTCTGTGGTTTTGTAACTTCATGCAAACCACTTTTTGTTAAGCCTTCCTAGAAAACACAACAGTTACTGAGCAGCAAACTTCCATTCCCTCCCACTGAAATAATACAGCGATACCAGCCTTAATCTTGTTGCCATTGGTTTTATGTAAGGCTAGTAATTCTCCTAAATAGCTTTACTAGGCTCAATGCTCAGAGAAGAATACAACTCCAAATCCATCTGCCCTAGCCAACAGAAGCTGCTCCTCTCTGCAAAGCAATAGTGAGAAGCTGGCACTAGAACTGCAGAGAACAGAACTGAAATAGAAGTGACTCTCAAAACCCTTTACAAGTTGGAATAATAACAAATATGCAGATGAAGTATTTTACCAAGGTAATAGTAAAGCAGGGAACAGAATCACCATCTACCAAAATACAGTGCCTCTCATGTGGAAAAGCAGCTCCTGACACATTCAAAAATCTTCAAGTGACCTTAAGTTAACCGTGATACCACGGCAACTTCCTCATTTAAACACAATTCACAGAAAGCACACTCTATGTTCAATATTATAATCTAAGTTGTCTAGGGAGCAGCATACTAAGTATTTTAATTCTTGCATTTGGTAAACAATTGCTGTGCCTCACTGGGCAACTGCTGTTCGTGGGCCAACATTAGTAAGCTTCAACATCTCCATTCAGGTCAAGTTTTCACCATCAAATTTATCACCAGTTTCTCCCGTGGTCTATTTTCGGACCAAGGCAAGAGGCCAAGCGTGCTAAAACAGCAACTTTCAGAAGTAGCAGAAATCACTACAGGGAACTCTACAATCCCAACCCCTGACAGACATTACCACCAACTCAAACTTTTGTGAATGATCCCTAACACATTACAGTTACATTAAGCAGTTTGGTTTTTGCTAAGCTAACAGAGTTCGTTAAGAGTGAACAGAAGGCATTATATGAGCAGATTTGCTGGGGGGTGGGAGAAAAGAAACACGCTCAGGGGCAACCACATCTCCAGACAGCACAGCTGTATTTGCAAAAGGCTATCAAGCCCATAACCAAAATGCCAATTAAGTGCATTTCTGTCTATATGTACAGTCTCCACAAGCTTACACTTACAATGGTTTCCTAAGCAAGGTCAGAATTTGGCATTGCTAGAAGAGAAAGGAAATTGATTTAAACCTCAGACCACCGGCTTCCTGTCTCCATCTATAGTAGGAAATTCAAAGTCTCCAGTATACATGACTCCAAGACACCTGTGGTGGCATAGAGAAAACAGAGATGACAAACAGGAGCAAGTCAAAGCACTCTGAAAACAGATGTGTCATACACTAGTGTGGTCCATGCTTCCTACTACTTAAAAAATGATATAAAATTGCTTTAAAGTTTGATCTTTGTGAAAGGAGTTAAAGCATTCACATTAAAAATTAGTATGAGCTTTGGGAAAGAACTTCTACACCTTAAATCGATGTAAAACTGTGATCCACCATGGAACTGGTGAAGCAACACCTGTACCACAATTACTGTAACCACTGGGCTATACCTGACTGTAGAGGTTTTATTTCTGCTCACCAAATCTGGCACTGCATTCCATAAATTCCTTTTATGCAAACTTCACTGTAAACTTACAAAAGAGAAAAAACCTATAGGGCTAGGATATGTTAGCTGAAAACAATCTTGAACTGGTGCCTTAAAACTATTTCATCTGATGAGAGAATTAAGTACTTTTCATTTTGGTTTTTTTTAACCCCAAATTTGTTATTAATAACGTGCTTCCAAAATTACTATGAAAAATCCTCTCATATTAAACTCATAAGAACAGCAGATAGAAGAATGTTCTCTCTATATAAACAAATGCAAAGCTGTTTGGTTTCTGGATAGAAATCATTAACCCTCATCACCTTGATTAATTACTTTCTATTTTTAAACCTTAAGACAAGACATTACTGCAGTTCCTTTCAGAACGCATGCATAGAAAACCAATAGGCAATTCCCCTTCTTCACTAGGTGAAAGAGAATAAACTGACCACAGCAGTATCTTTAGTTCACAAGAAGCTGCAAACCAACAGAGTTCCCAGTACCTTCTCTTGCCCCTAAGCTAGACATCATCTAGTCGGGAGAACAGAGTAAGGAGCAGTCAGTCTAATCGCATTCAGAGAAGCAGGAAACTAAATACACTTACAACAGATCAGTCCAGATGCAAACACCACAAAAAAACTACTGACGACTTGGCTGCCACACTTAGGCACTGCATATTTAACTAATAAGGTTAACCTAGCTCCACCATTAGTTCATGTAAAAAACCTAACACACTGTGGAACTGGCGAAACGTTAGTTGTAGCCCTGTCGGTACAGTTCCCAAGTCCTCTGGGAGCTGCCTTCACCTGTGTATTACTAGGACCTCTGAGGCTGTATTTTACACAAATACCTAAGCTGATCTATCCTATGACCCTTCCCATCCTGGAATTGAGGGGCTGTGGGTGAAGCTTCTTATAGTCCTCCACAACTCTGGCAGACTACCATTACCCGAATACTTCAATCTGCAAGCTACTGCAAAGTGAAGACATTACCAGTTCAAGACAGAGCCATTTTTCAACTCAAAACAAGCTGGATCAGCCTGAAAGTACCTCAAACTCAGTAACAAGGGATTATTTAATACTTGACAACAACTCCCTTGAGTCTCTAAAGGCATCCTCTGCCTTGAAACCACAAATAGCATTGTTCTGGACTTTTACAATACCCTATGAAAGGCAACTGAACCTCAAGGTGGTCTGAAGCACCATCCAGATAATTTTAATTCAAATAGTTTCTAGTCTTTGCAAGAGGCCTCTATCTGTTAACTTGAGGAACAAACCTGGTTAGGAAAGCAACAGCTAAGACAATTCCCCTCTTCAGGTCTTCATTACTTAGGTTTAGAGTTTTTCCCCTGAAGAATACCCTAAAAAATCTATTCAAACAAATGGGATTCGACATTACTTTATTAGCACTGCAAGCATATTTAGAAAGACTAACAGATACACATACATACACAGGGAACATTTTACTAGGGAAAAAAAGCAAATGATGAGCATTTAGTTTAAATCTCTTAATACACATGCTTCCCCAAACTCAAGTATTCCTTAAAATATGACAGGAAGTGCCTATTTGCTTTTCCTATTCACACTAATTCAGGTCTATTGTTGGCTGAAACAAAGGTCTTTCAACCTGCATCACCCGTTCCCAGGACATTTGACACCAGTTTATTAATATCATAAACATAAGAGGCGTAAGTGGCAGAAATCCAGACCCACTCCCGGTACCCGTCTTAAATAACCTTAGAAAGGCGGGTGAATAATGTCACAGGTTGTGGAACTACAACATTTATTCACAACTAGGAACAAGCAGTTAAAGGTCACAGCTTCTCCTTGAGCCTGTTCTTTGCAGCCACTGCAATACTATATAATAATAAAAACCAAAAAAGTCCAAGTCTGTCCACAAGCTTTCCTCTCTCCAACCAGCAGAATTGTTCTGCTTTTAAACAAAAAGGTAATCAACAGCAAATCCACCATTTCAGCATCTTTAAATACCAGCCAGCTGTTCGACGTGAAAGCTGTCTTGTGACGTTCAGAAAACTGAACCCTGTAATTCAGCTGCTGAGAGATTCCAACCTGTGAAGCTTAAATCTGTTTTCAGGTGGGGAAACGGGAGAAGAAGAGTGGCCCTCCTACTGCGGATGTGTCACACCTAGTTTTGCATCCATCTCCTTTTGATTGCAAGGAAAACTCCTCTTCACTCAAGGTTAGGATTACCAAAAAAAGATTGTGAACAGTAGTTTCCACCCTCTGGATAACATCACCTTCAGAGGCTATGCACCCCTAAATTAAGTTGCTATCTATCGTTCCATCAGAAAAGACGTCTTTGATGTGAAATACAAACAAAAAGAACACAAACATCAAGTAGAGAAAATATACTACCTAAGCAACATCTGTGTTTAAAAACCTAAATGCATTATAATTCTTACCTTATTCCTTTCGAAAGCACCATCTACTAAATAAAAAACTATCTGACATTTTAGGTACCTGGCCTAGGTATGTTTGTGCCTCACTCTTGTCACAGCATGCATCAGTTACACTTAATCTGGAAAAATTAAGTGTGCCTGTTCAGATGCAAATAAAGAAGCCCAAAACCTTAGACTTCAATCAAGTGCCACAGAATTCTGGCAACCACCAAAGTTTGTAACAGCCCAGAACAGTCATATCACCAAGCCTTCCTTGAGTGGTTTAAATACACTAAAAAAACCTGAAAACAAACACACGTTCTTTGGTGCTGGAGCAACAAAACTCTACCTAAAACCAACTTTTTTTTTTAAACCCCAAGTGAAATCTTAGCTAAAATGTAAGCCCAGTAGAATACGAAGTCTATGGTTTGCTTGAAGGGGGAAACTGGCAGCGTCAGTGCTCTCTGCTTCTACAGTTTCTACTATAGAGGAAGCATTTTAAGTATTACCGCAGACGTAGTGATAATTGACTAAATGGCACAAGAAAGAAAAAGAGCTTCCTCCCCTTCGAATTTTCCTGTTTCAAACATCTACTATTACAGGGATTGTGCCTTTCAACCACACATTATCCCTTTAAACAAAGTAGTTTTACTAAGCGGTACAATATACACTCCACACTAGTTATATTTCCATTACAGAAACTCTGTTCAGCCAGCAAAACCTACACTGATTTATGAGAAGTCTTCCTGGACAAAGATGACAGAAGGGCTAAGTTATATTTGTATTGTGTAGAATTTAGTTGGGGAGTTACTCATCATTTTTGTCCTTCGTACAATCGCATATAGATCATACATACCTAATTAAAAGGGAACAAAATTAACTCTAGCAAGAACTAACTTCATGCCCACAATTGCTTCATATAAGATCCCCTTAGGTGCCTGAATGTTGTGTCACTATCACTCACAAAACTGAAGGACTTACTGAGCAATACAAGGAGAATTGAGACAAAAAGGCTTACAAATAACAGATTTGATTATTTCTGCTCTAACACAGCATTTGTCTAGCCTTAGTACTCTGGTACATGACTTGTTCCAACATATTTTCTGCCTGCAGAGCTTTACTTTACAACTTATCATTAATAAAGCTACAGCAAAACTGTTTCTGCATACCTAACTTCCAAGAAAGTAACATCTCAATTTTAGCACTGCTGAGGACAAAAATTCAGGTTTACTGATTTTCCAGAATAAACTTTATGCCGGAACAGAGACAGTAAATAGCCTCTATTCAGAGGAGAACAGCACTGCCATTTCTGACCTCTCTGAAAACATTCCCACTGACTTGCAAATAAAGGACATCCTATTAACCATACACAGAGTGAAGATTCAGGAGACCAGCACTCCGTCTCAAGCCACTGCTCTCTGGGAAACCTGTATTCTTAGAGCTAAGTCCCAGTTCTACATACTCACTAGGCTCCTTCAGGATTTATAATGCTTACAGAAGTGCTCCATAATTCTCATAAGACACGCTACAAAATGCAAGTTATACATAGTATGAGGATTCCCCAAAATGCATTAAAAGAATTGGACTAAGTTTCATTCAAGCTTTATTTCTTCTCCCTGTGATAAACATGTTAGCAATGTATCTATTTTCCAAAAAAAGGCTAATTGCCCCTTGCAGCAGAACTGTGTTACTGTATTGCCTAGCCGTTTCATTTATACTTCCATTTTCTTAGGGAACCGTTCTCAGTATGCCTAGAAGGAACAAAAAGGAAGGTTCTTGGAGAAAAAAAAAAAAAAATCTCAATAAGCTCGGAAATACCATTTAGGCCTTAAAAAAGAAAAAAGTATCAACAGTTAAGCTGTTCTTCCCACTAAGTTATATCCAGTTAATAGCACGAAGCCACTGCCTTGTATGGGTATCAGGTCTAACTTCCATTCAAGACCAGTATGCAATCCCCACACAGAAATTTTAGGTGTTCCTTCACCAAAAGTTATTTTAGACATGAAAAAAGTCATTCAAGACTATGGGTACCTAAGCTCTCAAATATATGCTTCTGAGACTGTAGAATCTCCATAGATGAAGGCTTTTTAATAAACATCCAACAGGAGTAACAGGTATAGGTGAAAGATTTGCATTTAGAGAACATACTAACAAGCTCCCAAGGTCCTGTCAGCCCTATTCTCTGTGATACCATCCTCATTCTGTTGTGACAGCTGATAAACACATTTGTTTGATAACCAAGGGCTGAGAAGGATGCTGAAGAGCCTACCACTCAGAGCATGGATTTCACAAATGCCAAAGTTATTTTCATGCTCTTTGATTCCCTTTAAAAGGGGATTTCTGCTTTGTTAAAAAACTATTTAGTAGCAACAGGACTAGCAGAAAAGTCAGCCCTGTGAACTAGGCAAATCACTGAAGTATTTACTCACCTCTTCTTCTAATTCACAGACTGTTTACAAGCTTCTCCTCAAGACTACAAATTACCTTACTCAAGATAGCTTACACCAATTATAACTGAACATATCTACACAAAAGTTGCCCCTGTATTACTTATTCAAGAGGATGTTCACCTACACAGCACTGAAAAACCTGTACTACAAAATCAGCTGCGTATTAATTCACATAACCAAACATCCAATCAGTAAGAATTTTTAAAGGATGCTTTAATTTGGATGTCTGTTCATTGAAAGAATAAATCATTTCTGTTTTGAGTTGTATTTACTTGAACCATTACCTAATGCCTGAAGTCATTACCTAATGGCTTTTATTTAAAAAAAAAAAACCAAACCAACCCCCCCCCCAAACCAACAAACTTCAATACTAAAAGGAAAACATAGCTGCTTCTCTTACATTTGCTCATTTTTATTATCCTTCCCCCCTCCCCCCCCATGCTCAAGCCAGGTGATTCATGAGTCCTTGAAACTAATTTCAATCAGTAACTATTTACCTCTCAATTCCTGCTGACAGCCCCCCCACCTCAACCCATAGAAATATTCCTCACATCCACTGTAGTATCTACACCGAAGTACACACTAATAACATAGGCTAAACAGTCCCCTCAGAAGACCTTACTTTAGATCTTTTCAGGGGCTTGTTTGTGTTCCGAAGTAGTACAGAGCTATTTATGGAAAAATCTCTGCTGGAATCACAGCCAGAATTTCAATAGGCTGCAGAGCACAGAAAAGCCAGTGGTTAGTCTTCTGTTTGCAAATAACAATATATTTGGAAATAACATACTGTGCTATTGTTTTGCATGTACATAACAGAAGCCTTTAGGCAATGCCTTTCTTGATTCGTCACTGAGAATGCTACAGACTAAGAGCACTGGAATATCTTGATTTTCTCTTCTTGCTGAAGCCATTCCAAAACATGCACTGCAAGTTAAACATTAGTAGCAGTATTTTACAAAAATACCATAGGTTGCCAATGCCTTCCAAAATCAGCTACTAGAATTCTGTGACTTGGTGTGCATTTCTGTTGTAGATATAAAAAACAACTCCTAGAAACTATCACGCTGTTTCAGACTCTATTCACACGTTCTTTGACCAAAGCTTTTATTTCAGATGGAAAAGCTAAAGCCAAAACTTTCTAAGGCTTTTAATCTTCATGTGTAGAATGCAAGAGACCATTGTACCTCAGACAACGTGTAAAGCGCCTCCTTCTAAGGAAGGAAAATGAAAGCAAAAATCACTCTTACCTACCATACCGGAAGGGAGGGAGGGAAGGAGGGAGGGAGGCACACTCACTAGATGAATTTCAGGCAGCCTGCCGGAGAGCACAGCGCCTGTGAAGGTCACAAGTACAACTGAAGTTTCCAGCAGAGATGAATACACAGTTCTGACTATTAAGTGACCGTGGAATAAAAATTTCTGATTACTTCACTCACTATGGGCACTCACTCTTTTATCAGTTCATTTTAATACTTAATGCAGTGGCACTTGGAACCTGAAAAGATAGTCTTCCCTTTTCCAGTTGCCTCTTCTTCTTTTTCCCCACTTGGCAAGTATTTTCCTGTGTTTCTATTCTGGCTCAAGCATACATGCCTCAGCTTCTTAAAAAAAATTTATTAGACAGAGGCCATTAGTAGTTTCTGGCCTGGACTTTCAGAGATTCTTAACACTCACTTCTCTAAATGATACAAAATGGAATCTACAAATCTTGACAACTCTCTAAGGCAGATGCTTATATCTATAACACATCTTAAAAATATATATACAGTCTACTAATCTGAGCAAAATACTGACCTTTACTTTTAAGTTAATTATTTTACATCTCTCACCTTCTCTATCTATAGATTAGGACCTTTTCTTTGGCTTTTGGAAGAGTTGTATAACAGCTGAAAACAAGATAGAGAGTATTTAGTAGTATTACTGTCCTGCAAGGATCTCAAAGTTCCTTGCAATAACTTTTTAAAGTTTTGGAACTTCATTTTGGAGAACAGGCACACTGGTCTTAAAGACAGGGAAAACAAAGCATGGAGGGGTTAAAATGACTTAGTGACCTTCCAGACGAAACAACTCTGGATGATTACTTTCAGTTATCTCCATTTCTAGTCTTCCTTTCTGTCAATCCCACCCCCTCTCTCTCTCCCCCTCCGCCCCAATAATTAAATTTAAATCTAAACTTTAAACTGGGTAAAAAGTGAAAGAGTAATAACAGCCCTGTAAGAAACGTGAGCCTCAGTCAAAGACACTGGTTAGAAAGAACATGAATTGGAAGGGGCCAAACAACTTCCAGCTGAATGTTACATAATTGTAAAACTTCTGGAAAAATAATTGCAACATATACATAAACAAGCTTACAAGACCAAAGAGGGCTGTGTACACCATCTTCTCTTGATGACTGCTTCAAAATGATAGCAACCAGCAAGAGGGAAAGATTAAGCCAGAAGTGCTCCTACACAGGATGCACTCACTCTGTCATGTCATTTTTTCTAACAACAGGCATGCTTAATAACCCTTGTGCAGGAACATCGAGCAACAGAACAGAGAGATGACCTAGTAGCACAGTTGTAGATGGCAATTTAGAACATACTTCCCTGATTTTCAGAAACAGCAGAAAGATGAGAATGCTACAGAAACAAGTAGATGTCTATTATCCCCAGGTTTGGTATGAGCTTCTTCAGGTCAAGTCAAGGAAAAGAATCCACAAGCTCCAGGGAGCCAACAACCTGATGTGCAGAATCTCAGGGCGGGTTTTTTTGTTTTGTTTTAAATGCTCTCTGTCTTCCTGCTGCACTTTCCTCTGAGGCATCTAAATATTGTCAGAGACAAAATCGCTGGGTTAAGCACAGCATGTGTTCTGCTCCAGTAACAGAACTGGCATGTTACCAGCCCCCACCATTTTCAAGATTGGGTTATCACTTCCAAAACGGTCTGGAGTAAAATGAAAGATCCCGCATATTTCTTGAAAACAAAAAGGAAAAAAAAGCAAGATTCAGCTAAAAAAAAGAACAAAACAAACAAAAAACCCAAAAAAGAACCTCAAAACAAATCCATGAAGCTGTGATAAGAACAGACTGAGAAAAAAGCAGAAGGACTGTACAGAAAGTTTTAAAATTTTGCTCAAAAAGCCATTCCTGCCAGTTCCACATTCCACTAAAAAAGGTTATGAATGCTTCGCTATTACCTCTATAAAGCAGTGCCATTTTCTCACTGCTAAATTATATAATGAAAAAGTTTGAGGGCTTCAACTTCAATTGCTGTTTGTTCACACTGATCTTTTAGAAGAGGTGTCCTCAAACGTGAATCTCAATTCACTGAAAGTAGAGTTTTCCATATGAAAGGCAGTATATGAACAAGCACACATCAATTGTAAGCCTGAAAAGGCGGAGGAAGAGGCTGAGCAAGTTGTTCACAAGGCCATAGTTTCACATGTTGCCTTAAAACCATTATCATAGCCCCAAGAGAAGCAATCCATCCATTCACCTCTTACATCTCTTGCAAAACCATTGTCATACCTCCAAGAGAAGCAATCTATCCATTCACCTCTCACACCTCTTGCGCCATTCCTGTAGCACCACTACCTATTCCACCACAAACATTTGCTACAGTTTGACAAATCAGCCTGGGGAAGCTAACTCAGGATAAAATTAATCTGATAGCAAATAATCCAAGACATGTAATTTTCATTCAGGTCAGATTCTGAAGTGATCACTCTGCAGCTAAGTGAACATCTGTGTCAGCTCAAAGCAGTAACTGGAAAAGGTACAAGGAAGGACCATCTCTTTCAGAAGCAGCAGTTACCTGAAGCGACAATGAACCTACAGGCAAGTCAAGATGCAATTTGAATTCTAATTTCCACACCAAGGCCACGCTTCACTCCAAAACAAGGTGAACACAGCAATTATTAAAAGATAATCCAAGATTTTTTTCTATTATCTCCAATATTTCTATAAATGAATCCTTTCACAATGCACCAAGAACAGTACCTGAGAAGTTAGATTTTAGTAATGTAATTCCATTGGAAACAAGTCCAGGAACTCTCAAACAAGTGTCTTTGAGAATCATTATATGTTTATGAGAGTTGAAGCTAAATTGAAGCTAAAGATTTATTTCAGTATGTAGCTCTTGTCTGCTGGGCCAATTTACTTTAAAATTTTAAGTTATTTGGAAAAGAAAAAAAAAAAAAGTCCTTCAGACTACATTTGTAAGCACTATTCACAAACACACATAAGTCAATTTCTGCGAATCATCTTCTAACCTTCTACTAACAGGAGAAAGGCCAGCTGAAATCACTACTTTTAAGAACCAAAGTATGGTCCCTGGAATACTTTTGATATTCATCAGGGACAAAGGAAAATACAGCTACTAGCATTTAACAGACAAGAATATATTAGAAATTATTCCAACTTTTAAATAAGCAGCTATAGTCTGAAGTCTCAATTACCTTAACTGTTCCTGAATATATGCAATTATCTTTTCTCAACTTCACAAAAGCATAGAGTGCCAACTGTGTGTGTTTGCAGATCACATCCTTCCCACAGCATTAAATTAGGAACTGCAATTGAAAATGCAATGAGAAACATTTCCACACAAAAATGCATTTTGTATACTTGGGAAATCAATCTTTCTTACAGTACAACTCTTTTAAACCCTCTTTTCCTGACCCTAAAACTTTCTTCCAAAATTAGATGCAAACATAACTGCCTAAGGGGTTTAACATGTGACCTAAATACACTGGTTTTCTTAATGGTGTTATCACTTGTGGATCGCTAAGAGGAAAATACATTTTTATAAAGAGCAGCTGACAAAATTAATAATTTCTCCTCCGGTGCTTAACAAAAGCATGGTAAGTTAGAAGAGAGAAGCTTGCAGCCACTTCTGTTTCTGTAACCGAATTACAGTCATGCACAGAAGCCTCAAATAATTATTTTCAGTGATATCATCAACTCACAGTAGCAAGACCCTACCTGATGTCTCATTAGCCAGCATCTTCGTTTTAAAGGCAAATGTAACAACCCAAAACCTTCCAGTCACAGAAGAGAACAAGGCAAGACCACCATCATGTAACACTACCTGCTGCCCAGAGCAATGTCCTAAAGCAGTCCTGTTTGGGGAGCCAGAAAGTGAGCAACAGTATAGTCAATAAAGGAAGTCCTGCTACACAAAATCATTAACAAGTGCGCACACGCACTTCACCTCTTAAGACACCTTTCTAGGCTTCCCCCATTTTCAGGAAGGCTCATGTAACAGCAGGAAAGAACAACAACGTCCTTTCTATTTCCAGCTTACTTGCATACTAACCCTACAAAAGTAGCATTATCTAGTTCATGCTTTAAGAGCATAACTGAGCTGTAAAGCAATATAACAAAGCTATAATTACATATATTCCACTCAAGTTTAAAATCTAGAAAACTGTCCAGGTGTAGTTATTTTGACTGTAAGACTCACTGCTGCTTCTTGAAAGAGATTATTCTAAATTGGTTTGGATCAAGTATCATACTTCCTGTATTTCT
Organism: Mycteria americana; assembly: GCF_035582795.1. Classification (NCBI taxonomy): domain Eukaryota; kingdom Metazoa; phylum Chordata; class Aves; order Ciconiiformes; family Ciconiidae; genus Mycteria; species Mycteria americana. The sequence goes on from NC_134387.1 coordinate 4,303,116, forward strand.
CTCCTTTTACTTTCATAGAAACATGGTAACCGTTGTCTCTATTCACACAACGTAAGTGCCCACCTATGCCAGGACTTTTCATTCATTTCAATTATTTTCATTTCAATCATTTTTTTAAGAAGGTTAAACCTCAGTTTCACATAATTACTGAACACTGACTTACTCTGCAAAACTTTTCGCTCCATACTAAAAATATTGTAGACATAGTTATGGTACTGCATATTATAGAGCATTGAAAATATGAAAAAAGGTCTGGAAAATACCCTCAAGGCCGTTATAAAAGCATCTTATACTAATGAAATTGCTTTGGGAGCACAGTGTTTCCTAAAGAGGAAAGCACAAATGGTAGCCTGAATTTGGTACCATCAGTAATTGATGTTTTTACTACAGCAGGTACAGTACAAAGCAGATTTAATTGTACGCACACTTAAACAGCATCTAAAACAAAGAAGGCCTAATTCTACAGCATCTAAATGTGAGACAACACATTAGTTTAGGTGAAGTCAAAACCCCAACCAAGGGATCAAGTTTTCAAATCATATTAAGAGTGATAAGACACAATAAAAGAAGATTATCATTTGTCAGATTATCTTTTTAAAGTGCTTTACAGTAAAGCAATCAGTAAGTAATCCATCTCCCAATTAAGTGGTATTCTTTTCTAGAACAACTTCCAAGAAACTAAACTGTACTGATATTAACACAGCTCTTTTTACTAACAGAGCTGGTAACAATGCTAAACAAATGTCATTTCCACATACGGCTTGCATGGACACTGAAGGAAGAAAACCTATTCCATGCGTACTAGTTTTGCTGCAGAAAAATGTCAAAAAGATTATTTACAACACAGTGATAAATGACATTGTGTGTGTGTCCCCCTGCATGTGTTTGCACATGTGTACGTGACATCTAATTTCAAAAAAAATCTAGAACTGTCACACTGCACAGCAGTTTGACGACCAGCTTATACCCACCTAGATCCATGCTGCTACCAAATGAGGTAGTCTGCATTCGCCACCTGCCCTCAGGCACATGTTTTCATCTCCCCTTCTTTACACTTCTATTGTTTGCACATCCACACAGCCTTAAATTCAGGGATCTGATTTGACTGCAATGTAACCCAGTAAAAATCTACAGGTCCATTTGTTTTCAATAGCAGCACAGACTTGGACCAACTGCAGTCTTTGCATCCAGATGATGATGATCACCAGTGATGCAGGATCTCTGTCAAGCATCAGTGCACCATAGCAAAGCATCAACTACTTTATTTGGCCAGTATTTTAGTTCAGTCTCTTCAGAATACTGTTACAGTATTGGTAGTAGATACATTCTATTCCCGACCTTCAGATAGCACATGTTCAAAGTATATAACTTGAACAGCAAAGGTTTAAAGTCCTTTTTACCAGTTGATTTTACCATTTGGAGTAGCATAGCACTTCAGAGATCAGGGTCTTGTGTTGACTGTACATGAAGTCCTACCAAGAGACCAACCCTCTTCCAGAGTTCCTTGTGTTCCTTTGAACCACTTGATCACTCCCCACACTACACTGGCACAAGCACACACAGAGCACCGAGAACCAGATCAGGGTTCAATTCAGCTGAAAAATAATCCAGTCAAAACCACAGTTTTAAGTATTTTTCAGCTGGATCAGCTTCCCAAACAAGTTCATTGTGCAGTTACATGAACACTTGTGCCAGCAAAGTGGGAAGGAGTGCCTCTTTAAGCAGAAATGCTGCCAAACATGTAGCCATGGCCTAAATAGGCAAGCCAGAAGAGAACAGAAAGAAGAAGAAGGGGGGAAAAAAAAAAAAAAAGCAGACAGTACAGCTAGGAACACCCAGCTCTTAACTCTTACTTCAGCATTGCATCCACTAGGAGTTTTATTCTTCATTTTAGTTCTCCCCAAACACATTCTATGAAGCTACACTAGAAATGGCTTTCTGTGGTAGCTGTAGAGATACCCAAACCAGAATCATTTAGGTAGCACCTTTAAAATGAAAAACTATGAAGTTTCACAAAGCTGATCAAGAGTTGTAATCCACCAGGATTGCCACTGATAGCCAAGTTGCATTCATTTGTACTGTTGGAGTCTGACAGCTTGATCACTATAACCACCATATTTACGGCACAAAAAAACCACTCCTTTTTCCAACTCATTTTTAATTTAAGCAAAAAAGATTCCAAGAACAGCAAAGCATCGTAGAAGTAACAGAACAATACCAGTCAGCATAACTGACAAGCTGAAGCGCCCTAGCTACCAAACCCATGTCGAGAGAGAGTACTGAATAACTTCGAGGGAGCTGAACAGCCACTTACTATTTAGCTATTTGCTAAATGCTCTTTGTTTTGGGGGACTTCACACTTTAAATGCACACTTTAGTCAATCTAGACCAGCAGTTCCTAGAACACAGTAGCCTATTTCTCTCCCTAGATACAGACAGTCATTCTACAAATGGCTGAAGATAAAAGAGCTAAAATACAGAAGCAGACTTCGGAATACAGAATAGGACTATAAGCATGGGTCTTTTTATCTACAGCGTATTTCAAACTATGCCTTAAAAGCAAACCTATTACTAGTCCTTGCTCCTTCTAACTGATGTTACCTTATGAGCATACATAACATAACCACAGCCCTCAAAAACCCAAATTAAGCTCCCTCCCACAACTATACCCCAATCTTTCTTCAGCATTATTATCACAACCTCTCACACCTTTGCTACTTTTCTCTGAGAATTTTTCCTCCCCTCCTATTCCATCAATAACCATTTAAAAAGCCCATCAGTGACTTCTATGATAATGCCATTGTTTCTCTTCTGTGACTCCTGCCCACAAACATAGCTCGGCAGAAGCCCTTCTTCCCAACTGATTCCAGCAACATCCCTCCATCTGCAAAGTATAGGCCCCTATTAGTCAATTGTTGGTAAGCCTACAGAACCAGATGTGCCACCAAGACTAACAGTCTGGTAGGACAGAGCTAACCAACTTTCTCAGGAAGGCTCAGCAGCTCCAACCCGCTATTACAGATACATGTTACTTGACACAGAGAAAGCTTTCTGGTAAGGCAAGAGAAGATGGTGAACTCCAGATGGTGGTAAACTGCTTTTTACAGCAGTCCTCATTCCTGGCTTCAATTTTCCTTACTCCAAGATAACTATTTTCGTGCACTGAAGACAAACTACCATTACTGAAGCAACAACAGTTCCCATAGCTGTTCTGCAATTTTGAAGTCTGCCAAAAATAAACATGAAACTACACTTGAAAGATATAACATACCTAGAATCAAATACAGAAAGCATTCCTGAACAAGAGAGAAGTCAAATCTTGTTTATATCTCTGACCACACACACGAGCAGGCTAGGGATAGAAACCTAAGACACTTCATCTGTTCATCATCTGCAAAAACTGAAACAGACTACAGTAATGTTTTGGCTATAAAAGAGGAAACATGAAACAAGTCATAGATTATTAACAAAGCAGCACAGAAAGGTTAAGCATCAGACTTTAAAATTACGTCAGTAATCAGCACCCACAGCAGATATTCCAGTACTTCTTTCAGAGACAATTTGGGCATGAAATAGTTAAACAACTTGTCAAAGATGAGTGGTAATCACTCAGGGTTAAAGCTTAGGACTTAAGTTCCTGGCTGCCAGCCTTGGACCCAGACTATCAGACTTTTACATATCTTTGGATTACACTTGAAAGAACATTTAGATACAGCAGCTTGACTCTTTTCCTTCTGCCAAGTAATTAAACAAATTTGACTTAATTTGGTCTGAAGTACAAACTCATTCCATTAAGCAAGTGTCTACTTTTCACAGACAGTTTAAACTCACAATTCTTAGTTGTTTCCAACTGGAGCTGCCATTACGCCACATCTTGGAGAACATAACAGCAGAAGAGTAAAAACAAGTCCCAAAACATTGAAACTGCTGCAGAAAATCGTTGTAATCCTTTTCTGTAATCATTCCCATAAAGGAAACTTCCACTAAGAAAACACGGTAATGTCTGCTCTTGAGTGTTTCTGGACAGTTAAGTCTTACTTGCACTGAAACAGTGATGGCACAAAAGAAAAAAAAAAATCCATGCATTACAGATGCCTTTGATAACCTGATCATCGAACTTATCAGGGACAATGACTCTGTGTTCTCTACTGGGGAAGCCCTGTCTAATCTCATGTCCTGCCTCTAGATTCTCCAGAATACAGGGAACAAGTTGAGCACAGATAGGTTGTAGGACTGGACACAAGATAAATATAAAATTAAGAAGGGAGGAAAACTTCTGTTGAGCAAAGAATCAGCTATTTGAGAAACAGATCCAGCACAAGCTACAACACCCTTGCCCTTAGGCAATGGACTGCTAAAATCACAAAAAGGCAAACTTTTGCCATCAGTTAAAATTAAGGACCCCAATTATAATGAAGCTGACTCTCAGATTTCAATTTATAACCTGACTTCTGTGCTTAACACAGTGATCTGATAGGGCCAGGCCACAGCTACAACCAAGGATAAATTCCATACATACCAAGAGAAGAGAGGCTAGTTCTCTGCTCCTCACAACATCCATATGCCTAAAGTTAGAAAAGCTTTGCCACAGCAGAATGACACAGGCAGGCCCCAGACAAACTCATTACCATCTTCTTTCCCCAAGCTTTAGTAACAGCTTTCCCCCTTCTTTCCCTTCCACCCTCATTAGCTCTAAAAGAAACACTGTCACATCCATCTATCACACAGTGCTTAGAAAGCCAGAAAATTAAAAACTATACATATCAGAGTTCATGTTTCAGCCATCAAAGCCACCAAATATTGACTTTGTAATAGACAGCCATTCTAGCCTAAGTATCTAAAGAATTATAGGTTATACATATGACATGAAGGTTACGAGGTCAGATCTGACCTCAAATCTACTGGAAGCTATGTACCAGCATTCTTAGGAAGCTTTTTAAAGTTGCTGCCACTATTACTGCATTGAAAGTGTTACTCTCCGTTGGCCTGTTTCATAGGCAACATTGTAGAGAGACCACTGGTTTTGCATTCTACTGATTAACACAGTTAAATAGATGCAGTTTCCTTGGTTAACATTTCTATTAGTTTAGTTTAAGCTAGCTTTCCAATATAAATATTGCAACATGGTATTACAAACAGGAAGAAAACAGAAAGTGAAACCTCCCATTTCTTTCAGGTTTGTTTTCTTCACTTTGTTTTTAGTGAAGTTTCAGCATTCCATAACAAAAGTTAGGTTTTTAAATTTGAGCTCTAAAGCCATTCAAAAAACAAAAGTCCACACCCTAGGTACTACCGTACACAAATGGGCACTGTCCTCAGTCATAGATGCGATTAGAGTCCACACTTGTTACTTTGTGGACCACAGTGATTAAACAATCATTTAAGTTTCAGACAGCAAGATTGTCTTTAGCTTTCACCATTGTGCCTGCCACAAAAAAGCAGACAGAAAGGCAGGGAGGGAAAAAAGGTCCTCAGACTAGACTTAAAGCCACTGTCAACTTGTCCTTGGGTATTTTGAAGGAGGACCAGAAGCATGCAAAGCTGCTGTTCCAATTTTCGCAAGAACCACACAAGGCTCTGTTTTATTAAAGTGAACCTTAAAGCCAGAAATATAGCTAATAAAATGAAAAGTGTGACCAGCTTGATATGTTATTAACCCTTCCAACAGTATCACAGGGAGACTTTACAAAACATACCAAGAACTCAAAGGATCACATGGAAGCTAAACTTCCACTTTGATTAGACAGCTGGCTTTCAAAAATTTCCAGCATGAATCGTAGGAGCCGAACATACGGGAAGAGAAGGGAATTTCAGCTCAACAAATTCATTACAACCACATACAATACCAACCTTGGGACCTCACTCCAGGATCTAGGCATTTAAATTTCAGGATGCCTTGCAGTATGTCGAGACTCTGGGGCTTGTACCTTAAGACTCATCCTGAGTCAGTTATAGCTGACAATGAAACCAAACTTCTCCTTGTTCTTTGGGTCACAAAATCAGAAGGCTACATCGTCCATAAAATCGAAAATGGACATTCTTACAATTTTTTGGAAACCATCCTGGCTGGCTTGCTGAAACTGAAGCTAGTTAATTCACTTACAGCGAAGGCTTCCCTGAACTCCACCCACTATGACTCCAGCAATACACTGTACAGCTGCTAACCTGTCAGGAAGCATAAGGCTAGCAAGTCGTCTTTCGTAACATGAAGTACAATACCTTGGAACAGCTAAGGAAGTTAAGGACAGACTATTTCCTGGTTTCTGTGTTTCCCGATCCCTGTAAAAGCCACTTTACCATATATATATATAAAGCTCATTACTATTATATGCATGTCATCATGCCTATTTTAATGAAGAATTATTTGCAAGCACTTGCCACACGACCACAACTTCTTCAATATTTGTACTTAATTAAGCATTTAGTTTGATATGTAATTAAAATAAACGTTGCAGGATTGAAAGTCTGCCGGGGAAAAAATTATACTACATTTAACAGTAGTTTTGAGTTCAAGCTTTAAAAATATACTTCCTGAAGAATTTGAAATTAAACTTTAAAAAAATTCTTACAGCTTTCTTGTTTCCAAAAGCAATCTTTCAGCTTGTAAGTGACGGGCATCTTTGAAAGTGCATCATTTGCCACATGCTGCAGCTAATAAATAAAAACTAGTCACTTATGTTTATACTGATTTTTTTGGCCTTTGGAAGTTCACTTGAACGACACATCAAATGGGAAAATAATGGAAACTGTAGTTACCGCTTTTCTAAATACAACATTAATCTTACTTGTAAGTCAGAGCATTCAAGATCCATAAAAAAGAAAAAAATCCCTAAGAATTACATAAGTGACAAGGCCAACTGCTTGCAAAAGAAAAATTTTAACTCGTGATCTTAGAGGCCGTGTTGTGCAAACAGGACTTTATGGCCAAAGAAATGTAGAAGTCAGCGGGGCTTTCCTCAAAAAAAGATCACAGAAGAAATGTTGCTCTCTAGCACAGCGATTGAAAAGCACAGAGAAAGTATGATTGCTCTAAAGATCCCCATCCAAGAAAAAGAAAATAACAAGTACATTCTTTGCAGTCACAATCAGAGGCAGCCATCTTAGCATAAGATGACATTTGTCACTGCCAGCTTAGAAAATTTTAGGCAATTTCCAATATTATTTCAAACACAAAAGCCCTCTTTACTTAATAAGTAAGCATGCACAAATATTCAGATTTCTTCCTCTTCTGGTTAATAGAAGCTGGACAGATTGGGAAAATTACTTGATCTTTATCTAGTACTTAGATCTTCAAAGAGTACAAACATTAATTAATTCTCACAACACCTCCCTGTGGAATGCAAGTATCACATTCCCCATTTTGCAGATTAGGAAAAAACACAAATCAAAAGCTGAGTGACAGGGAAATCTAACAATCCTGGAAAACAATTCCAGCAAAATATTTAAGAAGCCTGAATCCAACCTTTCTTAAAAGTGTGCAGAACAGTACTCTCAAACCATAGTTTAATCCTGAATCTGGGTATCCAAATGCACATTAAATGTTTATTTGCTTGCTCAGGTTGCATACAGCAACACTGAGATATTTTAGTAAGATTGCATTTACGTCTCCCTGCCTAAGGAGTAGTTAAAAAGTCAGAAAACATTCAGTAAAAAATATTGCTCTTACCTTCTGCTACATCATCATCTACAGCTCCTTTCACCTGAGAAAAACACCACTGAATGTCATTTCCTCCTCCAGCTCCTAAAAAACACAATCAAAAAATGAGACCCCCCACAGCCACACAAAGAGCACACAATAGTTACCGATTTAAAATTTCAGGCAACACTGTACACGCCTACTTCCTCAGCAGTGCTGTCGGCACAATTACAAATTGCCCCTCCCCACCTTTTTCCTTTACAGATATTGTTTTTGTCATTAGCGGTTTGCCAGCGTTCAGTGCAACGTTTGTCAAAAACAGTGTAAGCATAAGCAGTAACAGCGATAAAAGCCTCTATCCACCAAAAGCTCGCTGGACTAAGTTTGCTAGTGGTAACTTTAACTGCGCATTTAAAATGAGAGTGCATGAACATCTGATTTAACACAAAGCTTCTTCCTACTTTAGAAGTCAGAACCCTCTACAAACACACACACACGCAAACAACTTAAACAGGAACTGTCAGGAAAAGCTGTACATTTTTGGAAAATTTAAATCTTTCGTTCAATATAAACGAAGCATGCTATTCATTTCCTTCTTTTACAAAAACATTGAACTGAACCTACATACTAAAGGCTAAAGAAAAAAAATTTTACCACAATTTTAGAGTCTCTTCGCAGAAGTAACGAAAGCAATTATCAGCCTTAAAAAGCAGCAAATCCGAGCAGAAAAGCAAACAAGCAATCTGATGTTAACAAGTTCTACTACCATAGAAAACGGATCGAAGAGAAAACTTCAGGAACATTACTGCCTCGGCGGAAGGCAGTGATTCATTTGAACCCTGCCACCAAAACACACAAAAAAAATCACCACCCATTTCTTTTGCATTTCATTCTGAGCAAATCACTGCAGGGCTGAGTACATACAGGAAGAGACTGAAATGGGCTTGCCTCTTTTTTTTTTTTGAAAGCCACTGTCAAAATGGAACTTTTCGTCAACACAATTCAAACAGGCTGAGCAACAGATGGCATTTACACATTAATCCAAAGGTCTATTAGCACTTTTGGAATAACAAAGAATACAGAAGGGACTTCTTCCCTCTTCTACACTAAGTTAAGGGGGGGGGGGGGGGGGGGGGGGGGGGCGAAGTCAAAGACATGGAAATCAGAAGCCCCAAAATAACCTTTTCAAAAAAGACCAAGTGTCTCAGAATGTTAAGAGAAGTACTGGAATACAATCGGAGTCCAGTTTGCATTTTTTGTTTGCCTTAATTTCTTTTCTGAAGTATACAGACATGCAAGCTACATAACCTGACAAGGTGAAGGCAAATACAAGCATCCATCTATGCAAGAGATGTCAAAATGCTTTTTGCAGATACATTGGAAAGGTTTGCCACACACATCTCTCTACCATTCCCCAAACCCCGTATAACTCATTTTCTTTCCTCTCAAACCTCTTCATTTGTCATTTAGCAGCTGGCACCATGGAAGCATTTAAAGGGGACAGCTTGTAAGAAAAATCACTGCTCTTTCTACTTTAGGCTAAAATTCTATCTTTCATACAATTCACTTGAACCAAGTTAGCACTGTTTTTCGCCCCCCCCGACTAAAAGAAAAAGAGGAGGGTGGAGCATGGGCATATGGTATAGGGGAAAGAAGCAAAGCACAAACCTAATACAGCCTCTCACGCTTGCTCCTCCAAATGCAAAGCGCTGAAAAGACAATTCATTTGCAGAGGAGGGGGATGAATGTATTTCCGAATTAAGAAATCGCTAGGAAAAGTAAGAAGGAAGAGATACCTTATGCATACGCACTCCTAGCCTACCAAGGGCACTTCAGGATGCAAAATGGGGAGCAAGCACAGGAAGGAATGAGAAAGAAAACACAGAACGACCTGTATTATTTAATTACATCCTGTACCCAATTTTACTCTCATTTGCAGATGCTTAAAAGCTGCACCCTACAGAAGGGGGCAATTGTACTCTCGACACAAGCACGTCTGCACCCTACAACACCTCTCCAGGCACAGCAGCACTTCTCTGCACAGTCCTCACTAACTCCACCTGAGAAATAAATGCAACATGCAAGCACGTTTACAAATTCAAAAAGCCTGTAGGGGGAAAAAAAGAAAAAAGGCGAAAGACCCACCCTGTCTGCAAGCCTCCTGCACACTGAACTTCAAAATACACCACTTCCCCCATCGAAGCCCCTCCACCTTGCTGCTTTCATGCTTTTTTTTTTTCCCCCGATAAGGGAGGGAAAGGAAGAAGGGGTGGGTGGGAGGAAAGCACGGTTTCCCAGAAGGGGGGGAGAAAAAAAAAAATCAGGAACGCGCAGGCGAGGCGGAATGGGAGAGCGGGGACGGGGGAGCGAGCGAGGCAGAGGCAGTCGGCACGCCGGCAGCCGTGGCTCGGGAAAGGCAGAGGCAGGCTGCGAGGCATTCCGCGAGCTGGGGAGAAAGCCCCAGCGAGCCGGGGCAGGCGGGGGACGGAGGCGGCGCTGCCCGCTGCCCCCGGCCGGGCAGCCCCGCCGCCCGGCCGGCAGGCCGCTGCCGCAGCCTCACCTGCGCCCCCCGCCCGGCGGCGGCGGCAGGGGCCGGTGCCCCGCGGGGGCAGCCTCCCCTTACCTGCCATGTTGGGCTCGCGATAGCGGCCGCGGCGGGTCGGGCGGTCTCGGCGCTGCGCGGCGGGGCCGCCGGTGCCGGGCGGGGGGCGGCGGCGGGGGGCGGATGGCGGCGGATGGCGGCGGGGGTGCGGCCGGCTCCGCTCCTGGGGCTGCCCCCGCTCCGCGCCTCGCTCCGGCCCCCCCCCAAACGCTCCACTTTCAAAATGGCGCCGGCCGAGCTGGGGGTGACGTCACCCGGCGGGGGGGCGGCGCTCCGGAGAGGGCGGGGCGGCGCGGCGGGTCGCTCACCGCCCCTCCGAGGGCCGGGCCGGGCGGGCTGCCGCGGGTCCGCACCCCGGGGCCGTACGCCGGGCCTCGCCCGCTGGCCGGGGCGCGGCGGCGGTCCCCTCCGCGCTTGGGTTGGCAGCAGCCGCAGCGCCGGGCCTTTTCCGGGGTCTCGTCCCCTGCAGGGAAAGCTTCCTCCGAGGACCCCAATGACCTCCGTCCCCTACCTGCTCGGCAGGATGCTTTGCAGGCTCACCCTTTATTTTACTCCTGGGCTGAGCCTCCCCTTGCTTCTTGTCGTCGTCGTTCGGGTTTGGTTTTTTCCTTTCCTCCACTCCCTCACTTCCTTCTCCTGCCATTTCCTCATGCAGCAGTTCCTCGCCGTAGCCACATAACCTGTTTGATGCACACTTTCCACCCTCTTGGATGCTTTCCATAACGTCTACAGACTTGGTCTCTTATTTCACTGGAGAACCCAAGCGCTTCTTCGCCATTCTCATTGCTATTCCCTGCATACGCTCAGCCATGCTTCTGAGCCGTTTTTAGCCTTCCTCCACCTTTCACACTGTCAGCCAGCAAGATCTACAAAGAAAGACTTCCAGCCGAGCCCAGCTTGGCACAACTCCTGCTGGCTCAGAAAGGATGAAGGCTCCTTTTTAGCTCACTGGGTCCCAGTTAAAGTCTCAGCTGTAGCTAACATACAGGACTTGGATAATTGATTCAGTACAATCTATTTAAGATCTTGTGAAAGTCATCAGTCTCCCTTCACAGATGTTTGTGCAAACGTTTTCTTTCTTCTCAGGCTGGGTAGAGCTTGCTAATCCAGATTTCTCTTTGAGATTCATAAGCTCATCCTGCAAACCCAGCACTGCCACAAACTCGCAATGTGCCTCGAAACAAGTCTCCTAAGTCATCACGTACACTAATTTTGCATTTCCAGCTCAAAACACCCAAGAGGCTGCTTTTCTTAAACGGAAGACCATTCAACTGCTAGTCAAGCACAGCACAAAACACAGAACTGTGGGAATTGAACACCTCTAAACACACACACACACAAACGCAGTCAGGCTCCCAATGTTTGAGAGTAAACACCGGAAAACCACAACTGGCCCGGATTATAGGCTACTTTGGACAAATGCAGCTTTATCTCTATGTCCCGGATAAAGATTGCACATGCAAATAAAATCATTCTTGGAAACAACAATAAAATAACATTTGAAAGAGCACTCAACATATATAGGGCAATTCTAAAGAACTGCAACTCACCTAAGTTTGGGAATATCTGGAACCAAGTATTTTGCTTAGTCCATTTTGAGAGCAATCCAAAAATCTAAAAGCAAACACACTGCAAGTTTGAAAACGTTCACAATTAAGACAAGCTCTTTTTGCATCACTACAGCATTAAGGCCCTTCTCTTAACACCCAGGTCCATGTTTCCCAGAGCTGAAGAACAAATTCACTCAATTCTACAAATTTGTGGCCATGTTTAGTGGACACCAAATTCGCAAGGAAAGTTGGCATTCCTCTTTTTTCAGGATTCCTTAAAAACATCCTTTCCAACCCTAAACAGAATTGTCCTGTAACCATTTATGATGAAAACTTGCAAATAAAGTCTAATTTGTCCATTGCCCTCTGTACAATTACTGCAGAATTGGGCCCTCATAGTAGAATGAGCATTGTTTCTGCTGCTAAAAAAAAAAAAAGACAGCAAAGACCTGCAATTAGCTCTGTAATATAAATTAATGAAGCTTTAGTATATACCTTATAATTAAAACAAAATCGCTCTTAGAAAAGATTTAATATCATGGTGCCAGAAGGATGGATCATAATTCCAACATTTCAGGTTTTTGTTTTGAACTGAGCTACAGAATATAATGAAGTATAATAAATAATTAACATTAAATCACAGCCAGGGTAATTAGTAAGACATCTTGGAAATCACAATCTTTGCTTGGGTGTTCACTTGCTTGTTAGTTCAGACAACACAAGTACTCACACTAGCATTAATGGTTAGTGCAAATTAGCAAGAGTGCATTTCGCAGCTCTTATTCAAAGTTTGTAAGCACATACTTGCACCCATTTGATTTCACTGGAGTTTAAGCATTTGTTCAGGTGCTCTGGGGAGATAGTAACTGTATTATGTTAAATTTATACACAACCACCAACAGCACAAAGCTTCAATAAACATTTATCTATCCCAATCATGCTTTAAATACTAATTCTTACTCTACAGACAAACCCCTTTCAGCTCAGACTAAAGAACATCTCCAGGAAATGGGAGGGACATACAGGGACAATGATTCCCAGAAAAGCATTTCTGGTTGTATTTGTTAAAGGCCAGTGAACAACATACAGAGTGGTCAGTTCACAGCATAAATCAGGAGCTGTAGGAGTTAGAACAACTTAAAATTTAAAACGTAAAATGCAGCAGGCAACCAATTAAAAAAAAAATTAATGTCAAATCACTGATCAAACAACTAAGGCCCCAAAGAACAACTTTATCAGCAACTCATTTTGTATCTGCTTTAGTTTCCCAGTAATTTGACCCGTTAGACAAGACTGTAATGAATTACAACAATTCAGTTTAGAAATAAAGGGAGTAATTATCACCAAAATTATCACTGGAATTTAGTAATAGCTGAGCCGTCTGAGGTCACATGCAGGTTAACATCAGGGCAATGTAATTCCCTACAGCGTACTCTTCTGTACTTCATTCTGTCTAGCTTGAAGTGTCTCAGCAAGAGGTTTCCATTGCTTTTTGGGAGAGCGTTTCACAGCCTAACAGCCTTTGCTCCTAGAAAACGTTTGCTAATATTCACCCCGTGTTTCCCCATTCTTAATTTCACATAATTGTCTCTACGTATGTAGCCAATTAATTAACAACCATTATCAAAAGAGTGCTGAGTCACATCTTAATAGTGCCACATGGAAGTTCATGCTTAACAAAAGGTCAGGCAGACCCTCATTCCACAATGAGTTTCAGGCGAACTCACAGGGTAAACTGCATGTGGTGCAAGTCCCAACCCATCTAACCTCTTCACCTTACATCAACACTGACCACGCTCAAGTAGGTAGGCTCTTAACGCTATTTGCGGTGTGCCAGCTGCCATGCCAGGAAGTCTTCTGTGGGCATGCAGAACTTTCATTTGCTTTTTCTGACAGTCAGGCTTTACTCAGCCCAAGTTCATTTTAACCAGGTCCCACCTAGTTAAAGCCCCAACTGCCAGTGGCCGGAGATTTTCAGCTAAAACCAAGGTTTAAACAAAGGTTTAAGCATTTCCAGTTCCTGCCTCACTGTCCTAAACTTGAGTACTACAGAGACATGTATTACACCCTACTTGACTAGAGCAGTCCACTGAACTTGCTGGTTTTTATTTTTGGAAAGGGAAAAAATGAAATTAAAGTTTCTAGCAGTTCTGAGCATCTGTACTGTTGGGGAAATACTCAGAAGTGGCATAAAATGTCATCCTCCCCTGATGAGTCACTGGGCAGTTTAGTTTAAGTATTAACAATGATAAAAAGCAGAAGAGGATGGTACATAACTTTGAGTTCACTTTGCAACTACCAGTAATTTTCTAGAGAGCCATTTCCCAAACAAAACAATGTAACAGTACTATCTAATGGTTCTGTAACTGAGTGGCCTAAACTACTCATCACGGAGCAAACATGCAATGAAACCTCACTAACGCTGGTAAACAAGCAGCTTGTGTCATCTCAAAGGTGTCACGTTCATCGGATTAAAGCTCTGCTATTACAAGGGGAAGCCTCAGCATTTTCTTTCAGAAATTACTAAGGCTTTTTTCCTTAACTTTAGCCTGGTACAAGCAGACAGAAAAGCTAATTAGGCTTGGAAAGAATTTCATATATTCATTAAAGTAGTAGTTTGCAAGACAGGTTTAAAACCAGCTCCAAAGTTGATCTGTTTAGAGCACATCTAAATTACAATGATTGAAACCACAATTTGCGAAACATTAGTTTAATGGATTATTTAAGCACAGTTTGTACAGGATTCATGCACCTGAATTTTGGCAGGAATTTTATTTTAAAGCAAGTGCAAAAATACATAAAAGGATACAGGGAAAACAAGGCTTCTGGAAAAGAAGAAAAAAGGTCTTAAGAGATAGACAGGAAGCACCTGTTTGGAGGGAAGAAAACAAGTATTTTTCAACTAGGAGGGCTTGTTTGGGAGGGTAGGAGGTGTCCCACTATTTTGGGGTTAAAAATTAATAAGAGAGGGATAATTTGAGATGCATAGAAAAATTATGTTATTATTTTTAAGTCTCTTACTACATTTTTCACAAACCGTACTTAGTTTTATGGGAGGATGATTCCAACCAAAAAATAAGAGAACTGTTACAGGAACTTAACAATCCTATGGTAACTAAAACTGCAGCCATAGGAGAAGGTAGGAGATTCACAAGACCCAGATTTAGCCCTTCCTGTAACTTAGTAGCTACAATTAGCAAAGCATATAGTTCAGGATAACCTGGCACTTTGAATCTTCAACCTCGGGATAATTTGGACCTAACTTGGAACTCTGAAACATACTAGCAGTAGGAAAAATAAAAAAACAAAATAAAAAGAGAACAGTAATCCTAAACTAAGCACCATAAACACAAGGCGAAGCACTGAGAAAGTGTTTTTAGTCTAAAAAGAATTATTAAACACTGAACTACATTGCCAAAAAAATCTGCAGCACATCCACTACCAGGCACTTTTAAAAGCAGATTAGATAACTACCTATTGGGAATAGTCTAAGTAGAGCTGCTCCCTGCCTAAGGGCAAGAGATGCCTTAGTCCTTCCCAGCCCCAGTTTTCACCATTCTACAGAGAAATCACATTCTTCAGCTTGAAAACACTAGTTCTTTGTACCAGTGAAAAAATCAAGATACACCAAAACCAATAAATCCATACTGAGAGAATACTGTAAAAAGTATTAAGATTTTCTTCTCCTATTAGTCTTTAGAAAGGGGATAATTAACATTCCTCAGTCTCTTTGAATACATTGAGATCAATGAAAGGAACATAACAGCAATACCAACAATTATAACAAAAGATTATCTTGGGGGGAAAAAACAACACTTCATGCATAGACTTAACTGATAACATGCTGCATCTCTAAGAAGCACAGAGTAACTCACAGGTGAAAAGAGCCTTAGTCCTCACCACCTTTATGAGGCACATTGCAGGAAGGGGAGGAGCTACAATATAAAACTGCAAAGGGCCTTGGATAGTTTTTGTTTGGGTTTGGTTGTTTTTTTTATAGGTTGGGGTTTTTTTTTAACTTCCAAACTCTCATGACCTATACACAGAAATGTTTCTTTTTGGGAAAGGGTTGCAGTGTTATTGAGGGAAGAGAAGTGTTCATTTTTCCTTTCTAATAAACCTACATAGGTGATCTAAATAAGTGAAAGATAAGCCTCAGAGACTTTAACGAAACAATTTTGCTTAACAAAAGAAGGAAGTTGAAAGCAAGTGTGTTAAAAACACTGCTGTCTATAGGACTTCCCTGTTATTTTTAATAGTGGGTTTTAGCATCTTCTATTTTAGATTCTTACTAAGGCAAAGTACTTTTATGCATTAATTAACAAGCTATTATCCTTCATGATGAGCTGGAACAATTACACCTGTGCAGGTTTATTTCAAAAGGGATACATAAATCTAAGTCTTAGCTCAAGCCCTGTAGTTATCTTGTGTGTATCACTGAAGCCATTGTTACTAAAACGTACATAAAAAGCCAACTGATCTAAAAAGAGCACCATCAGCTCTTTGGAATCATGTTTTTGTACTTTGAAGAAGCCTGTAATTTTACTAGCATTTTGCAGTAAGCAGTTAATTGCTAGCTCTGCATGGTGCTAGCAGGGTGTATGAACTTATCGCATCAATGATCCGACTTTGCCAGGAGAGATGTTCCTTAAAAACTATGGATTGTGGGAAGCGATGATTAAATATGTAATTTGGAATAAAATGCCACTGTAGCCTTTGAACTCAAGCATTCTTGCTCTTCATCCTAGGCTGCAGTCAAGTCTTGTACTTTCAATCACCTTGGTGTTGCTAACTTTTCATGGTATTTAAAGGGTGTGAACAGATTTATGTCCTAAGCCCTGGAATCACAGAAAGACATAAGAAATTCAGCTGATATTTTTCAAGGAGTTTTTAGCTTTTGTGATTCCAGAGGGAAATGTGAAAATGTGACTTGTAAAACAAAAAAAAAAAAAAAAAGGAAAGCAAATGCAAAGAGCCTAAAGATATTACCTCTTTAAAACTCTCTTGATTCTTAAGCCATACCGTAAGTAGAAGTATTAGTAGTAACTTACTCTGAATAGTAACACTATCACTCTAGTACTGCTCGAGTCATGTGTGCAAAAAATGACGTTTGCAGGTAACCAGCGTGATTGGCTTCAGTCATTCATTAACTTACTCCTTGATGTGTGAGTTCATTTACCTTTTGGTTTCATTTTTCATTAACAAGCGCACAATATTTCTAGGGTATTTTTAAGTGTTTCAAACTTTCTTTAATTTAGCAAACATTATTCAAGTATTTGCAGCTGAAACTGTTCTGAAACATTCCTTGCTTGCTTTGCTTTGTCACACAGTCCTTCTGGTAACAGGTTTGTAAGGATCTGAAGG
This sequence comes from Mycteria americana, assembly GCF_035582795.1. Taxonomy (NCBI): domain Eukaryota; kingdom Metazoa; phylum Chordata; class Aves; order Ciconiiformes; family Ciconiidae; genus Mycteria; species Mycteria americana. Next base: position 4,320,268 of record NC_134387.1, read on the forward strand.
TAATGCCAGGAATGAACTGAGAAGGGAAGGAAGGGAGGCCAAAATAGCAGAATGAATTGTTCCATTCACATGGCTTTTCTGCTAGGGAATAAGTTAACATTGTAAACAGGAGAGAGGTGTGGTTTGCAGATCGGACAGGAAATCCTTAGTTCTAATCCTTGCTGTGTTGTTGATTCCCTTGGAGACCTTTAGCAAATGCTTTTTGTTCCTATTTTTTTAATTGGAAGTAACTGGGGATGCTAGCACTCTACTAGCTCATAGCAGCAGTCTTTCAGTTAAAACATTTATAACATGCTTTAAAAGCAGCTCATGGCACACAAGCTTGAAATCAACTTGGCTACTTGTCTGAGGTTATTTTCTTACCCTGCTCTGAGGACCAGGGACCTTTGGGGGCCCAAGTCACCAGTGCGCATGTATAGGCTTTGTTTTTCTCACTTGTAACAATGCAAAGCAGATGCTTTACCAGGGATATAAGGAAACGTAGCCTCACAACCAACAGCCATTGTCTGGTGTGATTTGTGGTCAGGCAGTCTGCTCTGCCATCTTTAGTACACACTGTGGCTGCATTTAGCACCCTTGTAAACAGATTTCTTAACCTTTTTCCCTTGGGTTGCAGGGAGCACACCTGCAAGTGAAGGTGTGTGAGAAGGGATTATGGCTGAGGAGAGTATGTTCTTCAGGAGGACTCTTCTGTGTGTCAGGCTCTCCTTAGGAGCCACACACTCTGGTTGTTGAACAGCACAGCAGTCTCTTGTGCCCCGAGACCCCATGTACCAGATGCAGCTGTCTGGCAAGCCCTTCAGCTGCATCTGACATGTAGGGTCCTGGAACGAGCAGATGATGGTACTGGGCTGCAAATACTGAAGAAGCATAGAGACCGGAAGCATGACAGCCCTGCATGGAGTCAGGGCAGAGATTCTGATTTTTTTAGTGCAGATTCTCTGTATTCATGTAAATGACCATATTAAGTGATGAATCAGACTTACCATCTTATCATCCTACTTTAACCAGGGAGAACCTGTGGTAACATGGTCTACTAACAGCAGCACAGAAAGGCGAAAGTCCAGACTCCTAAAAAGTATGCCTTCACCTCAGGTTTCTAACTTTTTCTGTAACTAGTGCTTACAGCTAGAGTTCCAGAGTTACTGAGCACACACAACTCATGGTAGTCCAGAGGAGCCCATGGAAATGTTTCTAGAACCAAGAGACAATTTTCTTCCATCACATAATTAGAGAAGGAAAACTCATTAAACAATTGTCTGTTACTTACCAAACCTTGTTGGCTTTTCACTTAGCTGCAAGAATTTTGAGTTGTCAAAACTGCTGATAACTGTCACTGAAATTTAGAGAAGAACTTTCTCAGTATTCTTATTTCTAACTACTTTTATTTAAAAACCCATTTAACCCTTGCCCTGAAAAGCTTTGTAAACTAGGCTTAGTTTGAAAGACATCTCACTTTGAGAACCAAAGAAACTCGGTCCTGGTTTGCATATCATTTGTCCTGAGCTTGATATGCTATCCTGAATTTAGCCATGAAGTTTTATGCGTGTAGAACTCTATTCTCTTCTATGGCTTACTTATAAGAATCCACCTGACCGGTGGGAATCTCCTTAGTCAGTCCAACGACATCTAATGTTTGCAGGATCTGTTTTTCCCATGCTTCTCCATTCCTTCTTACGTATTTTCCACATATTCCCTGACTTTACTTCCTCCCCTTCCTCCTGCTTTTTCCTTCATCTCTCCCCTTCCCCTTCAAAATCCATGCCATATCTTTGATCCTCAGAGAAGCAAAACCAGAAGAAGTTGCAGCAGGCCCAGCCGTTTTCTTTTCATTTTACCTCCACTGTTCCAAGTTACTCTGCATGGAAGCGCCAGTGCATACAGATGACCAAGTAACTCTCATGTGGTTTTCAAGATCAGAACTCTGATCACTAAATTACATGTTCGTGCTTTAGACAAAGTCATTCTCAGCTTGGCAAATGGGAAGCTAATTACAAGATACCAATGAAAGAGACAGTTATTTGGAATTAAGCCTGCCAATATGTCTCAATATTACTGCCACAGACAACTGCTGCCATCCAGGAGGAAAAGTTACCACTTTCTTCAAAGACCCCAGAACTGCAATGCATTCAAGGTCTGCAGTAGAAGATATGGTTTAAAGTAGCTGTGTAGACAGAACCCCTGAGAAATAGGAAAAGGGCAAGTTGTTTAACAGTGATACTTAATTGGCCTACCCTAGAGACTATTTAAAAATCCTAGACAACAGTAAGCCTTGAATCACTCTGCTTATTGACCTTCCTCCCTTTCCCTTTCACAGTGCCTTTATCTTCTTTGCACTTACTTCACTACCTGGAATAGAACAGATTTTCCTTTGAGGTTCCCTGCACATACTGGTTTTGATGTGATCCTGTTTCTTGCTTTCTCTGCCAGTAAACAGAGATCTGGGTACATCTATCCCAGGAAAAAAAAATAGTATTTATTTTTTAAACCATTAGTTACTTTGTAGAAGACTCCAAGAGGGATGGAGGAGTAGAAAAGTAAACAACTCCTTTACTGATACTTAATTATCAATCCATTTAAACTACATGAATCCTGTTCTTGGGTAAACACAAGTATGCAGACAAATACTAGAACTTCCTGCTTCTAAATAATCAGATTAATTTGTCTATTTTTATTATTGTTATTCTATTTCTATTCTCTGTTGTTTGATTAAAACTAATATACTCTCAAAAAGAGTATATTAAACATGACGTAGAAATGCTCAATAGTTTTGGCTAATAGCTAGCGCTCCCAAAAACCACATCAGATCTAACACTCAGGTTTAGACAAAGCTGATCTTTCCTGGCATGCAAGCAGCTTAAATAGTAAGCAGGAAAAAAAAGTGGAAATATGAATTTCTATCCCCCCACCCTTAAGGCACTGGTATTTTCTCTAGCTCCATCAAAATCTCTTTGCTTGTGTTTCACTCCTTCAGCTGTTGGTTACCGCAGCTGCACAAACACGAGAGATGTGCTCCATTCCCTCCTGGAGGTCAAGTCTCAGAGAGTGAACATGCACAACCCCAAGACCTTTTAGTACTGGAGCACCTCAGCCATTTATGATCTATAATTAGACTCCCACCTTCTCATCATTCTATCATCAAACACTGACTTCAGAGTCCTGGGGGGGGCTCTCTGACACAAGCAAAGACTAGGCACACAAACTTGATATTTTCTTGATGTAATCACTGTGGCAGTGTTCATTTAAATGTGAATATGTAAAGTTAATTTCAGACCTAGAAATGTTATCACTAACCAAGCACAAAAAGTAGTAATGATTTGAGTACATTGTGCCTTTTGCCCACTCTCACATAAGTCAATATAGACAGATCTTCATTAGTTTCAGTGACATTTAGATCAGGCTTTAGGTACAAACCCTGCTGACAAGTTTAAAGTCAGGTGTTGATAGGCAAGTAGGATGTTTTGCTGAAGTACAAAGAGGGAAATCTTGGTCAGGATCCATAAATACATATACAGGTATAAGTATTGTCATTTGTTTCAAATAAGAACTATACAGGTTTTAAAACTTGCATGGCACATCTATGCAACAATAAGAAGCATAGCAAAGAGGGACAGATAGATCCAAAAGACCTGCAGGTAGCTTCAAAAAGAGCCATCCGTATAAACTGTGTGGAATTTAGAGCATGATCACACGAGGACACAAGATCCAGTTGCTACGTCTAACAAGACGCTGCACTCAGATGCAATAATTAGTCACATAACATTTGCCTAGTGCATTGCATGCAAAGTGAAATGAGTTCACTTGAACCACTAGTGCAAGGTTTAACTATTTAAAAAGTGGTTCAGGTTGACTCCTTTTACTTTGCTTAACAGCAGACTGAGAGCTTGCATGGAGCTAGAAGTATTATTCCTAGCATTAAGCCAGACCACTGGGTAAAGCTACCTTTCTGCAGTTTCATTGTTTTTCCTTTACGGTTACTGAAGTAAAAAGTAATCTTCTCCCACTCCCATTGCTTAAACCAAAATGAGGCTTACATATTCATGTTCTATATCTGTTCACTTCCCCATAGTAGCTTTTGACTCAATGACCATTTCCAGTTACGTCTTGTAGTAGCAGGTGCTTCAAGAATATTCAACTGCTCACAAACTTCAAGAAAACATGACAGAGCTTGAATTTTTGCGTGCCCTGACAGAGGCTGCACAGTGAGTTTGGGCCTTATTAGACTCCAGAGAATCCACACTGGAAAAGCAGTGTTAAAATGCCTCATCTGTGGGAAACACCTTAATCAAAGTTTGCATCCTACTAGGCAGCGGAGAATCCAACTATAAGGCATATATGTCTTGGAGACCAGACTTTCCAAGCTCTCCTGCTTACAAAGCTGCTTGTTTCCGCTTTTGCTGTGTGTAGAGCCTCCTCTACTTGCCTGCCGTTGGTGACGCTGAATCCAAGGTTGAATAGCCCTGAGGCAGAGAACCACAAGGTTAGAATAAGTCAGTTTGTCAAATTCCATGTTTCATCATAATTGCAGAAAGTTTTAAGAAAGTGGAAGGCAAATGAGATACTCTTTGAAAATACAGAGCCATTCCCTAGGCAAATCTGAGCCACAAAATAGTGCACATAAATAATCAGTGCCAGAAAACTACCAGAAAAAAGAAAAAAGTTTTCTGGTTTGAGAGAAACTTCATCTTTCCAAAACTTGGTTACAGTCCAAATCGGACAGCAACCAGAAATACATCCCATGAACTGGAAGCTCCCTAGACTCTGCAGGGGCCCTGCAAAATCAACAAGCTTAGTCATGTTTCCAATAGCAGGCAGGAAGGTACCAAGAACATCAATTCACTGAGCAACTACAGTGGGTTCCCATGATATCTGACTTCCTGCATAACTGCCAGGATAACTACCTTGCTGCTAAACACCATAAGCCTTTATGATCCATGCCTCTAAACCAAGCTAAGAAAGGTACTGGCTTCCATGCCAAAGGGTTCAAGACACTTCTTCCTCCACAGACCCTGCAGAAACAAAACTCTCATTCTTCTGATCAGTCCTGATTCAGGAGAAGGACACTGTGATTGCATGGATGTTTGACAGTAGAAAAGTTCAGTGCTCTGGTTCACAGCACAGTCCTGTAGTTATATGGGCACACAAGAAGGAAGGGTGCAGGAACAATAAATCAGATACAGGCAAGGTGCAAAAGTTTATGGAGCTGCAGCCTGCAATGTTTCAAGTGGAACGTTTGGGTCTCAACAAAATAGTGTTTAGTTTCTCAGAGTATGTTTGAGCAGTTCTTATCAATATTGTGAACACAATAGTGAGTTTATTCCAACACATTGATGGCAACTGTATTGTACCATACCTGGAGACAAAGCTAATTATAACATTTTATTTAAAGAATGGATGTAATCGCCATGAAATGATTTAAGACAAGAAGGCAAGGTACAGTATTTTAATTTGATTTTTCCTAGTAAATGTTTCCCACAAAAGACTCAATTTAAGTTCTTGTTCTGATGGATTCTGTCCAAGATCTTGACCTTGGTCTGTCACATTGCAAACTAGTGCCCTAATTAAATTTGTTGCTGGCCATCAGCAAAGGCTGAGCCTCTTTCTTTCTTTCTCAGTACTTTGCCAAACAAGAACAAAAGGGTTTTGAAAGGCTTTAGTTTTTCACTACACTGTAAAAAAAGTGTATTTCAAAGCTTGGAAAACTTTCCTTTTCCCACAGGATAAGAATAAAATGTAAAACTCAAATCTTCTGTCTACTATCACCCAACACTATGGAGGCAGACAGAATCCTGAAGATCCTCAGTAGAACAATGACACAAAAAAAATTTTATTGCAATCAAAACCTTGTTTTACCTGGACCCTCTACAGAACAGGTTATTTTAAAAAGCTACTATCCAAGACCCTCTACATACCAGGTCTTCTTAACATGTTAACTATAACTTCAGTTTAAAGTATGCATAAAAAACTCACACTGTTCTCGGAAGCAGCAGCCAACAATGACGGGTCAGTACCCCACCACCCACCTACAGCCCCAAACACAGCCTCACCTGGGGTTTGCAGCTTTTATAGGCAGTGCGCATGTGGTGTTACCCTTCCCTGTTCTGCTACGTCGGCCATTCTGATTGGCCCGGGCGTCCGGGACCCCTTTAAAGGAGGAGCGGGAAGGTGACCCCTTCCCCTACAGTTAATGGTTGCCTGCCCCACAGGATGGCGCACGGGGGTCAGTTACAGGGGTACCACAGCAGGCCACGTACGAGGCTGCCGCACAAATGCCGCGTATGGCTCGGCAAAAGTCATTTAGCAGATCAGTGACAGAGCTAGGTAGTGTAGTCTTCTGAGTTCCCTGCCTGGTGTCCTACCTACAGAGCAGGAAATGGAGTTTTGCAGATGTTCAGAGTGGGTTAATAGTCAGGAGCTCAGACAGAGTTCAGCTGAGCTACAAGGTGCTGTGTGTTTTGTGAAATCCTTTGGTCTGAGTTCCATTGCAGGTTTTGAGCACTTGAAAATCTATCTGTGGTCACTCAGATCACTTCGGTAATTCATGGAAGAGGCAAGAAGAGATCACAAATGGTATATTCCTTTTCCCTTTGTTTTGCGCTCTTGTCTCTGCTCTTGCTCAAAAAGATCCTTTTATTTCTTGAGTCATCTATTTACCCATGTTGATTTTCCTTTTCTCTCATTTTTTGGCCATGTTTTTTGCTCAGTGTTCCTCTCCTTGTATTAGATGGAACATTGCATAAGGAGGCAATTGTTTGCTTAAAGCACTATCTCTCTATTTAGAACACTAGAGAGTATGAGACAACTGGACTTTGGATCTACCACAAAAATTAGAACAGGCATCACAGAAAATGAAGCTGTACTGTTAATTTGTAGGGGTGTTTTCTGCAGCAGCTTGAAACATTCTGTCTCTGCTTGCTGTTTCTTCTGACTTGTCTCTGTCGTGCCAACATCAGCATAACTGTTGCAAGCAGCCTGGGTGTAGTACAAGTTTCATCTGATGTAGTCAAATTTGCAGTTCCGCAGAGCCTGGCCACTCCTTCCCTCCCAAATCGTAGGAAGCCCCTGATTTCAGTGTTGTGTTTGCTGTTTACACAGCATGGATGCAGAGTGCTCTTAATAAAATGGGACCCTTGTGGAATAAGTACCTTGCTTTTGTTGCGACTGTGATGGGTGTTTTATTTACCAGGAAAGCCCTGTCACCATGACTGACTTCTGAAATGTATTAATTTTGGATGCATCACCAAATTCCTCTATAACTGGTGTGATGTTGGTCTTGAGGGGGGGGCTGGGGAAGCAATAAACAGTGGATTGGAAAATACCATCCACAGGGCCCAACCTGACAGCCATAAATTTGCATGAACCAGAATGATGTTTATCCAGTGTTACTCCCTGCATTTAGAAATGTGGTTTTGGCTGTGAGACAACTCAAACCAAGATCTCCATGAGGAGCATTCCAGCCTGCCCAGGACTTCTGTTGACTGCAGTAATAAACCCTCAAACCTTTGTTTTCCCAGTGTCTGATGTTTCTAGGACTCCTAAAGAGGGTACAGCCACATACACTGTTAAATATTATTGTTGTTCCTCATTTTGTTCTGATACATATCAACAAAAGAAAATAATCCAGGCTAATGTTTCCACTTGCATCATGTCAAAAATCATTCCAGCATTGAATGTGAAGGTTACAAAAAAGGTAACTGATCATGGAAACAAGCTTTATTCCTGAGTGATCTGCAATCCCAATGATTATATAATGCTTTTTAGGTTGAAACTGCCTTTTTGCTTTACAAGTTATATCGATTGTAGGATCGGCTTCATGTAGCACTGAAATGCAGCCATTTCTGGGGTAGATTTTGAAATACATTTAGTGAAAAAGATTACAGCACAGATCAAAAAGGGACTGATCCTATATTTTTTCTTTATAAAAATCAAGGATAAGTTCTTAATTAGAAGACTGACAAGGAACTTATGGGATCTGGATTTTGTTCTCTGTTCTGTTTCACATTTGTTGCATGAGCTAAGCAAATCATCTAATTTCTTCCTTCCTTTTCTCTAAAAGCAGGAACAATAATGGCTTCTTTAGCTAGGTTCATGTATTTCAGTTATCTTACTGTACCTAACGTTAAGGAGCCTTTCTTTTTGCTACAAGAATGACTCTGTAAGTGCTATTTACTAAGTAAGACCTGAAATTCTTTTGAATCTATGTGTAAAATGTATGCTGGATAAGATTTTATGTGATGTCAGAAAAATTGTAAAAGAAAACAAAATGAAACCATCAGATAAAACTGTCTGGGAAGTTCAAGGTAGGGAGTAACTACCCTTGGTGGAATTTGGCCAAGAACAAAGAAAATAACTCTGAACAATTGTTGCGAAGGTATGCAGGTATCATAAGTTCTTTAGAAATACTTTACATGTGGAGGAAAACAAAGTCATTGTCTCTTTAAATGTGTACAAGTAGTCAGGATCTTGTTTTTTTGATTCCCATCTGAGAAGGTGTAGAATTTCGAGGGATGTGCCAAGCAGGAGGGCATAATGCTAGATGGCTCCAAACAGAATGGACACTTGCTTGGTTATTTTTGGACACATGAGTACTTCAGTCAATGACGCTAGTGTTGCAGCTGTAACAAAGAGAGGCTTCTGTTCCGTTGTGGAGATAAAACTTGAGTGGATGCATGGAGGAGGGGAGGAAAAGAAGAGGAAGACTGGATAGCATGACGCATATCATGTTTTGCTAACAGTGTTAATTCATTGTTTAATTAAATAGTTAACTAAGTTCAGTGTGTGGACTAGATAGAACAATTAATTGTGGGCTCATTGCATTTTTCAATTTGTTTTAAGAAAACAAAAATCAATTAATCATCATTCCCCGAATTTTGCTTACCTCACAAAGCACTGATCTAATCAATGTGACAGATACTAGCTGTCCTTTATAGTATTAATGGGTCATGGTAGAAGAATATTAGAAAAGACTGGGAAAATGTACTAAAATAGGAATGGCAATTTGTTTCAGGTCAGTTTCTAAAAGAGGGGATTTCAGTGTAATAGTTGAAGTGGGGAGAAGACTAGGGAGAAGAGCTTGAGTGGAAGAAAGATGTTGGAGAGTCATGAAAACAAAAATCAGAAATTTTTTAATTTTTAGGAATATCTAAAGGAAAAATGCAAATGTCCCCTTATTTGTAGTGGGAATGTGGGCTGTTTGTTAAAATGCTATGAAACAGGAGGGAAGCCTAGAGAAGTTACAAATAACTTTCAGACCTGTATAGTAAAAATATAAAATACTCATTGTCAAAATGAGAATTTATGTGAGGTTTCCAGTTAATGTTAAATATTTGTTAAGTTGTGATTTTTTTGAGGTAGGGGTTTGACAAAATTCTCAAAATGCTTCAAATGAAAACTCAAGTGGAAAAAAACCCCACTCTTTCCCCTTTGTTGAAATTTGTTTTGGGTCCCCCCAAAGATAAATCCTAGGCAGGCTTGGTGAGATCTCTCCCATTTATATGTTCGCAAAGGTATGTGGCATTTCAGTTAATACTATCATCCAGGAATACTTCCAAGTTCTTCAGAGCAACTCAGGGTATTTGTCCTTGATGTACCTAAGGTTAACATTTGGTCTGTGGACAGAGTGTTAGCTATATCAGGATGGCAAGTAATTTTGAGATGGGAGTTCACAAGTTCTGGATAATTTCTATTTTAAGTCTCGGTTGTCAAATGATGAGCCAACATGGCTTGTAGAACAGGGAATGTCTTCTCCTCAGCCTTCTTGAAAAGTGTTGGTTTATACTTTGCAATTTTCTCCTTATTTTTTAGGATGAAATCAGCCAGGAGAGGGAAGCAAAAGCATAACCAGATGAGGCAGATGTGAAACAGCAGCAGTGAGATAATAAGCAGCTTCCTTTGGGACATTTTTTGACAGTATCCTAAGAACAAGATGTGAAGGGGTAAGCAGGAATTCTAAATCACATGCACATATGAAGCTGATTAAGCAGAGGCCTGGGTAGCTGAGGAAAATCAGCTTGTAGAGTCTTCTGCTACTGCTGCGTGGATTGCAGTGGGACACTGGCTTTGTCTACAGTTAAAAGTTATGTTGTAAGTGTGCCTCTGTTGGGGGGTAACCCCCCTAGTTTTCTTCTCTCCATCTATGGTCAGCCATAGCACTGAAGATGTGTGAATGCCAGTACAACTAATTCAAGTCTCACAATGAGAGCTAAATTGTACCAGCTTAAAGTGTGTTTTGTGATTGTTTAATTGCATTGGTATTGGAGCTTTTGCTCAGCGAATGAGTGGTGAAAGAGAAAATACCATACCAAAAAGCAGAAAAGCTTGATTAAGGGTGCCTGGGGAGAGCAGCAATACAGGTGACACAGTAAAAAGACAGCCCTCCCCTCGGAGGGGGCAGAATTCATTATAGGCAGAATGTTTTCTGAGTGGGCTCTATAACCCCAGAACCTCTCCCTAATTTACTCCCTAACCTGAAAAAGGTACATATTTGCAAGATTTTTGAAGAAGACAGAGTATGCATTTCCGAAGCTGCTACTCAGTTTTTAAAATATAGGTAACTCCTGTTTAATGCTTACCAGTGAAACTGTGCAGTGATGATAAAATTCAGAGCACTATAATGCCTATTACATGGATGTTAAGGGCATGTAGCTGCTGCTTGCAATGCTGAAACTCAAAATGACTATTTAACTGGTTTAAAATACTGCAAATAGTAGTCTTGATTCCAGTGAGGTTTATGCCTTTCAGTACACTTCTCCAGTGCTGTGAAAAGACTGACTTCACAAATTCATGTATTTCAGGTAGGTTTCTGTGTTAACGTATACAATGGGAAATTAAATTGGCTGGAAAAGGTGAGCTGAAGAGTGGAAAAAACATTTTATCATTTTTTCCTTGTCTTTACAGAAGTCTTCAATAAAATTGCTGGTTTAACTTCTAAATCAGAGCTAGATTCCTGAATCACCGCTTTTTTATTGCTACACCTGCAATTTTGGGTGGGAAACGTTTTATATAACTGTACTACGTCATGTTTTCAACTGAGAAAAGACATGTTACTTTGCTCCCCCATTGTCCTGAGAGATCTTCTGACCCATAAAAATGATGTTACATTATACTCTCATATTAGACATGCAGTGAAATATATCCACTGATCGTTCATCTTCCAAGCAGCTGAAAGATGATGATTGAAATTACATACTCCTTCCCTTCCTCATCACCTCTATCTGTCCCATATCTATCCCTTTATTCTTAGGGACATCAGAAAAGCTAAAGAATGAGCCCTGGAAATCTTTTCTGGGTGATTACCCCCAAAAAAGGGCTGCTCATGAGTCAAACCAACCCACTATACAGGGTTATTTGGCTCTTAAGAATACTTACTGGTTGTTGGACCGATATTTTGAGAGTATTGGTGTACTGTTGTGAATTGTCCATCTCTCTGGTTCAGGCAAGGCTTATTTACATGTAAACAGCTCTGGAAAAAAAAAAGTGGCTGTTGATCTCTTCCTTTCCCCCAATATCTGTGAATAAGTGATTCCCAAGCATACAGAAGATACTATCTTTTCCTTGGAGCATGGCGTGGGACGTGCTAGCAGTGCAATTCAAGGAAGCTTGCTCTGATGTTACATGCACTGTGGATATAAGCAGGGAGCTTCAGGCTGCTGTTAAGCTAGTGCTTTACATGAACCCTAATTTGGTGGTGTTGCTAATAGCTTCTCACAGGGATTACACCAATTGTTAAACAGCCCATAGAATACAATGCAGGCATATAATGAAGGGATGTGAGAATTACCAAATTCTTTCCAACCCATGAGCCATTTCATACAGCACATTTCATATAACATAGCTATCCTTTGAAAGAATTGAATTCTTCCAAAGGCAGAGACACCCCAAAGATGATGCTTATGGCAAAAATACGCCCTTTCACTCTCATAATAACTCTTAATAAATCTCTGAAAGTAAAGGCTGGCTTCATTGGTAATAACAGGCCTATTAAAAGCTATAAATTAGCAATACACATGTCCAGTTCATTATTAAGCCTTGTTCGGATGCAATTACAGCCTTTCTACTGGATTTTTTTTTTTTATTCATCCTCTAGGTTTGTATGGCTGCCTGCACTGGGTGACAGCACTGTAGAAAAGTAATTAATTCCTAGAAGGTTTTTCCCATAAGGTTTTCCCATAGGTTTTTCTATCGATGCCGAAGCGACCATACTGCTCGTCTGTATTTCTCACTGAAACTCTGCAGTAATGCTGCCACCTATGGAAAATTTCACAGACCTGACCTTTGCAATCTGGCTAATACATTTGCAGCTGTGAAAACAGGATCTGAACGTGCACCTCCGATCTGCTGATAAAACTCCATATTTTTTACTGGATCTTTGTTAATCTAGGCTTGAGGTGGCTCAAATTCTCTTCCTTCCAAATAAATTAGTTTTGAAATTGAAATTGGTTCCGGAAATTGGTCCTTAGGACAATATTTTTGCTTGACAGTGGCACCTCAAGGCCCCAGTGTAAAATATCACTGCTCCATTATGCTAAGTGCTGTAAAAACATCAGAAAGAGCTGGGCAGCACTTCCAGCCCCCATCTTTCCTGACACAGCTGAGGGAAGGTGTCAGGGAAAATGCCTCCTTCAGGGATATACCTGACTTGCTGCATGTGTACAATATGTTTGCTCTGTATGTACATGATGGGGCAGTTCACATGGCACTGCAGACTGAGATGGGGCCTTGCCCTGTAACTTGGTGCCATTTTGTGTGTCAAAGTAGAAACCTGACAGGGATGTTTGCATGTTAGGCATGGGAAGAGGCCACAATTCAGGAGTGAGGAGTAAAGCTGATGTGCTAGGCCGTCACTGCAGGCTCTGCAGTTGAAAAGCATGTTTTGGCAGTACTGCCTATTTCCCACCCTGGGACCTGCAATGCACAAGAAAAGATGCTGAAAATGCGTGCCTTTCTCTGCTGAGGGGGTACAGTGGGAACTAACCCCAAAGGCTTGAGGTGGGGCTATGCCTGCAAGTGCCTTTTCCTTAGAGGAAAGTACAGCTTGGCCCGCTGCCCCCCCTGCCTTGCACATGGCCTTGGAACAGAGAATTTTAGGAAAAAGTGAGCAATACATTGATGTTACTCTTTCTGTGTTGTGTAGGGGGAAAAAAGTAGCTTTAAAGGCTATGAGGGGAGGAAGGGAAAAGTTACCTCAGGTGTGAGTTGTTTCAGGTGCCTCCACTGAGCTGCTGGTTGCTGAGGGGAGCCCTGAGGGGCTGTGGAACCTTCCAGAACTGGGTGGGGCAGCTCCTGGCTGCTGAGGTAAAGTGTCTTCCTTGCCTGGATTGCAGCGCTGGCTGCTTGGGGTGGTCTTCTCTGTCAAAAAGCAACCATATGAGGATGTTTCTAGGTAAGAGACCATTAAGTTTGCTGCGGCAGGGTGGTGGGATGGGGCTTGCCTTTTGTAGTGCTTGAAATTTTTTTTCTCTGTTTGTGGCCGACTCTTGCTGAATCACAGCCTGTGATCCTGCCTAAATGGTGGTGTTTTCTGTTGGCTTTTTTAATGGTTTGGGAAGGGCTGTGCTAGGGGCTGGGCTGGGCTGCCGCTTCTTTTTGGTAATAATAGCTCTTTTGCCCTTTTTCTGGTATTCTGCCAATTCAGTGGGGTTTACTGTAATCCAGTAGTGAAAGCTTCTGCAGACTGTTGGTATGGATATCTCAAGGTAAGGTACCAAGGCCTGCGGAAGAAGAGGAGTTTGTTTATAAATATTCACAAGTGTTCTCGTTCTCTGGTTTAGCTTGATCTTTTTCTCAGTAAATATGACAAATGTAAGCTGCTTTTATTACAGCAAAAGTATCTACATGTAGGGCTGTAGCCACTGTGCTTTGTATTCTTATCTATCTAAATCCAAACTAATATTCCATTGTACATAAACCATCACTGCTACAAATTTTTTGGGTTTTTTTTTTCTTCTTCCTGTTTTTTCTAGCTAATGGCATAGTGCTAGGAGAAAGGATGTTGTGCTAGAGTAGTTTTGAGACTTAGACTACCATGGATGGGTTGTGTCTCTTGCTCTGTCCATGCCAAACAGAGAATTAAAGCCTAAAAGGTAGCGCAGTTGTAGGTAGTGTGGTTTTCTCTGACAGCAGGTACAGGATTTCAGCTGTTCTGTGGAGATGTAGTAGGCACAGTGAACTCCAGAGTGTGAAGTTCTTTGTTTTGTTTTAACCTAATTCTCACTTTTTCAAAGCAAATCCGGTCTACCTGTATTTCCTCAGGGAGGGATTTCTAGATTTTTTTTTTTTTGGTGAGCAATCTCAATGCTCCAGTTCTGGCCTTCCCATCTAAGCATGTGTAGGTGATGGGGGGGGGGGAGAAGAAAATGGAGGTATAAAATTATTACTTTGCATATGTAGTGATACCTCTTTTGGAGACTCTCTTGTAGGAGGAATATTTATTGGGGCCTTAATCCTGTGAACTGTTTCATGTTTCCTGAATTAGATACTCAATAGCTTGTGCTTTGGCAGCTGTTCAGCTCATCTGCGGAGTGCTATTACTTTAAGCACAGGAGGCAATGTGAAGAGGAACACAGGAAAGTCCAATCTGGTGTAAATGAGGGCATTGCTGTTGCACTGTCTAGTAGCAAGGAGCAAAGGTTCAAATACTCAGGTGGTGCTTGTAAGACAAGGTTCAACAATGACCATAATGGGCTTTTGTGTTAGCTTAAAATCTGGCACTCAGTTGCTTCAGATAAGATTGGGCTTGCAACGCTTGGTTTGTATTCTTGCTCTTATTAGGCAACTTGCACAAATCCTTTCAAACTTCTTTCCTGTCCTCTCTCCTCTCTCCATCCCTTGGGGGGAAAAAAAAACCAACTTGGGTACTTCCAATCTTTGTAGGCACTTAAAAATGCAGGATAAAAACCATAGAGACTGAACTGTGACATAATTATGTCTGCCTCTTAAGTGTATTTCAAGGAGCGTAGTTGTCCCATATGTTTTGCTTTTGCACATTGAAATATTTTAAGCAAGTTGTTTATTGAGACCAGTATCTAGAAATCCAATGTGTTATACAGAAGTGTTACAATAATTGATGTCTCTTTCTTATGATAAGGCATAACAAGTCGGTCTGCAAAGCAATTACTCTCTTAGCTTTTCATTGGAAGGCATTAAAGACTCATCCAGACTGAGTAGTTTCTGGTTAAAAACATAATCATCTAAGCTACCCCATATTAAAGCATCATCTGAGACTCTCGAGCAAGAATCAGGGCCCTGCTGAGCCAAGGGATATGAAGGTAGGTAACAAAGATGGGCCATATTTTCTTGCATTTTCAGTGTAGCGTCAAGCCAAATGCAAGAAGTGTCCAAATAAAAAGTAACCAAGTGGTAATAGTTGTTTGTTGCTGGTGATATTTTCCTGTGTTATGTGTGTACAGCACCAAACACAAGAGGTTTCTGGCACTATGCTGTAATGATTCTAGATTTGAAAAAATCAGAATGAGCTGTTTATTGATGTAATTTGGGGCTGCTATGAATTACAGAAAGTTTCTTCTGCATTAAGCTCTTAAGTTTTGACTAGCATACTTGAAGATGAGTGCAGGTGTCAGCACTTCTCTGAAGGGTGTTGGAAAGATAGCCTCCTAAAAGCAAGCATGCAATGAGCATTGGTGTTGTCCTACCTTGATGAGTCTTAGCCTTATTGTTGAGGTAAGAAAATGTTTATTTCATGCTTGCTGCAAGGACTGCATGAGGGATGAGTGTGCTATTTCTGTCTGTCTAGTCCCAGTGGGAAGTCTGTGCTGTGCAGAAGTTGGAGGCTGGCTGAGGCTCTTTTGGCTTTGAATGGGATGTATCTGTTTCTCTTTGGAACGGAGCAAGGTGTATTTCTGGAGAGAGGCAGTATTACTGGTCTGAATGTTTTGAACGCTGAGTGGTGCCCTCTGATTACAGGGTCTGTTTTTTTTACCTCAGTAAGAAGCAGCAGCATGTGCCACTCTACACTGAACACAAGTGGTAGACTTGGATCACGTGCTGAGCACATCTCATTGACCATGCATTGCATACAGCTGCATGCTGAGGCCTGGACTTTATTCTGTAACATGCAAAATCTATGATCCTACTGCTTGTCACAGAATTCTGCACTGATTCCCAGAGCATCTGCTTCTGACCTGATATCTGGGGTGTTGGCAAGACTTAAAAACAACGTATTCTCTCTTGAGTGTCTTCCCTTTTAACTCTGGTTCAGAGGCAGGTCCGAGGCAAGCAAGTCATATGCCCTGGATCTCTAGGGGGGCCTCTGCTTCTCTCCCCAACAAAATAGAAGCACCAGTCTAAAAGCCTTGGTGGGGTAGTTCCTGATCTTCCTCTGGGACAAATGATGTGTCTGTAATGGTCCACAGTAACACTGGGAATGAAGCCTGGTTGATTGCAACAGGAGTTATTTCACAAAAATGACTTGACCCATCTCATGGATTATCACATAGCAAGTCAAGTAGTTAGTGAATGTGGAGACATATGCTAGCAAGTCAATGTCTTTTCAGCCTGAGGACTGTGCCCTTTGTTTAGCTGTGGTATAGTAGTAGAGCAGGAATTTTCAGAAACTGTCATCTGAATTCATGCACCGTTTTTGCATCTAATGGGGTCTGAGACCAATGCTTCTGTGCTCTTAGTTTTGTGTGAGCTGGACAGCCCTTTGAATTCCAGACTACTAGAGATTTGGGCTTTTTTTTTTTTTATTATTATTACCGCCAAGTCCTCAAACACATAGTCCAAGACACGGGCTTTTTTTTTCCCTGAGAGTTTTGAATACACCTAGAAATATTAAAAATGTAAGTATATAGCAAAAGTCAGACATACTGTTATGTGTGTTGCATTTGATAAAACGTTTCCTTCTGACTACTCATTCTGTCAGGTATTTACAATGTTTGCAAATGAAATTCAAGCCCTATACCATAAGGTTAATTTTTTTTCCCATAAATGTTTTTTATGCTGATAACCGCACAAATGCATGTTGGTGACGAGGATCCTATTGTGTTAAGTGTACTATGAATGCTGTAAAAAGACTATAGTGGTTGTAATTGGGATTTAAATGTAGTGTGTGAATGTAGCAAATGCTAGTGGGCTTTGGGGGAAAGACTTTATGGGCTAAAACTTTCAAAAAGAACTCAAGGGAATAGGGTGCTCAAATGCCTATAGAAATTGGACCCAAGAGCTTATCTGAGTGAGAAAAGTGACAGGAATGACTCCATAACTGTTCTTAATCACTCCCAAAGCAGATGTTTCCAGTCCAGAAATCCTGGTTTTTCTTGATCTGCTTTGGAGAAAATGAGAACAGTTGTTGTAAAATGGCTGATTTTGTAATAAAACATTCCAGTCATCCTTCCCCATAGAGTGTATTCTCTGTTATTTCACTAGCAGAGTTCTGAAGCTGTTTCACGTAGACCTGAAAGAAGCAGCAAGGTAAAAGAGGAGGAAAGGTAGTAGCTTTTGATATTTTTGGAATGAGTTTGACCATGATGCTTAAGATGCTTAAGACTCTCTGAGGTCCATGACTATTTGGCAAGTGTATGCTAAACTGAGTAGTGGAACTGCGAAATTAGCTAGTAAAACAAGTATAAAACCAGCAAGGTAGCGTGTGTTGCATCAAAGAGTTGTAGTCCAAATGGAGGATATAAGTCTGCCTCCGAGGAGGATACTGCAGGCTGTCAATGTCTGTTTCTTGGAAGGTGTATTCTTGGCTCTAATGTTACCCTAAACCAGTTCTGTGTTGGTCACTGCAGGAAAAATTGCTGTAAGTGCTTGTGTGCGCCAGTATCCTGGAAAGCAGCCTAGGTTTACATCATACAGGATGTCTTGATTATATCAGTAGCAGATATCCAAAGCATTTTTATTTCTTTATGGCAGTTTCAGATATGCTTTTTCTAGTTAAGAGTAGAACTGAATTTTGCAATAGTCATGTGGCAACACATGATAACTTTGATATCTACTTTTTTTTGCCTGTCACCTGAGGATCTTCAGTCACACTGCAAAGGCGTGATACGCTGATTTAAAAAGCAGGGGAAAGGAGATGGACATGCTTCAGGCTGTGGAATGCCTCATTAGCAAAGCCTGGGATTGTTGATTCTCCATTTTTTGCTCCAGCTTGTTATTGATGTGGTCTGTGTAGGCACTGAAAGCTGGGTCTAATCCAGAAGGTAATTCCACTTTATGCAGAACTGCTAGGAGGTGGTGGGGGACAGTGCTTTCTCTTGCTTCTGTCATAGCATAACTTCAAAGTCTACACTGCCGTTTGTGCTTGAAGGGGCAAAGAGCCTCAGTGTGGAGGAAGGCTTCTTATGTACCAGACTCCATAGAACTTGGTTTTGATTGAGGTCATCGTGTCTCAATAAATTTTCCTGAGTAGGGCTGTCAAATTGGGCTCCTGCTCTAGTGACTGGCAGAGTTGCCCCCACTGACCTATAGCACTGGTGCTTTGATAAAATACAGTCCCTCCAACCTGCTGGATTTACGTGCATGTTGTACAGAGCATGTTTCTGTCTTGGAGAAACTGCTTATCATAGATAATCTCATGCTTGAAACAGGTAGCATGTTCATAATCTTACAGCCAAAAGATGTGCCTTAAATTCATCAGAGAGGTTGCCAGTAGAACTCCCAAGATGGACAGTAAATTTGTGTGTGGTTTTTGTTGGTGGGGTTTTTTTGTTTTTGTTTTCCCCCAAGGCTGGCAGCTAACCAAGTCCTTTCTATCTGCAGGTAGTGGCTGACTAACAGGTGGTGGCACCAGCGTTCTGTGACAGGTAGGAAGCAGGCTGGAAGTTGCGATGTTTTCAGTTTGTGGAGGATTACCTTTTGTGGCGCTATTTATGTGACTCTGCCACTAGTGCTAAAGTATTTCCACAGTCTGTGCACGGAGATGCTCTTCTCTGCGTGTCTGTGCTACATGGCAACAAATGTTCTACCCTCTTGGATAGCAGACAGCACTGTTCATCAGTAATGCCAGGCAAGAAAATAGTGGCAGAATACTGAGTCTCTGCTCTGAACATAAAGACTGAGCAAATATTTCTATGAAGTGTTACTTGGGAAGCAAAGTGTATATTTACACTACTCAAAAGCGGGGAGTGGCAAGACTTTATAGGAATCAGTTTGACCTTAAAATGCTGTAAGGAAAAGAAAAGTTTAGATGGGAAAGCCTGTTGGGAGTACAGTATGGTTCAGAAGACAGAAAAGGCATCTATGCCAGAGTAACAGTACTAGGAAGGCCTTTTTTCAGGGTTACATGAGTAGGAGGTCTATGTTAATTTAGCGAGTGTAGCTTTCTCTGTGTTGAGAACAGGTATCAACTTTGTAATGACAAGGACTAAATAATCATACATCATTAAATTCCATCAGTGCATATCAGACAGAGCTATTAAGGTGGTTCATGAGTGAAGTCTAAGCAAAGTTGTCTCGAAAGAGAACCGCAGGACAGAATTAGGTTTGTTTACTATTGAAGACATGAAGATTGTAGTGGTGGTGTGGCTGCACAGACCACAAGGTGGTGGCATTGCCCAGGTAAACAGTACGCGCCATACTCTGATTTTAATTTTTTTTTTTTGTTTGAGCCGCAGGTTTGTCTTTTGTGCTAGCTTGGTTTTGGGAAAGGAAATCACATATTAAATATTTTAATCTGTTGCGTAATTAATCAGGAATGTAAAATACACTTCTTGATGGGAGGGACTTTTATTTTCCCTTTTAGAACACTTTTCCTCTCCTGCTTCCCCCAACCCTAGTTATGAAGCAGTTTGAATAACATTTACCTGTCCTACAAAAGGCCTGAAGTTGTGCTCTGGAAAACAGCTCTGGGAATTGGGAGAGTAGGGTTGAGGCCCTGGCTTCCTGTGTGATTTCAGGCAAGTGGCTTGACGTTCGTGGACCTCTGTTTCTGATATGTAAATTGGGAATATAGCATTCCACCTTCTGTTTGCCCGTGCAGCCTCTTCAGGCATGGCATGTGCATATAGTGCCTAACTCACTAGTGTCCTGTCTCTTCTTGAGTATTCAAAGTGCTCTTGTAATCTTTGTAAAATGAAGAGGTACAGCATGAAAATATCTTTCATTTAATTGTTAATCAATTTATACAAATGAGTTGAGTGACAGGGGCTCAGTGGAGATGTGCACCACTGGGCTGCTTATATTGAGGTGGTGCTGAGCCCTATTCCTTGACCTGTGGACTTGAACCATGGATGAGCCTCCATGCTCCCACCTTAATAGTATTTTAAAGATCTGGCTTTTGTCTGTCTATCTGAACTGTCAAGGCTTCTGCTCTAGGGCTGAAGTCTCCTGCCTCTGTGGGCATGCTGATAGCTGCCATGCTCCCCACGCTTCCTCCCAGCTTGTTGAATGTGCTACTAGTGGGATCAATTTAGGTCATTGGTTCAACTACACTTCCTCCTTCTGTTCCTTCATCAGTCCTCCTTTTCCAAGATCTTTCCATGGCCTCTTTAAGGGCCTTTCTCCAGTGCTATCAGAGCTGCTGTCTTAATCAGCCTGTTTACCATCACCTTTACCCCGACAGTGGCATAGGCTTAGTTCAACTCTCTCCCTGCACACACCCTTCCTTCTAGATCATCTATCAGTGTCTGAGGAGAAAGTTGCCTGCCAAACTCTTCACACTTTGGAAAGTTTAAAACAAGATTGGTAATCTTTTCCCTTTCCTTTCCTAGGAATTCTCTTGATCAGAAGATGAGCTTCATAGGAGGGCGGGGGAAAAATGCAGGTCAGAATTCATCTGCTTTGTTTTGAAGAGCTTTAAACCATGTCATATGGATTAAATAATAGAATTGTGATTTTTAAATCTTTTATGTTTGGCATCTGTCAACTGAATGGTCGGTAAGGACTTCTGCTTTTCTACTAACTGCTGCTTTTACATTTAACCTACAGGTGTATGCCTTTTTATTTCCTCTAATCTGTATTTCTTGACTTGCACGTGGATTCTGAACTCTTGGATACATGGGCTTTCTTTCTGGACCTAACTGCACAGCACAAGAGAAATTTATGCTTGGGGTTCTGCTATGACAAAGTATAAGGCTGGTGTGTGTTGTGAACTCAGTGATCAGATGTCCAAGTGCAGCTTCACTATCGCTGAAACTGATGGCAAAACTTTCACAGCTCATCCACTTCCCTTAATTCTCTATCTGTTGCACTTATGAACAACAAATGTACCTAAGATACTGGGGGACAGGAAATCAATGCAGGTGTTAAAACATGTCAGATGATCAAATATTCAGTTCCTGTCTTACAAAATAATAAGGCCAGGTGTAAAACAGCGGTTCTGTTAACTATTAAGACTTGTAAACTATATTCCTCATTTTACAAAAAGTGTGGAAGTGGAAACTTTCCAACTGTTGAGTAGAACTCTAACATTTTATCAATATCTGAAGTTTTGCCTCTAGTGGCAGGCTAAACGCATATAATTTTATATAAGTTATAAATGTACATATGTTCGTGCATACTGTATACATGTTAGAGTGTATAAGTGCACTGATTCAAGTTTTTAGATAATACTGTACATACAAGTGAATGTACTTGGCTCATTTAACCAATACTTGGTGGAAAGGCAAAGGTTGTCTTGTTCCCAGCCCACAGCATGTTCCTTAAAACAGATGTTTGTGTCTTGGCTGTTGATGGCTTGCTTCTTAAATGTTATTATTTTGCAGGGTATGTGGCAAATGTGCCAATAATTGAGCCTTGGGGAAATATTTTCACATATTCATGGATAGCATTGTCCCAGAATCCAGGAGCTCCTGAGATGCAATCCCACCTCTGCAGGTGACCTGCTGCAACTTTGACTTCCACGTGCTCCCACTTCCCCTCTTACTGAATAGGAATGACACAACAGCATTTACCTAATGCAAGTGCTGAGAAACTTGCCTTGGTGCTTGTATTAAAAAGGGAAAAAGAAACAATGAAAAACACATCAAACAACCCACTTTGTAGGGCTTCTTGATACTTTTTGTCTGAAGGCATTCAACGTGCATGATAACCTGACTCTAAGGAAAAATTGTGGGGGCGTTGGATAAGTGTGTGTTATGCTTGGGTATTCCAAAAACAGGAAAAAAAATATCAAGAAATGAAAACTTAAGAGAAAGCATGAAGAAATTAACTGGGTCAGTTCTTCAAAAAGCATTCTCTCAAATTGCACTAATGACTGAAGAAAATTTGATTCTTGCTTTTATGATTTGGAGATGTGAAATGAGAAGTGTTTATTAAGATGACATATTAATTTATACAAAGTATTTTGCCTAATTGGTGGTGTTGTATGCCGGTTACCCTGCCTGATAAAAAAATTCAATAGCAGTGGAAACAGTGGAATGTGGGGTTTTTGTTTTGAAATGTAGGTCCTTACCACTTGGCCAAATCTGCTTAAGCTGCATGCTATGCAAGACTAATAATGCCCAGAAAAATTCTTGTTTTTTTCTTATTTCATCTTGTAGTCTTATTTTTTGCCACACTCAAGTTCTCTTTGGAACTCCTTTACAAATTGCAATGAACAGCTTAGCACAGGGGAGCCCTGGACTCTTGGTTTGAGCCTTCACATGCTGTTTGAACAAGGGATGATAATAAAAGTAGAGATTTTTCATTGTCTGGCTTCCCAACCTATATTCTTGTTTTGAGCCTTGGCAGCAGAATATGAGAATAATAAGAATTTCCTTATCCATTAGAAATAAATATTTAAAACAGTGGCAGGTGTGCATGAAACACAAATTTCTTCCTTTCTGGTTTTCATGTGATTTTTTTTTTTTTTTAAATCAAAATATCATAGGTTTTCTCTCTGTTTTCTCACTAGAAACCAGTAAGGTGGTGTAATTACTTAATGGACACTGGTTCTAGCCTTAAGTAGGAAGTGCTGGCTGGCTGTAGCGGCTGGCAGAGAGCCAAAGCAAAGTTTGAAGCTGTTTGATACCTGCAAAGGCCTTTTATTGCCTGTAGGCTCTGTCACCATTAACATTATTCATATTCTACATGGGGAAAAATAAGATGCCATAAACCATCTTGTAAAATGGCTTTCCCCTCTGGAGGTTGTACATGCTGTGCTGCTTTGCAGTTTGGCCTTCCACACAGTGTGTGTTCTAGTTACCCGGCCCCCTGTCCAGCACTCTCGGTGCAGTGAAGTCAAGGTCAGCGTTAGCAAATCCTGGGTGTAAGGGTGCCTGCACACAGCTCAGGGCAAAAGCTAGCGTTAGGCCTCTGCTGGAAGATTTTATCTTAAGTGACAACCTGGACCACCATATGTCAGAGATTCAAGAGAGTCTCAAACCTTGTAGCCATGGGGCATAAGCCTGTAGGGCATCAGGCACTTTCTAGGTTCTTGGCGAAGTGTAAGGCAGGGCCCGTGTTTGAGGATGCTGTCACTCCTGTAGGCTGATGTTCTTCTCTTTCCCTCTGTCCTGTGGGTACTTGGAGAATGCTTTGACCAAACGGGACTGTAGTGAAGGGGAAAGTAAATAGATAGCAAGTCTTTGAAAGCAAGCGGCTGTCCTTCAGCTACTTAATAGTTAAGTTGTGTGGTCTTAAGTGTTCTGAGTTGAAGTTATATTTTCTTCTCCTGGCTTTCCTGTCTGTGCCTCTGCTTTATCCTCTTTCCCCTCATTGTTTCTTCTAATGTTTGGATCATGAGCAGTGCAGTAGCTTTATCTCATCTGTATTAGACTTTAGTTACTAGGATGGTATACAAGGACAAAGTAAGTTCATAGCAGCATCATATGGTGTTTGTACTTCCAACATGAACTATCAGTGGAGGCAGCAAGCAGATGGAAAGTCTTAAAGATGTATGGTGTGTACTTGCTGTAAGCAAATTGCTTAGCCTGTCCATAGCAATGGTAACTTACTGCTTTTCTGATATTCACTTGCATCAAGATGATCCCTAAATAGGCCTGCTAGAAGGATGTGGCTGTGGAAATATTTTCAAATGAAAGCTGGAGCTTGTTCTTACTAGAACTGATCTTGCTGCAGATTATGAATGGAAGAAAGGAAATTATATGCCATATGCTTCAACATATTCTAGTCTTCAGATGCTCTGAACACATGCTCTCGAAAACAACAGAGGGTGTTTTCTCTTCCTAAAGCCAAAGAATGCATGTGGACCACAAAGCTGTGTCTGCTCAGGGTGGTGTTCTGAAACCCTCTGAACCTGCTCATCTGTTTTGCTGTCATTGATGTCCTGTGGACTCAGAATCAGCAAAGGCTTATTTTGTCTTTACCAAGTAGCTAAAGGGGAGGGTGCACCTGGAGAACTGGCTTTCTTCCACTCCCTTTCACCCCCCACCCCATATTAGTCAACTGGTACACCATGAATCTATAAAGCTAGTGCTGCCAGTCATGAAAAGACCATCCTGAATAGAGGCATCTTCTGATGAATCACAGTGAACGTGGCAATTCTTCCATCTACTGGAAAAACACAAAGTAGAGAAGCATATCTGAGCTAATATAATGGCTTGCTGTAGCTCTTGCTAAGATTTAAAATATCTCATGGTTTGTAATGAAGTTTACACTGGGTAAATCTACCCACTGCACAGCCTGGCTCTGGCTGGGCATCACAAAGGTGCCTTTTTGTGTTGTGTTAACAGTTCTTCACCAGGGTGAGTCTAATCTGACTTCTGTACTTGTCTGTTACCAGCTAATTCTAATTTGATGCTCTTAGGATTCAAGTCAGTTTAATTTAAGAAATAAGCTAAAGCTTGTAGAAAGAGATCTACTTGTGCTGTGTATTAATGGAGTTTGGATTTTTCTCCTGAATGCTATTAGAAGAGCCTTAACTGCTTGCCCAGGCATAGTACTGCCAATCAGTATTGGGCCCATCATCTTCTACAGGTGTGTACAGATTTCTTCCTCCATCCTCAGGTTCCAGCTTTGCTGCTCCTAGTTTCTGGTTATGGAAAATGTGCTTGAGGAGCCATATCTAAGATTGTTATATACAGATTTACTGTAAAACCTACTAAATATACAAATTTACACTGTCTGTCAGAGGCGCAAAGCTAGCAAACTGGTTTTTTTCTTTATCTTTCTGTTGTAGTAGCTTAGTTGGGTTGGGGGGTACATGGTACAGCTTTTTTATTAAAAAAAAAAATACAGTGGCAATGCTCTTGAAATACTTTAATAGTATCAGGTTATTTAGTAAAATATATTACTTTTCTCTACCTAACTGATACTGCTGATGGAAATGTGATGCCGTACAACCAGGGCAATCAAATCCTTTTAAGTAGCAGAACCACTTAGGTGTGTGTAAATTTCAAAGCATTGATGTTTAGCCTGCCTATGAATACTTAAAATCAGTGATGAAAGAAACAGTTGAAATGGTAAGCTGTAACTAAATAGCACAGAAGGCATAAAACTCTGGGTGGATTTCTCACCTCCTAGAAGATAATGTTTAGACTAAACTAGATCCTAATGACTTAAACTCTCAAAAACAAAAGCTCAGAATTTTACTAGTTATGGACCCTAACCTTGGAAAGATCTGTTGAGAGCCATTGGTGCTACATACCATCAGCTTCACTGCTTGTAACGCAAGTGGAAATGTTTGCAGGATCAGAATCTGGTTGTATAATTTGGCAGCTTTTGAAATACCATATACTGAGGTAAAAGTCCAGTTGGCTTTATGAAGTTAGGTGTGTTAATTGTTCTGTTCTACCAAAAAGAAAAAAAAAAACCAAAACCCAAACTTTATCAGGTTATTTAATATACATCAGTCTCTCCAAGGTTGTAAAGCTCTAATTATGATATACTGAGCTTTTAAACTACCTCTTTCTTGCCTAATGGGAAGACCATAGGAATAGTCAGATTAGATTAGGCTTCTTGTGTATTATATCTTAGCTTCCAGTACCAGATGCTTTGAAAGAAGGCAGAGGAAACTCTGCAGGAGACAGATGTTTTGATTGACCATCCCCAAAGGGTGTTTTCCTAATCCTAATAATTTGTATTATGGTTGCACCAATAAACTCCAGTCAGGGATTCAGAATCTTGATAAGTGAGCTTCTATGTTATACAGAATGGTTAAAGTGAGTTCCTCCTTGAAGCCTGCAATTGCAGCCCCTAATAATATAACCTGTTTTTATTTTTAAATCACAGAGCTCAATGCCACTTTCAGAATTGGTTTGCACTAATTTATGTAACTCTAGGTTGAAAATAGCCTTCATCAGCAATATATCCATGTCCTTGAGCAGCATTAAGTAGGCTGCCTCCATAGTCTTCCCTGAGCCCATACTAACCGCGGTTCTTAGTGCCTGTGTGTTACACGACCTGGGTACTCTTCTAGTTGTTATGGACTCCTGTGTATTGGAAAAATGGTCCAGTGAGGGGAAGATGGTCTTGTAGGTGATGAGCATGTTAGACACTTACTCTTACATACTGTGACTTTTTTGGTGCCTCAGCTTCTCAGCCTATCAAACAGTAATACTGCATGGAGTAGGTGAGTTTGTCTCTGCAAGTACCTTGAAAGCTTTACGAACACTGAAATTTAGCTAGAAAAACATCTTCAAATAAGAAAACCAAATGCTATAATCAAGCTTATAATGACCCCTCAAGGACATAAAATTGGTCTGATCCAAACCCTGTTTAAGTCACAGTGTTTCCAACAATGCACTAGGCTTTGAACCAAACCCTGTAACTTTCTGTGTTTTTCTATGTGGTGAAGTTCTGGATTTATCCTGACAGTGAAAGATTAGTGGAAAGCCTGAGGTGGGTCTACTTACTACTTATCTGAGTTCTGTGAGGATGAAAATCTGTATACTTTCTTCATTGAAAACAAATACTTATTTGAGAAGACTCTGGGGTGTGTGTATATATATGCATATATATGTATGTATATGCCTGGAAGATGACAGAACTTTGGAAGCTGAAGGTTTTCTAGGTAGCTAGCCCTAGCTGGAGGCTGTTCTTTCAGCCAATTAAAACAGTGTAACAAGATATGCATTAGATATGTGCCCCCCTTTCTATTAGAGGCAAAACTGGCAAATTTGGAATTAAATGCAATTCGCATATTCCTGCTACCATAGTAGTTGGCATCAGTTCTGTATTACTGTAACTTGAGAGTGTCCAAATTGAAATGTTAGGCTGTGCTACATGAAAGAACTAAAGAAACTTACAGGTGTTTACAATTCTTATATTTTTAAACACTTTAAAAATCAAGTTTTTATCTAGCAAGATGCTTAAGGTTTGCTGACTTTTAAGCAGATGAAGTGTCCCTGTGGCATCACTTCAGAGTGACTATTCATGTAATTAAAGTTAGACACCTGTTTAAGACAGAGCTGCATTGAGTTGAGTCAAGAAATAAAAATTAGGCCCTCACTGTACAGATGTTTAAGCATGAGGTTAAGCATGTGTATATTGTCAAGTAATTCTTGTAAGACCACTCGAGTGACTAATATAGGTTAAGTGCCAGTATAAGAATGTTTGTAATACTGGGGACCACTTTTTATTTGGTTCATATGTTAATGAATGAAATTAATTCTGCTCTCTACTATGTCTGCATTTATCCAGTTGCTTGTGGAGACTCTGACAGCTGGAGTTGGGTCATAATATGTACCTGGAACTAGGAAGGCTATGATAACTGAAACTTCCTTTCTTCCCGGTGAATATTTTAGATAGTTTATATACAAAGACATACTGAAAAGCTGACCTTGATTGCTTTCCATAAACTGCAAAATGAGAGAGAGGATCCCAGCACAAATATACACCCACTTAAAGTATTTTTCCTGAATGTGCTTGTTGCTTCAAACCTCCATGTGGTTAGAAAAACAAACTTCGGCACTAAGACTTCTCAAATCTGCATTATAAAATAAAATGGAACATACACTCCCGATGGTAAAATATTATTTGCTAACGTGTTCCAAAACCCATGCTAGGCAAAAGGCAGTAAAAGTATCTTTAAAAAAAAAAAAGTTGGATATAAAAACCTAGCAGATGTGTTTTTCTGTTCTAGTGAAAAAAGCACCTACTTATAGGAATGAAATGAACGGGAGACTCAAAAGAGGATCTGATGGATACAATATTTTCTCTCTTTTGGGAAAGATGAGGTGGAGAAGAAGTTATTAAATGTTTATTTATACATTTGTAAGTTTGAAAGCATTCCTTTGTTGGCTGCTTATAAATGTGACCAGTAGAATCTCTGAAACTTGCAGGTTTTGTAAGCACTGATCAGTGTGGAGAGTTGCCTCCAGTAACTAGTGCCTTTATGATGCAAGAGGGAAGGGGGAGAGACCAGGTATAACTCATGATTTTACAGCTATAAAACCATGTTTCTGGTTATTTGGTAATGGCATGGGAGGGCTGGGGTGTGTGTGTGGAGAGGATCAATTATTTTATACTTGGGGGTTAAACTTTTTCCAGCGATCAAATGGGGGAGTCCTCTTCTGAGAGAACCTGGATGTTGATTATATAAAACTGGGCTTACAATAAATACAACCAAAAGCACTTCTGTGCTTAAGTCCTTGTTTTGCATTTTCCATTCACAGTTTGAGCTTGATTTGCTTTCATGATTTAGTTGCATGCACCTGAACTGCTTTAATCCTCTCATTAAAAACGTTTTGAGAAGCTTTTTTCCTTAAGCTTTGTACATTCTTATTTCACTTAAATCGAGGGTCTTGTAGATCAAGAGTAGTCTTGCATCAGTCGGAGTAGACTTCTAATCCAGTTCTATGCGTAGTGCTCTGACTACCCTCCATGCACTTCTTGTGGCACGAGTTCAGAACACAGCCTGTTCCTGTTTCTTGTAGCCACGTTTCTGTTGCAGGGTATCCCGTGCAAGTAAATATTTTGTTTATGCTTACATTAGGCTCTTGAAAGTTATTTTCGGGGACTTCTTTGTTTGTCAAATACCGTTACATTGCCGAAACTGTGATTGATGTGTGCTTGAACGCAAATCACTTGTGTTGCGAATGACTTCAAGCTTTAAGCTGTTAACAGCTTAGAGGAACATTTATAACAGGCACATTTATTTTTCTGGTACAGGTGTACCAGAAAAACGAACCTTCCAGTGAGATTGTTGGCTAAAGAGGGCAAGATTAGTTATCCTTCTCCATTCTGACAGTGATAATTTTAACCTCTGATTCGTTCCCTTGAGACACCTGAAGGACGGTGAATTTTCACAAATTAATAGGAACAAGAATGAAATGCTTCCTTCTAAGTGTCGTCTTTAGGTGTAGTTTAACTTTCTCATTGACATTTTCTCCTTAAACGTGAGAGGAAACAATAGTAGTTGTAAGGTTATGCTTTCGAAGGACTTAAGTATTATCTTCAATATATATGGTTCTTCCTGCTGGGAGTTCCTAAGATGTGTCGAGTCGTGAAAGTTGACCCCGGTGTATAAAACGACGTTATTAAAAACCTACTAACAAAGACGAGCGTCTCGCTTGACCACGTCAAAACTGCCTCACCTGTCATTTTGACCCCGGCATGTGCAAACGACTGTGGCGGTCTTGAGGGGAATAGCTCTTCCTCCAGAAGGAAATGATCGGCGCGCACCGAACCAGTTGCTTTTTTTCTTCTTTTTAGTACGAGGAAGAAAATCGCTTCAAGCGATTCCCGAGCATGAAAGCCGCGCATCGCGGCGCCTGTGGAAGTTGTGGGGGCGCGGGGCTGCGCGCCGAGCGGCGCCGGTGCGGGTGGGAGCCCCAACCCGGGCCCCGCGGCACCCCGGCGGGCGTAGGGGGTGCGCGGCCCGACGCCCTTCCCGCCCCGGGGCGGTTCCGCGGCGCGCTGGGTTCGTGAGCGGCAGCCGCTCCGCCACTGTTCACCGCTGCCGATTTGGAGTCGCGTTCACTCTCGGTGCCGCTCGGCTCCGAGAAACCCTTTCCCTAAGCCTTTGGCGTGCTCTTATTTATGCCTCTAAATTGTACTTAGAACTGGGCGTAAGTACGGTATGGAAGATACACTGCTGGAGGCTTCCTTCCTTTTACCGAGGTGTCTTCGTCAGGTCTCGCAGGGCGTTTTCCCAAGCCAGCGCGCTCATCCCTCCCGGAGTTACGTGGTGCCATTTACCGGCGGTGCAACCGACTCTCTCAGCCGAACCGCGGAAACCTCTGAAGTGCAAATCCAAATTAAGCGGCGGTTGCACTAGTATAAATGCTGCTTTTACTCAGTGAATTTACATCGGAAGAGTCCGAGAGGTGGGCTTTTCCTAAACTGTATTTAAACCAGGTGCTTGAAATGGGGAACCTGGATCAGGAGTTTACTATTTCAGAAGAATTTAAGAACTCCTGTCCTTTTAAGATACACTGCAAAGGAGGGAAACTTGGGGGGAGAAAATTCTCCCCCTGAAAGCGCTTCCTCTTCCCGGAGGCGATGAGGCGACCCGGCGCGGGGCTGTGCCGCCCGCGGCGGAGCTGCGGCGCAGCGCTTCCCAGCGCTCACAAAGCTCTCCCCCCGCGGGCGCGGCGTGGGCAGGGCGCCCCACGGCGAGCAGCCCCGGCTGGGGCAGGACGGGAAGGCTGCGTTCATTTGTCCCTGAAGTGCAAAATTCTGGTGGCAGCTGTTTGGGGCGAAGAGAGTGCATCTCCTCTGACCTGCGCCGCTGCCCCCTGACCCGCTATGAATCCCTAAAAGCAAGGCTCCCCGGGGGCCGCGGCACACGAGCTCCCATTGTTCCTAAAGCTGGCACGGCCCCGCCGGGCGCGCCCGGCCGCGCACGGGGGTTTCTTAAGCGATGAGGCTGGGGCTGAATAAGCATCTGGGTTGGGTCCGACCGGGCTCCCTTTAGCGCGTTACAGGGACAGGCTCGGCTTTATCACCAGGAGCGAGGGACTTCAGTTATTAGGAAACATTTTCTCCTTACGAATGCATCGGCCAAGGTTAGATCAAGTGGGAGTTCCGCCCCCTCCCCTTCCGTCCCTGCCCCAGGTTTAAGAATAAATGCAGAAACGGTCAGAGTGGCACTGCCAAAAATGAGCTTAGTACAAAGAGAGGGCTTTTATTCGAGGAAATGTACCCACGCCTATTGTGAAAAGGTCAAAAAAAAAAAAAACCCCAAACAAACCAATAACCAAAAAACAAAACCAAACCAAAAAAACCAAACCACCATAACATGCCTTGCCATCGCCTGTACATTTACATCGTATGTTCTTGTTTTCTTACTTCTTATTTATTTATTTATTTGTTTGTTTGAATATCTTACCCTGTTTGGTTGGATTGTGTGTGGCTTTTTCTTTTTTTTTTTAGATTGAGAAATTGCATCTCAAAGATGCGAAGATCATCTCTTGAAAGGTTGGCCTCCACTCTGTAACGCCGTCAAACTGCTGTTGCTTTTCTTTAGCGTTAAAATAACGCCAGCCTCGCCTTTTGCTAACCTGGCAAAATCACTTACTGCATATTTATCAATTTGGGGAGGTGGGTTAGCATGGTAAATTTCCTTGAACAAAGATTGTGAGAGATGTATTAGTTCATCTAAGACCATGTCTGTCACTTATGTAGACAATAATTTAGAGTCCCGGCTTTGCCCTCAATCGTGCATGAATTAAGGATACATTTTTATGAAAGTTTTATGGGAAGATTTTAATTTTCGATTTTTTTCTGAGAGAACTGTATGAAACTTCATTAAAATAATCTAGCATTTACTAGAAAGGTGGCTTTTTGAAATGCAGCTGAATGTGGAGGGAAGGAGTTAGGATTTATTCTGAAATTGAAATTATAATTCCATCCCGTTAAAAAAAAAATAAAGCAGGTTAAAGAGAGGAGCTGCACATAATGAGTCAAGGAAATCCTTGCGCTGTCCCTTTAACTACCGAACATCTGATTCCCTCATCTGGCAGATGGTCTCTGAGCACAGATTTGCATTCATTGTCTTGAAATCTGTTTTCGCGTTGGTGTTATATAGATTTCAGAGGCTGATCTATACGCAGATCAGAATACAAAAGGGCCAGGAGGAAAATGTCACCAAGGCAGGCTTTGGAAAAATTAAAAGAAATGCAGAGGCAGGTCCGGTCCTGGTTCACAGCGGGCTGGGCTGAGGAGAGCTCCAGCTTCCTTTAATGGGAAATTCTGCCTCCATAGGATGTTATAAAAAGTTTTAAGGCTACACCTGACAGCTCGCGTATAGCGAGAACTTTCGGGTCTTCTGGGTGCGCTGCAGCCTCGCTCGCTCGCTCGCGCAGGCAGTCCCTCCACACAAACCCCCGCAGGCATTGCGACCGCGACCCGGTTCGTACCCTCGGAGCGCCTTTTTTTTTTTTTTTTTTTTTTTTTTTTAAAATACCGCGCCTGAAAGCAAACCAGCCAACTACCTGTGCGATTGCTTTATTATTACAGTACGGAACAGATTCATGGAGCTTGCTGCTTGTAGCGCGGTTGAGTTGCTGTGCGGCAGGACCGCTTGGTGCGGGGCTGGCAGGCCGTGAGGCTAACTGAAAAGTTAGGCTGCCCGCGCTCCTGCCGCCGCGGGTTACGGGTGCGCGGCTGGGCGCCGGTCCGCGCTGTCTCCCCGCCAGCAGTCGGCTGGCTCCGGCCTCGCCGCCCCCCGCCCCGAGGGTGATTGTGTGGAGCCGGGAGCTGAGGCGAGCGCGTAGCGGCGGCAGGGTTGCCCGCAGCCCTCCAATCGGGTGAGGCTATGCAAATATAACCCCTTATTTGGGAACAGGCTCCTCCCCCTTCCCGCTATGTTTGCTCCCAGCGCTGTAACCCATTCATGGTGACCAGTTTGGGAAGGATCGTCTCTTCCCAGGCGTAGTGTGTAATCAGACTGTCTTTAGCTCCATTTCTTCCTTTCTTTTACAATTTATCCCGCTTTTTTTTTTTTTTCCCTCCTGGATTAGGCAGCAATCAATCCTTCTCCCTGTGTCTGTTGAGAAACAGGTGATCCTTGTTAACAGCGATCGGTTTCTGGATGCAGTTTCCTCTCCTGCGTCTGAAGGATGATGATACCAGGCAAGACTGAATCAGCATAACTTTTACTTTGCAAGAAGAAAAACTTTTTTCCCCATTTGAAGGCATTAAAAACACGTAGCATTTAAAAGCAGAAGAAGTTGGTTTTAAAGCTGAACTTCTCCACTTTTCTTGGATTTGTGTGTGTCAATTTCAAAGGCTGCGTCTTTTTTTTTTCTTTTCTTTTCTCCTCCCTTATCCCCCAAAAGGAAACTGTTGCTAGTTGGAATAGACTTTTTAAATGTTTGGGATTCAAGATACTTTAGGAAGAGGACCAATTCTGAAAGATAAATCTCTAGGTTCTGAAATGGATTCCGTCAGGTCCTGGGTCAGAAACGTTGGGGTTGTGGATGCAAACGTAGCAGCACAAAGGTAACCGTGACTATTTCTCCCCCACTCTTCCTCTGCTTTTTTTTTTTTTTTTAAAGTAAGCCTTTTCTTTACTCCCTGTTGTTGCTTGCATTTGATATTAAATTTATTTTCTCCCTTTCAGTCCCCCTTCCTCGTCCCGGTCTCCTCTAGTCAGTGAAAATTCAAGGTAGTACAGCTAGAGCTAGGGAGAAGCGCTCCAAAATCGGAGAGCATCAAGAGTCCTAAAATCCAGTGCGGGGATCAGATGACAGAGAGGTCGGATCATTCTTTTTCTGCACAAGGGAGGTGTGTGGGGGGGTGGAGTGGTTGTACCTAGTGATACAGACTGCTCCTTCCCGCTTTCTGGGCCAGACAGCCGAAGAGGATCAGACCAAGTTAGAATTAACTTAAATGTAGATATTCCCCCACCCCCCCACCCCCCCCGGCCCATCTTGTTTTACTTAATTCAAGGGGCTCTGTAGCTACTGTAGGCATCGGCGAAATCTTAACCCGTGGATTCAAGGCTGCTGGCTGACTGAAACCGGCAAGCAGGGCGCAGAGCGTGGTTTCGAGGAAGAAGGGGAGCCTGCGGGAAGGGAAGACGTGCCGGCCGTTGGGCGATGCCGCGGCAGCAGCGCGGAGCCCCGCGGGCGCACGCCCTGCGCGGAGCCAGAGCCCGCAGCCTTCCTGCGCAGCCCAGCCTCGACCCTTGCGCTTGCGGGCGTGGAGCACCTGCCTGCCTGCACGAAGGATCTCTGCTGATCTGGAATGCTAGTAAACACACCGAACTGGGGGCTTGTCTGTTTGTTTTTCACTTGTTTGGGCGGGTTAGCTTCCCCCCCTTTTATTTTCTCTTCCTAGCCAAGTCGGCACAGGACCATTATTCCAGTCTCTTCCCGTTAGGGGTAAGACGATGAAAAACCCTTTTAGGTAATTTTTTTTTTCTCCTGGCTCTCTGGATACCTTAAAAAAAAAAAAAAAAAGTAGTAGCGTCGGGGAAGGCTAAATTGGTCCCGGGAATAAGTTGTGTTTTACTTAATACAGAGACAAGGTGAAGGGCATGTAACAGCAGATGGGACTTTAAATGAAACAGGGACGTTATAGAAGTAAGTGCCCCCACCCACGGCCTGATCCGTGACCAAGGTTTTCCAAGCAGTATGGGAGGAGTTATCAGAGTTTTATGAATGTCGATAGACGGTTTAATAAATACGAGGGGGGGTGGGGGGGAGAGGTTTATTCCTGGGGAAACCGAAAGTAAAAGGAAACGGCTCCTAAGAAGCCTGTAATCCGCGGGAGTGGTGGAGATGCAGTTGCCCTGTGCTAGGTGGTGGCATCGCCAGGTTTTTTCGGAGATCCGTAACAAACCAAGAAATCCGAGTTCTTACATGCAGAATGAAAGGAAGCCCCAAACTAGGTGCAGTTGTGGCGGATGCGGTGAGTTCACGCTGTACCTATTTGGCAATGGAAAACACAGGGAAACATCTGTAGTTCTCCGAAAGAGTCAAATACTTTGGCCAATGCAGTGGAGCTATTTTGGGGACTGAAAACCAAAACTGTTCTGACTCCGAACTTGCCTGGCAGATAGACTTAATCTGTCTATTAAGTAATAAGGAGGTGCTCATGTGCACCTATGTTCTCTGCAGTAGACGGAAATCGGCATTAGGGATAGGGAGCTACAACTAATTTCACTAAGAAACGTAGCTGCAGTTTGTGTGGGTACGCAAAAGCGTTTGAATTGTTCCAAGCCGGGAAATGTGTGGGAAACGTCACTGCATTTTCTGCAGTCAGAGACAAGGCTTGGGCAAGGGCTAATTGACCCGAGTCTAAATTCTTTCAGTTTAAATCAGAAATTGAAGATGCAGGCATCAGTTCAAATAGGTCAGTGATTAAAGACTACACTGACAAACTTTGCTGCTGAGGAAAGTGGGTGCTCTGCTTGAAACTAGTTGTCTTTTACCTGAAATGTAGGTGCCCTCAAGTTGACAGTCCGCTTGTAGGAAACGTTTTAAGGTCGCTTGTCTTCTCCTACAGGAAAGGTGAACGGTGCTGCGATGTACAGACAGCACTTCCAGACTCTCCGATATGTTACGTCTACTTCCCACCCTGCGTGTTGCATTCCAGAAACGAGTGTGACAGGCAAGAAGAAAATAGGTAGAGGAGGAAGTAAAAGGCTTACTGCCTTTAGCAGTAACCGATCTCAACATTGGCGTCTGTAAATTATTCTTGTCCTCAGAGCATAGCCTTAAAGATACGGGGGCCAAGCTGAAAGGAGCGTTACAGTGACAGCTTCAAACTTGGGCATCGCCCCTTCCCCCCGCCCCGGCTCCGGCCGCCGCCGCTGCCAGCCCTCCCTGCCGTCCGGCTCCGAGCGCGGAGCCGCCGTGCGTGCCCGGGCGGTGGGAAAGCGCCAAGGTCGGAATCGGCGGTGACAAGTAACCTCGTGTGGCACTCGCACGAGGTGGACGGTTCCCGGCTTTCCTCTGAACGTGCTCTGCTTTTTCTGTTGTTGTTTTGCTGTTACTGCTGCACAACCTGGTAATGTCTTTGTCTCTCCCCCCACACCCTATCCCGTATGTTTCCTCCACAGCGGAGTAGCTTTGTCCAGAGCTCACTTTGAAAAGCAGCCACCCTCCAACTTGAGGAAATCCAATTTCTTTCACTTTGTTCTGGCTCTCTACGACAGACAGGGGCAGCCCGTGGAAATAGAGAGGACAGCTTTTGTGGACTTTGTAGAAAATGATAAAGTAAGGCTTGTTATCTTTCTTCTTCCTCTTTTCCTTTCCAAATTTGATCTTCTCCCCAGCTGAGCTGCTAACTTTTAATGCCTGTTGTCCCTAACAAAATACAGCCAGCTCTTGGTCAAGGGTTCAGGTGCTTTGGTAGAGCTGTTGCCCTCTGTGTGCTGCTGTAGTTAAAAAGGGTTGCAAGCCTCTGCTGTATCGGGAATACAATGGGAATGTCATACATCCACTAAAAATAGAATAAAAAATTTCATGGGGGACAAATGTACTTTTTTTTTTTTTTTTGGTACCTACCAGATCTGCTGGGTTTTGTTAGTACCCTAACAGAAGTGGAATCTGACCT
This sequence comes from Mycteria americana, assembly GCF_035582795.1. Lineage (NCBI taxonomy): Eukaryota > Metazoa > Chordata > Aves > Ciconiiformes > Ciconiidae > Mycteria > Mycteria americana. The sequence goes on from NC_134387.1 coordinate 4,356,559, forward strand.
ATAATATGTCATGTTATCTGTTGAGCTTGATTATATGTATTTCTTAAGACTCCAAGGTGAATGGCAGGACTTGAAAAGCATTTGCTTTTGGATTTCGAATCCATGTGTTGACCACTTCACATTGTTTTTACAATGATTTTCTTAGTCATGGATGAGATTTTTTTAATTATGAAGGTTGCTCGTAAATAATTGTCTTCTAGGAAATTACAGTAAAAAAACATGCAAGCAACATGCCTGTAACAACCTTCAGGAAATATCAGTAATGCCTCAAAATAACACTATTGCAAAGTAATGAAGACATTAAAAACAAAACCCACTTGAGCTTTCCCACTATCAATCTGCTTTATATTAACTGACTTGAAATGTATAAATTCATCTGAGTGCGTTGCTTTGAAAAAGTTGAGAGCATCATAGCAAATAAGAGAGGAAAAGAAGTTCTTGAACTCCTACAGGAAAAGATGTCAGCAGTATTTTGCAGTTTGTCCTGTGTCATTCGGAAGGCTAATATATCCCAATCAGTGGATTCACCTCTCAGAATTTTAATGAACTTTGTTGTCACTTCCATCATGATTATCAGCTTTTGCATTTTAAATGTGCCAAGTGTAAGTTCTGGAAGAATTTTTTTTTAATTCTCTCTTTCAGGAGCAAGGCAATGAAAAGACGAACAACGGCACACATTACAAACTCCAACTCCTTTATAGCAATGGTGAGTCCGCTTTCCAGTCACCTTCTGTAGGTTGTACAGTGAGGCAAGGTTTGTAGGTGCTGTCGCTATGATTTCTAAAATACACAGAAATTCCCTTGCATGATGCCCCTTCAGTGTAGGGGTGGGCTCTGAAGTTTACCTGGTGTGGATGGGCTTGGGAAACACACCAGAGGAAACAAAACTAAATGGTCTTTCTGAGGATGTTTAATAAGGCACTAGATGAAACTAAATGGTTTTGTTCTGATCTTTAGGGAAAGATGCATGTAACATCATTATTTATTACTCTTCTCTCTCGCTCTAGGTGTCAGGACTGAACAGGATCTGTATGTTAGACTCATCGATTCGGTGACTAAGCAGGTGAGCATAGCTAATATGTGCTGTGCTATCCTGTCCCGCCTCATCCTTCAGTTTTTCTTAACGTTGCCCTGCATGTTTTTTCTTCTCTGGTTCATTTTTGTCTCTTGTTCATCTGTATTGCAGACCTTATTTTTGAGGGCAATTGAAAAGTAATGTTCTTAAGTCTCTTTTTTTTTTTTCTCTACCCATTGTAGGTTTTTCTCCACTTTTTATCAGTATTTATGTATAAGCTGCTTTCCCTGCTCATAAAGGCTTTGGGGGAAGGTATTTATTTGCAAGTTATGGCGAGCAATGGTAAAAAGCCTTCACCTCAGATCTGAATATTATGACAAATAAGTAACGCCTGATGCTACTGGCTTACCCCTTTTCTTAATTTTTGTAGCCCATAACTTATGAAGGACAGAACAAGAATCCTGAAATGTGCAGAGTTTTGCTTACCCATGAAGTTATGTGCAGGTAAGATGACTTTATTAACGGCATATCATTTGTTAAGTTTGTTTGCATAGATGCCAAAATGCCCTTTCCGATGAAGTTGTAGGTAGGAAGAGTTTGATTTTTTTTTTTGTTTTGTTTTGTTGTTGAGTCAGAGAGATTCTTTGTGTACGAATACTTTCTCTTTACACGTGGATAATATTTGATTTGGGTTCAGTACAGATATTTGGGTTCTTTTGTTCTATTTTTTTTTACTGCAAGAGATTTAGCAACCCCAGGTCCGCACTCTGAGCTGTGCTATTTTTGTTTAGAGTAGGCCTTTGTATGTGTTGTTTAAATAAAGACTTTTCATATGCTTATTTCTTACAAAATTCCTGTTTACCTTTTAAGAATGAGCAGTTTAACTTACAGATTTTTACCTGGAAACTAAAAGGCATTCTTCATGTAATTTTCTGTGGTGAAATATTTTAATTTTCTTAATTAAACTATCATCATTAACGTTCTTTAATTTTGCTTAGTTCTACCCCAACCAAAAAAGAAACCCCTCAAACCAAACACAAATCTTTCTTTTCTGTATCATGTAAGCAATATTTAGGGGACTTCCACCTTTTAATTAAAGACAACTATTTTTAGCATGTAAAGTTATAAATTAGAGGGTAAAATGAGGATGTTTTTAATAACATTTGTGTAAGTCTGAAGTTACATGTACCTTATGTATGTACATCGTGCTTCCATGGTAACTTACTACTTTTCCTGCTCTTGTGCAATTACATTTTTTTCAATACATATAACAATGCAAACAGTCAATGTTCTTATATTAAAATGTGTTAAATTGTGCTTAGAATGTTCTTTCATAAAATGAAAGGCAAAACCAATCTTGACCTTTACGAAACACAGTTTGTGATTTATTGTATTAGTGGGAGGGGGTTAAGCTGTTGGACTGAACGTTGCTTCTTTTAATGTTGTGGTTTGCTACTTGATTTTTTTTTTTTTTTTTTAAGTAGCCTTTTAAGTTCATATAGTAGTAAGAGCAGCTTATTTGGACAGACTTCTTGTCAAGGGAAAGTCTCAGTTTCAGTACTTAACAATTAAGTCAACTATTCCATTACTTTTTAAATATAATAAGAATCAAGTAAATGTATGGTATTTATCTGTTGTGCTTTGCTCTTAATGAGCATTGTTACTTTTGACCAACATTCACGTATCTATGCACAAACACAGCATTATATAATGGATGAGAGATGCATATAGTACTCTTTATGAGGACCTGTAGATGTAGTAGCACAGATCAAAGGCATATATGTTACTTTCTGGCACATCTAGAACTTATGTACGTATTTAAATATATATACTATCCATATCGTTGAAAGTCTTCACTATAACTAGGTGAACGTTAGAGAAGAAAAATCTTTGAATTGCTATGCAGTTGGGTCCTGGTTTGTGATAACAAAATAGCAGTTAGCATACTTCATCTTTCTCTGGTTTTCCTGTATAGAGTGCAGTTCTATTTTAGAAGTTAAAATATTTCGGCAACCACTGACACCTTTCCATCCAAATGTACTTCTTTAAAATAAAAATACTTTGGCTTTTTCCCCTGCTTCCTCTCCATGCCTTCATAGTATTAAACGCTCTGTTCAGCTTTTATATACCGGGCGTCCACTGATGCCTATAAACATATTCCGTGCTTGATTTAAGGGAGTGTTCTACAAATGTAAACCATTATTCTGATTATACTGAACTCTCCTGCTTGATAGATTAGCCAAGGAAGAATTACAACTCGGGGACGTCCTTTCCATGTAAAACACAGATTAGCGAACAAAATCAAAAGCGCTCTGCAACCTAATCAAGACATTTGATTTTAAATGTCGTGTTTTCCTGAAGTATCTCTGAACAGGATGCTGCGTATTCTGAAGAGGCATTACACATATCACTTTGAATAATGCCAAGGGAATGGATCCAACTCTAGTTAAACTTGACATTTTATTTTATTTCTTTTAAGTACAATAATCAAATCTTCCTCATTGTGTGCTGCTTAAGTGGCAGCATCAATTTTTAAAGCCCCTAGTTTAGTTTGCATTAGTAACAGTATATAAAAATTTAATGCACTGTACCCACTCTGCTGTCCAAATTGATGCCTACTGTTTTTAAAAAGAAGGGTCTGCCTGTCTTTCTGCTCTTCTTCCAATCCTCGCTAGTTGAAGGTAGGCTTTTTTTGGTATTTTTTTTGTATATAATCACACACGCAGATATTCTTGCTGTATAGAGACAAGTGCATCCAAAACTCTGCATCTTCCACTCAGACAGTGACAGATGCATGCTTAGCAGGAAAGTTGTCTAAATATTGATACGGCTACAACAATCTGTCATACCAATTGAAAGTTAAACTCTCAACTCTCAATAATTAGTGCTTTCAGTGAGAGGCTCTGTTTATTTATTTGCAGATCTGAAATTTTTCATTTGGGTTATTACGGCCTAATGGGAACTGTTCCTATTAGGTGGGTCTATCTTAAATACACAGTCTTTCCCCCCAATGGTTGGAAATCAAGGTAAACAGTCTCCTCTCCTGAAATAACTTTTTTCTCCTCTTCTTTTTCTTCCAATTATCGACTAAGAGGAAACTAGTTGTTATGCTGCTGCCAGCAACCCCCTATGCCCTCAATGCTCAGAGGGTTAAAAGGTGGTATAATTTGAACAGAAGTAGTCTCAGGGCCTACAGCTGGCTAATAACAGAGTTGTATTGAGTGCAAGCGAGCCCCACAGCTGTGACTTTCGCCACAAGGCTCAGACTAGACAGGAGCTCTAATCAGCTGGGCCAGGCGGCCACTGGGGCCTGTGTCTTTATCGGCCAGATGGTGTGAATTTAGACACTTTTGTTATGCAATTGCAGGGAGGAGTTGGGGAGAAGAAAACAAAACAAAGGCCACCATGCTGTGAGCTTATTTGAGTTTGAAATTAGAGACAGATTTTTTTTTTTTTTTTTTGGGGGGGGTGAGGGGAGGGAAGTTGAGGGCTGAATTTTAAAACCATTTTAGTCAAGTGTGAGGAGGGAAAGGACGCAAGTTTGCCTTTGACGTGAGCCTTCTGGAGTATTCAGTTTGTAGATCTGGTGTTGTCTGTTGTAGCTTTTTGGTTTCTGTGTTTGTTTTTATTTTTTTTTTTTTCAGGACTGTTCATGATGTAAACCATTATTTTTCCCATGTAGATCTAGTTAGAGGGGAAAGAATAATAATAAAAGGTGTAGAAAATAGAAGTCTTAGGCCTTGATATTCTTGTTTTAAGCAAATGAGCATCTCTAAAGGTATGTTCCTAGCACAGCATTGTAGCAGAAGTGTAAATATCAGTGAAGTCATGCCAATAATTTGCTTTAAGAGAATATTGTAGGCTTGATCCTGGACCACCAGAGTTTGGGATTTTTGCCATTGACTTAAGTTGGAACAAGTCAATTCTGTTACAGACAGCACTTGTAACCCAGTGGAAATGTTAGTGCTTGGATACTGGGATGAAATACTTGGAAACAGGGATTTAAAGATTTGAGAGGTACTTTGGCTAAAATGCTGGGCTGAAACATCCTCAGTCTTTAAAAGCACTCTGATTTATGTGTGAACTAGTCACTCACTGGAAGTGAGTGGCTGTTTTCCCTAATCAAGACATTTTTTCATATATGTTTGGGCTCAAAAAGTATTACGGTCAAAGGGAAAAAAATATAGCACTCTAACAAAAATCTGTTACCCGAGTGTGATAAGAACGTAGATATTTGTAAAATATTTGGAGAACTTTAGCTGTAAGCTACAGTTTTAGAAGGAAAATTTTTAAGTATTACAGTGGTAAAGTTCCGAACTGTGATAATTGTGCAAACTAAAATAAACCAAGCTGCACTTATTTCAGAACCCAGCCACGTTGTACTCCAATCTCGCATAATTCATTCTAAAACACTATGCCAAGAAATGGTAACCTCTCTGGGAAGAGTATGTGAGCTGATGACATGTGGTGCAGGTACTGCTAGTATGTTCTGCTTGAACGTTACGGTGGTGTAGTGCAATCAGAAATATTTTTTATGACCATTTGCATAAGTTACATGACTAAAGGATATCTCATTTAGTATTATTGCAAAGAGAGGAAGTGACTGCTGTTTCAGCTAGATGTAAAAACAAAACAAAAACAAAAACAAAAAACAAAACCAAAACAACAAAACACTACAAAACTATTTTAAAAATTGAGTTCCTTTTGTTGTTTTATTATAGCAGCATGTAAACCAGCAAGGCATTTATGCCTGGTGTTATTTCCAATGCATTGTTATATTGGACATGTCAGAAGTACATGCCAAATTTATATTCTTCTGAGTGAGGGTTTTCTACTTTTTTGGGGGTTATTTTTTTCTTCAGAAAATATCTCGTATCTTGGCTTTTAATACAAAAATACGCAATTCTTTATCAACAATCATTAAGCAGTGAAATGCGTAAAAGATGCACTTAAAACAAAGTTGGGAGAAGGAGGGAGTGGGGATATTCTTAGCTAGTGTGAATTACCATAGCTTCACTGAAGTCGATGGAGCTATGACAATTTACAGCAGCTAGAGGGTCTGCCCCAGGGATTTTTAAATATTTAGTGTATCCTTTTATTTTAAAAGGACTAGCATCGATGAATAAGTGAAGGTTTGAGGCAAAGGGAATGTAGAAATGTTGAAACAGTTAGAGCTGCTGTTCAAATAGATCTGCTAGTTGTATCTCATCTTGCTGGGCAATTTCAACTTGCAAACGGAAAGTTCCTGGCACACACTGTAACTTAAGGAGAAAATGCATGCATTTGAAATTTTTTCATATCTGAAAGAGGTCTTTTGTCTAAATGCTTATTTTGGGTATTTATAATTGGAATATTAGGCATTTCAAGAAAAAAAGCTACTCTCTTATATTTTGCACTGCCTTCAGCGAGTTCAAGCATTTTATTTAAATTTTTTTTAATTCCTCTGCTTGGAATTGCTCTCCAGTTGGAAAACTGTGGGATTCAGACTGACTTGAGAATTTTTTAAATGTATTCAGCACCTATTATACCACTGTACAAAAAACTAAATAATTTCTTGATTCCATGTGTGTAAGTTTGAACAACCTCAGCAGAATGTGAAAAACATAATTTGGAAAGGCATTTGTGTAACTTAAGGCAGAATCTGATCTGGTGACTTCTGAGGCATATGGGACTTCTGATGTAGTCTACTGAAAGTTTTGGATGCCTCCGTCCTCCCCCTCCCATGTTAGCTTTGGTTGGAACAACCTATCTGAGCATCAAGGCAGCTTAAATCTTCTAACAAACTTCTATGTTGCTACAAATTTTGAAAACTGAGAATTTCAGATCAAGGACTGTTTTTAAAGTCTATTAAACTTTTGGTACTCAGCTGGTGTATATGCAAGGAGCATCACCTATGTCAATGAGTATATCAGTGGAAATCAAATAATGACCTGTCTCTTTTTTTTTTCTTTTTTTTTTTTTAATTATTATTATTAAAAATGGGAAAAGGAAATGCAGTGGTTCTGTTCTTCTTTCCTGAAGAAATTTTAATTCACTGGGAGTGAAGAACATCAAATAGCTCCTGAGTGTAGGTTCTATTATTCTGTACCATCTCCTGATATATCTGTTTATATATGTACACATCCGTGCATGTGCACACATACACGTGTATGTACACACACAGAGTCGTCTTTGTGTATGTGTGCATGCACACACACATAGATGTGGACATAACACAGATATCATTCTGTGATATGAGCCTTACTGCAAGCTCCTGAGGGCGACAGCATTATCTTGCATTTTATTACCAAGTCAGATAAATATATTTATTTTATGTGGTGAGCTCATCAGAGAGAGTTCTAATTTCTATGTAGTCACGTTGGTGGCCACACAGTATAAAATGTGTATAAATACATGCTTAATCTTAAGGGCTTATGGTCACTGAAACAATTGCAAAGTGATTCACAGATGAAGTGCCAACCTGAAAAAATATCTCTTCAGATCCTAGTAGGATCTAAGTATGTTCAGTTTCTGTTTTTATAATTGGTGCTACTATAGTGTTGAAGTTTTCTGTGGGCATATGAAACTTAGGGGTTACTAGATATTTAATAATCAACAAATCAGTTACTAGAATATAACAAATCAGTAGGTTGTGTATAGTCAGTTCTAACACCTTCTTTTGATGGACTTTTAACCATACATAACACACGATACTCATGCCTGTAACATCATTATGACATCTGTTAACCATTTATTAAGCCTTTATAAATAGCGCCTTAGTCTAAAGTGTGACTATATTGCTGTTCATTTTTGGTTGGGAATTTAAAAAAAGACTATGGGGAGCCAAGTGCCAAACTCCAGCTAGAATCAATGAGGATTTGGGCACCCGATTCCCTTGGTTCTTCTCCCTTCCGGAAAGCCTAGCCAGAATTTTCTCAGTCACTCTTCTAGGCATATATCGAGTCCTGAAGGTTTGCAGGCGAGACTTCTAGCTGGTTGCTTTGCTATCAACTGTCCCATTAATTCTTTAAATTTGGTTTTCTTTCTCTCTGTAGTCGGTGTTGTGAGAAGAAAAGTTGCGGCAACAGAAATGAGACTCCTTCTGACCCTGTGATCATTGACAGGTAGGAAACGAATCCTCATTTTCCCACAAGAGCAACACCAAATTGCTGGGTGAGCTTTGAGGCGGCTGAGGGTCTTTCTTGACGGTTATCTGTCAGTGTCTGCCATTCAGGGATGTCTGTGCTTTGTGATTCTTTAGAAAAATGCCAGCCTAAGAGTTGGTTAGCTTTAGTCCATCTGGGCTTACCTTGACAAAATTGTTGATGTTTATTTTTTCAATTAAGTTCTCTGTGTATCATTTTCATTGTGACCAAATATTCCATGTACGTATCTGGAACATTTTCTGTTCACCAGGGATATGATCCAACTGGATTACCGAGACAGATAAAGCTTTGGGCAACCGGGCAGCTTCAATAATATTCTTTAACAAGATAACAATACTTTTGTAGAAATATGGGGAGGGAGGAAGGGTAAAGGCAGAAGTGCAACATATTAGGCAAGATTAAAACTGACAGTTTGGGGATTGTGAGCAATTTTATGTAGAACAGCAGCTTCATATATTCCTCAGTTCTAGATCCAGGTCTAGGTTCTGCTTGCCAGTTTCTAGGTAAATAACATAAATGGGGAGAGCAGCAGTTTGTTAAATAATGAACTGGTACATTAAAAATTGTGAGTATATGGAGGCTTAGAAAATTAGCCTGTGGAACTCACTGACTTGAAGTGTTGTTTGAGATCTGGAGTTCAGCAAGATTCAAAAAGGAAAAATAAGAAGACAGCTGTTTCAAAAAGAAGCACACGAGATCTCTAGAAGGAGAACAGTAAATAAGGAAAAGTCAGGAAGAAACCTCGCCCCCCCCCCCCCCCCCCCCCCAATTATTCTATAGTAAGTGTTTAAAGAGTTTCTTTTCCCTGAAGCAGCTGGTACAAGGGGCCAATGGAGAGCTGATGCTGAAGTGGATTGATTGTGGATTCAGTTTTTATGTCTGTATGTGTCTGGCATGTTCTATCTACATTCTAATAAGCATTTTTTGTCGTAGTATTTCTTGTGAATTTTATTTTGGTGTTCAGAATGGTCGAGCTGGTTTGAATAAAGATCTACAATTATTTCCTTCATTTTTTTCATCACAGAGTCAATCTAAATAATTTTGGAACTTTGATGATGTGATGGGGTTCTTCCACTCCCTTTACCCCATGGTTTTCCCTTTTCATTTTGTATTTACAAGTTGTGGTTTGGGCCAAAGTTGGACATTCCAGCAAACTGAACTGTTTGTGTGGGTGTGAGGGGCAGTTTCCTGACTAGAAGCAGAAGTCCTAGATATGCCATCTTGAACTTTTCTATGAAATTTCTAGCTTATTTTTGGCTGTGTTGATGTTTGGTGTGAATCTGCATTTGGGAACTTTCCAATCTGAAGTCTAAATTTTCTGAAACTTGTCTGACTGCTGGAGAAGCAGCATGATGTAAGGCAGTGTATTAGCCTATGAGTTAAGACCATGAAGGGGGTAGTTCCTACCCCTAACTGGATTTGTCATCTTGAGCAAGCTGTCCATTCTCATCCCAAATCAAGAGTCTGATGCTTTCTGTGGGGATTTGAGATCTGTTGGTGTAAGATGCAACGGAAGCGAAACTATTAGAAAGAACAGAGTTATTCCTTTTAACGATAGTGTGCAAAATATGCATCACAAGTCACCTGTGTGGTCAAGGAGTCATAAGCTTTCCTAACTTGCTCTAAGCCTAGAACTTTTATTCGTAACTCCCCTGCTAACAGCAATAGGCATTCTGCCTATAGGCATTCTGTTCATGTGGAAGCATCCTCTAGGTTCAGTCTAGCAGTTTGTTGCCGAGTGTCAGTTCTTCCCGTTCATCTCTGTGTGTGTGTCTCAAAGTTGCAAGTGAAATCTGGAGTTCAGTAGGGGTAATAATAAGGTAGATGAGAGAAATAAGGGGTACAGCCCAGCAAAGCTGTTTTCACTTGGTTTTAAAGGCAGTCACTAAATCAGATTTAGGCCACAGAGGAAAGAAATGATTACTACTCTGCACTGCTGTCTGGAGGTGGCATGGTTTAGTGAACAGTGTGGTGAGTAGAAGCTAAACTTGAAGCTAAATCTTTTTTCTTGTTCTACCCCTAATCAGTAGTGCAGCATCTAGCAAATGACTCCCTCTTCTGTACAGTTATTTCTATTCCACCATTTTACCCACTTAAGGTTTGAGGAGTTGAGGGATAATCCTGTGTACTGCATCTTAATCAACACATGTAATGCAAATATAATAACAAAGTTATGCTGTACATGTCTGTGCACAGAGGAATTCGTTGTCTAGTCTGTCATCCTCAGACATTTCCGCAGCAGTAAGTACGACTACTTAGGAGTTTAACTAAACAGTCCTCTCTCCCAAGCTACGTTCAATGGGGCTAATCTTTCTGTCTTTCAAACAAGCAGAAAACTCTGCTGGAGAGTCGTGTGCTCTGAACTAGCTTGGGAATCTGGGCAACAGTGTTCTTATTTATTTAGGCAGTCTTCATATGGTGCTTTTAGAAGAAAACATCTATGCTTAAGAACTTGGTAGCAAGTGCAATATAATTTCTGAAATGCAGCTTGCAACTGTCTGCAATCATGCAGGCCAATAAATATGGTAAGATTTTCAGTTCAGTGTTGGCTTCATGGTGGGTTTTTTCTTCATTTACAATGAAATACAGGTTTTCTTCAAATAATAATTGGAATGAAGGTGCTTTTTCATTGTTTGAAATGATAGGTAAATGTAAAAATTTGTCATGTAACAATGCAGCTGTTACATTCTAGTATGTCTCTAGAGAAGTGGGGAAAAAAAAGGTGAAATGGAGAGAGAAGGGATTACGAAAATACATTTGTGTTATGCAGAACCATGTCTAAACAGTGCATGTGAAGTGAAAGGGGACTAGAGCTTTCCATTTAGAATAGAAGGAAAATGGAGGCCAGAGAAGAACTTTGTTGCCTGAAGGTGCTAGGTTCTCCCTTTGAGCCTAGGTTAATTAATACGCATTGCTCCTGCTGCAAGAGTTTGTGAGAAAATTGTGGCTGGCACTCAGGAGGTGCCGTCTGCATTGTAATTCCCGCTGTGTGTGTGGAGCTCCATGGTTAGAACATGGTTTGATTGTACAGCATAGAAAAGACCAACATCTTCAAAGCTGTAGTAAGTGACTATCATAAGGTGTGAGAGCAGAGATGGAACCCAGTTTTATGTTGAGCTGTGTATAGCTTAGGTCTAGCAAGTTCTGTGTTTGCTTTGCAACTCCCACAAAGGCAGGGGCCTACTCAAATATAAGGATTCGGGAGGGCACCGTGTTACTCATCTCTAAGCTGCTTTACTGTACGAGCAGCCTGTGCGTGGCAAGCAGGTTCCCTCAACAGCAAAGGAGCTGTAAGGCAGAGGGGTTGGGAGTCCAAGATGAAGCCATATCTGTATGGTGCTCAGAGGTATACTCCTATCATGAGTGGGCACAAGGTAAATTAACTACTTTGGGTACCTCTAAGGGTGGTGAAGAAGCAAGGAGGGGCATTGCTACTGGGTAGAGATATACACTGATGTCTGTGCTACTGCAACTTTATTGTTTATTGTTTTTCTTTTTTGCCTGAGCTAAACTAAGTGGCTGCATCTGGTATGCCTGTCTGTGCTATGATTGCACATTTCTGACCACGCTATAGATGCATCCTACAAACCTCACGAGACTAATGAAGCATTCAAATCGGTTGAGGTTATAACCTGCCATCCAATGTTGCACTGAACCAAACGCACACCAAATTTAGCTGAGTTCAGGGGCTACATTCTAAGTTGCTGCAAATGAACATAACTCCATCAGCAGTACAGTGTTTCCCCCTTAATTTGTTTCTCTCCCTGCTTCCTTGCTTTTAATGCTTCCAGAGACTGATGCTTAGACTGCTGTGTTGGTTTACCTGTTTATTGCTGTAGGGAGGCAGAATTCGTTGATGTTTGCCAAATCATGGAAACTCGTATCCCTGTTTAAAAAGGAAAATAGTTCAGTGGGAAAAAAATGTCAGCCTTGTTGTTGTTGTTGAGTTTTTTCTTCTCCTTGAATGAATTCCAAAAGTTCTTATGCTGAATAAAACATTTCTGCTGTGACCTTTGCTCTGGGGACTAGATTTAGATCCTAAGGACCTTGCAGTTATTTTTCTGTTCACTTTTGGAACCTAGCACTTTTCTATAAGAAAGGGAGCTTCTTCATTGAAATTTACTGTGTACCCTCTCCCACCAACAAAGATTTGTAGGATACATTAGAGTATTTAGGTTCCTGCAATGTTCCGAGTCAGAATTCCAGCGTAACTTGGATCAGAATCTGACTTCACTCTATTTTAACAGCAATGATACAGCTCAAATCCTGCAACGCTGCTATTGCAGGTGTTAAAAAGCAGAAACAGACATAACTCCGCTGCAGCATAGGACTGAAAGGACCACCTGAACATATACGGGAGATTACATGATAGATGTTTAGTCCAGAAGCATTTGCAAAATATGTACTCCAAGTTTTTTAGGCAACACAAGCCATGGTCACCTCTCAAAATGTTAGAGCAAGCTTTAACTTTGCCTGCAAGATCAAAATTCATCAGAGCTAAATTGGTTCTAGTGTGTTCCCATGGTGGATCATAGCAGTGGTGGATTCCCAATGATCTTAATTTCTATTTATCCTGTCTTCCTGCTCGGTTTTTGAAGTTAGTACCTGTGGAATTAGTAGGTTTATGAGACTTCAGAAATGTAAATGTAAATGTTTTGTTTCTTTTTCTCATGGCTGAAGTGGTGGTTCTGAATGTTCCTTCGAGTCCCTGGAAATTAGTGTGTGAACGTTGCATACTAACATTTCGTTCTTTGTTGAAATCATGGACAGGGATATAAAGTGGTGGGGGTGGCTTTCAGATAGAAGGGTGGAAGTTTGTTCTTTTGAAGATGATACTTTCCAAATGAAAGCTGTATTTTGTCACTCCTATATTATAATTACTACCTTTCCCACCCCAGTTATGCAAATAAAAAGAAACTTGGTCTTATGATTGAGAGGTCATGGATAACGCAAATGAATTTAATTCCTCATTTTACTGCAGATTTTCTTTCTCATTTCAGGTGAGTTGTATAGTTTTGGATATAAATTCCCCATTCATCAAGTAGGAATGATTTTTTTTTTTTTTAAATTCTTTGTGTTTCTTGACGATTTAAGATTATTTTGTGCACTTGTTACTCTTAGTGCTTTACCTAGTTTACTGAAGCCGTGATCTAATTGAAGCCTCCAGGGTACTGGGGAGGACTGGGTGACTTTTTTGGTTGAACAGTTTATTTGCCCCTTGCCCTTCTTCTAATAAGAGATAAATAGTCAAAAGAAATTTCTATGTAATTCAAATGAAACATCTTAATTCAGTTAAACAATGCGGTGCAACTGGGATGGGATGGACTTTATTGTTACTGTGGGGAAATTACTTGGAACACCACTGCAAAATGTGAGCATAAGCTCTGTGCTGCATGCAGCTCCCTGTCTTTATGGTTTTCCTGTGTGGAGGCTCTTGACTCCTCTGCTATCTTTGAGCTGGTGGAATGAGGTCATTTAGCTCAGGTGCTTTAAGAATCTGAGATTCTGGGTTCAATTCCTCCTACTGTTAACATAAACTCTTCCTAATTGTCCTGTAAAGAATCTAATGTGTTTCGTTACCACCTTTTAGTTATTGCAATTGTTACTGGGGCAGTGGCTGCAGTGATGAATGGGATTTGAGTGAACTGCTGGGTTGTGTGGAATATTACCTTGGGTCGAGACATGCGCTAGCCAGTGGGTGGAGGCATGGGGCCAGATCTGCAGCTGGGTCAGCAGTGCTACATTGGCTTGCACCAGCTGAGCACTTGGCACAGTGGTTTCAGTAGATCATGAACTACAGTGTTGGTCAGCTGACACATCCTGTAAACATTTAGGATTTTATTATTATTATTTTTAAAGAAAAACCCCAAAGCATGAACACAGCTGGCACACTTGTTAGCATCTCTATAAAGAAGCAGAAGAGACTGGATTACATTCTTTTGCCATAGGAGTCCATCCCTTCAATGCAGAAATGGGATGGCTCAGATAGAGGTTTTCTTCCCTGCTGATACTCATGCCCTACCTGCTGTATAGATAAACAGAGGACGGAAGTCTCCCTGGCTGGCTGGCACGTTTCACAAGCACTAAAACTCACTTCAGGAAAGACAGCTGTTGCCAGGCTTAAACATTCTGACTATGCCCCTATAGCGTCCATGCTGTGTGTTAGTGCTCTGTGTGAGATGTCCACATTAATAGGACTGGGCTTTATGTCTTCATGTGTTCCCCCCCTCAATTTCCTCTCCCTAAAAAAGGCAAAAGGGCATATAGATTATCTTTCATTTTGAAGGATCTGGCTTGAAGTAAGTGCGGACTTCTGGCTACCCTGGTTTTTTGGGTGTGTTTGGTTGTTTTTGGTTTTGTTTTTTTGGTTTTGTTTGGTGGTTGTTTTTTTCTTCTTCTTCTTTTCTCTTAATCTTAGCCATCTAAAAAGGACTTTATCCCTTCCATCTCCCTTTCAGGCTGATCCCAAAAACCATTGGGTAACACAAGGATATTTCCTAATGCTTAGATGCAGAGCAGCACGAATGGAGAGGCCTGGATCAAATTCCCACTGATACTGAGTTGCCCTGTCACTTTAAGCAAGGCATATAACTCCATGCCTCAATTTCCCTCTTAACGCAAAGTGTTAGCAATTACCTAGCTGTGGACAGTGGTTTCAGATCCTTGACTAGGAGTTTTTGGTTTTATTTTTCATGTTTCTACTGCAAGGAGGATTTCATCTACATGGCAGAGTTGGACTGTTCTTGTTCTACTCTGTTCTCTGTACTCCTTGTAAGCCTGCCAAGGTAGAATAAATGTCTCAAATCTGTTGCTGCTGTAGGGTGAAACTAGGAGCCACAGATAGATGCAGTCCTCCTCAGCTCCCCGCATGCTCCAGTCCCCCCTTCCAAGCCTCCAAAACCCACAATGATCTCTTCTCTCGTCCTAGGGAGTCAAAGTCCTTTGTTCACTGCTAAACCCTGCTCTCCTGCAAAGAGCTGCTGTTGTGCCATCTGTCTCTTTATGAATTTTTTAGTAGACTGGATGTTTGTGGGGAGTCAGTAACTTAAAGTGCACTATCCTAGCCATTTGACAAGTGGTTCTCTTAGTGCGTAATTTCTTTGTTTCTCCCTCCCCCCCCCCCCGCCCCCTTTAGGCAAAAAGAAAATTTCTTTACTACTTTGCTCTCCAAAGCATCTTGAAATCTTTGATGCGTACAATCACTTAAAGCTTGTAAATGGAGGAAACTGGAGACTAGCTTGTGTCACTTAATCTTTTTTTTTTTTTTCTAAATGTCGACAGACAACAGATTTTCCAGCAAGCTGGTGAGTCAAAAGAAGCTTAAAGATCTCTTTGAGTATGCTAGAAAAATGGAAGAATGGACTTGTGGTTAAGGAACTAGTTTGAACTGTGGAAGTTCTGGGTTCTGCTCCTTTCTCTCCATTGCAGACTCCCTGTATTTTTCTAGCCGTTCACATAGTTTCTGTTTAACAGTTAACCAAGTATAAGTGTGTGCTTTTCTAGCTTTCACCGATAACACAAAGATACATATGCTGAAAACTGATGTGTGGAGATACTATGGTGATGTGGAAAACTGTTGCCATTAGGGTGGAGATTGTTTTGGAGTGATTTAAAAAGTTATTCTCCCCTCAGGCTGTTAGTTGCTGCTGCCTTGCCTGAAGATGTTTCAATAAACGAGTTTAAATCGCTGCTGATTTCAAGCACAGATTTATTGGGAAGCTACCAGAACTGGAACCTCATTTCCACTAGCTTCTTGTACATGTGTGCTCCTAGCCATGTGCTGTCATTGTGTGACTGTGCAGCCATTTTGTCCTGAGCATTTCACCTGAGCCCTCTGAATGGAGTGCTTGCATTTTGGATATGCTAGAGGGGAAAAATGTAATGGGTGGGAGTCCTAACCAATATTGATTGCTTTAGTTACGCTAAGTCTGTAACTGGAATAGTTAGCATATGTTCTGGTTTCAGAACTGCAAGGGGAGCGTGGTTAAGTCTGAGCAAGGACATATTATATAATTTAAAGAAATAAAATCTGACTATTGCTACTACTGCCTGGAAGCCTTAAGAAAATAAGTCCAATGAAGACAAGACCCAAAGGATTTTAGAAATTCTGCATAAATCAGATAAGCTTCCATGATGCTTTAGTGCAGTTTGGACAGCAAGCGTGGATGAATTCCAATCTTGTTAGATTAGTTGTGCTTTAGCTGAGATAAAAAACATTGATGGTGCTTGCTGGCTGAATCCTGACTGAGCAATGCAAAGTTTTGAGCAAAGTTCAAACATAGTGTGGAAAAATCCTTGTCCCCTTTTAAATTGAAGCTTTGTCCCTGCAATAAGGAGAATTTGATCCAGGTTGTGTTGTGTTCTCATAAACAGCAAGTGAGGAGGTTAAATGGCTGCACAGCCAGCTGATAATAAGGGGTCTCAGAAGGACAGATGAGATAGCACTGTAAGGAGCCATTAGAATCAATGAGTTTGGTAGTAGCAGAGAAGGGAATGGAATAAAAGTTTCCCATGAGCTAAAGCACTTCTGGGAATAGAAGTTGAGGATAAATTCACTATGCAAACAGCACAAAAGAAATTCTGGGCATGTAGAGCAGTAGTGTGTGATGTGGGATCTCTACAACTCAGCTTTTTGAAAATGGGTCTGCGTTTGCCTGGATCTACCTGCACTCATTGAAAATGCCAATATTTCAGAGTATTTGCATCCTAATGAAAGCATCCTCTGTGTATTTATGACCTAAAATACTCTTCCTTATCACTTTTGCACTCCTCTTGGCCTCTGTCTAGACCTGGTTTTATGGACTTGTCACTTCATCTGCCCTAACCTTTTTTGTTACTGCCTCTCGCTTTCCATTTGAACCTTTTGTTTCTGCCCATCCCATCCTTGTGTGTTTCTTTCACCATCTGTTTCTGGTGGGATCTCATATATTTTCTACCCTGTAAACATCCCTGAATTTCAGCATCTCTGAAGCAAGTGCTTCACATCTGAAGAAGGCCTCCCAATTAATGTGTAGTGTTTCCTGCTTTCAGATAGGGTATGAAATAATTTGTCCTGCTCAGAACATCACCCAAAGTCCTTGTAAAATGAAGACAAGGTTGAAATTGAAAGTATATAACGTATATCAGAAACTTGCTTAAGTCAGTTGGAGATGGGCTCGTAATTTTAAAGATATTAAGAGCTTACATGGCTTGCCCAGGATCATGTAGGAGACACAGTTTGTGACACAGTGAGGAGTGGAATCCAAGTCTTGCATGTTCTAGGCTGGATCTTGTAAGCATGTCCTGGAACAGCATTTTCTCTCTGCAAGCGTAACTCGCATTCCCATCTTTCTCTCTGATTTCGATCACTAACGTGCTGCTGTCATCTAACCCATCTTTCTTTTTTTTCTTTCTTTTTTTTTTTCCCCTTTCCTCTCCATCTCCTCTTCTCTGCTAATTTCCTTCACAAATAAATACTTATTTCTCCATGGGCGTTCCATTTATAACTGCGTGTTTGGTGGCTTTTCCTCCAAGTGGAGTCCATTGAGCTTGTAAATTGTATTGGATCAGTGAGCCTATAATGAGGCTTCTAAGTCCAAACAGTGCAAGTCTGCTGGGATTTTATTGTTCATAAAGCTTCTTCCCTGGGGAGTGATAGAGCCATTAGGTGTGTGCTGTGTTTAATATTTGGTCATGACAGGAAGCAATAATTTTCTATCTTTTACTGTGGCTCCCGAGTTGTTTTTAAGCAGTCAGCTTATTTGAGTCTCGGTGACTGTGAACCCATTAGGCAAAAGGAGTTTCCCTTTCCTACATGGGTTTGTATCTTTCCTACGAAGGGTATTTCAAGAAAATAAAATAAAACGAAGTGGCAACTGATTGCCTTATGGTGGCTTTTAATCACTTGCCCCTCTCATGAACTCCCAAGCGCTGTCACACCTGACAGGAGACGGCATAAAGCTGATTTCACCAGATGATGGCATTTCTTCTGCTGAAGGGATTTTTTTATTTATTTCAGCAGAGAACAACCACCAGGGCTCCTATTTGTATGGTATGTTATGGGTTTGGGGATTTATCTTGTGCAAATCCATGTCAAAACTGCCTTTAATTTCAGTGGAAGCAGGAGCAAGGTTGTATTCAAGTATTCTGGAAGTGGTTATATATATTTTAGCAGAAAAAAATTCAAAAGCAACTAACAATATTGTGTGCTCCCAAAGTTTTTCTGAAGTCCAACTATGAGCCATTTTCAAAAGGTTCCATTTCCAGATGGCACTACGTCTAGCAAAAGCATTTTCATTGAGATAAAAAAAAAAAAAAAAGAAAATCAGATTTTTAATCTGCACTTAAAATGTATTTTCACAGGGTGGGGGGGAACACACAAAAAACCCCAAAACATCCAAGGACTGAAAAACAGTCTGCTTTTCCAGAAAAGACTTGCAGTTTGGGGAAGAAAACTTTACAGTTTTCCACCAGTTTTTTTCAGCCCTTACCCTTGCTCTTGGAAGATCAAGCTATGTTATTATTTTAAATTGGGAGTCTAAAGCCACTTGGTAATTCTCAAAGTACACGTGCACTTTTACTCCTTGAGTGTTTAAAACTGAGCTTTGTCCTACAGTTAAACAGCCTACTGTTTTTGAACCAAGCGTCGTCCAACAGTGTTGTGTTCTTCCTTAGTACCTTTCAGGAGATTTGTGGGGTAGAAACACCATCCAGTACTGTCATTCCAGCATCAGCCTGACAGATGCCCTGTTTTTCTTATTTGTTCCAGCGGGAAGCTCTCTGTGGGCTGTAGGATGTGGCAGTGCAGTAGTTCACACAGATTCTCCTTCCACTGTTGCACTGTTCTCAAGGTACCAAAATAGGGTAGCCTGCAGCTAGGAAGAGGAGTAAAGCTGTTGGTGACAATACAAATGTGCCCGTCAGCTTAGACTCTGTTACAACTATGTCTGAAAGTCATTCCACTGTCCATGAGCAGTTGTTCTCAGGGGAATTAATGCAGTTTGGAGAGAGTTTTATATAGGGTATGGCGTCTTACCAATCAGTAAGCAGAACTCCAAGGTAAGGTTTTTTTCTAAGATGAGTATTTCTCCAAGGGGAAGAGAAATAGAATAGGATGAGAAATTTTAACGGACTTTAGAAAATCTGTAGTCCAATGTCCTCTTTTTGGCCTGTGTTTTTTAAGCTTCTTGTTGCTCTGTTTATTCAAGATCCTTTAGGAAACTCTAGGAATTGCCCTAACTCATTCCTATCCTAGGTTTCCCACCGAAGCGAGATGAAATGAAAAGACCGCGTTTAGAGGAAGCCCATAATGATCAGTGAAATTGGTACATGCAACTCCTCCTTTTCAGCTCTTTCTCTAAGCCTGTATCAATAAAAAAGAGGCCATGTAGAAGGAAAGAGTAAATTTGGGGCAACAGGCTATATAAAATCAGGCTCTGAAGGCCACAGCTGTATAAATTCAGTGTTCACATGTCAGGTTGGCGAGCTGGCCTTCTGTGGTCCTACCTCAGAGGCATACACCTGTTATAAACCCAGCACTTTGTATTACCAAAGTATGCTCTAGTGGAAGGGATGGAAATTAGGATGTTTGAAGTCCATTTCCAGCACTCCCCTTCCTGTGGCCTGCAGAGGAACTTGGACAAATCACTTCTCCCTTAACCTACCTTGATGTGCCTCGTTGAATTGCAAGACCTTTGAAATGGGGACTGTTTGGCAAGCAAGATGGCATAAGGGAGGAGGAGGAGAGTTTCGTCTTGGCTAGGAGCGCCAAGTGATTCTGTAGTACTAATCGTGATGGCAGTTTAAATGACATTGATGGTGTCTGTCAACAACAGGAGATGTTTTGAGTATGCTGACAGCTAGTTGAGGTGGAGCAGAGTCAGCCCACACAGGCTGACCTCTTTCTGAAAAGAACATTCTTGCTCATGTGTTTAGACACCGTAATGTCAGTTTAATACACGCAGTTAAGTACCAATTAATCTATTTTTGAAAAAGTAGCCCAGCGATTGAGCTTGAAGAGTCTGGGTTATAGAAGCTTTGCAGCTCAAAGCATCATAACTTCATACCCACATGGCCTGGGGTGATTAGTGAGCAAAGTGACTCCAGCTCTGCAGCCTGTGGAATGTTGAGCCCTTTTCCCTCTGCTCAGTTTTTGGCATGAAGGCAGAAAATTCTGCTCCATGGATTTTTCATCCCTTTAAAGAAAAAAAGAGTAGAGTAACTATTCTCATTGGAAATGTGAGTCCCAAGCAAACTAAAATGATATTGTCAGTTACCACAAATCCTTTCAGGATTCAGACTCTAGCCTGATAGGAAGTTGCTCCTCTGACAGTCTTTCCCTTTTATTCCCGGTGCTTCCCTCAAAGAACTAGTCAACTTTCTCCACAGGATGTGCCATCAGTTCTGCACGCTTCTTATGCTTTCCATTGTTGCTGCTGACTGTACCACCAAGCTGTTTTTTTAGCCTGATTATTGTAGGTGTTCACTTGCTCTAGTTAGGTCTGTTCCTTTGCTCCAGGGGAAAAGTTTTCCACTACCATATTTTCCCGCTGGGTCCTTGTCTTGATCTTTGCAGCTCTGTGCAAGAGGCTTGTGTCAGAAAGGAAAGAAATAATTGCCTTGCTCTTATGGCTCTGTACCCAAGAGCTATGTTGCAAAAGCACGACTGCATAAGGTAGGTTTGCATTAGCCAGATACACACACGTTCTTTTTCAAGACGCCAAACCTTAGAGGAAGATCATTGAGTGTTTGAAAAGAGGTGGCATAGGGGAGGGTAATTACAGAGGCGTTTAAAGCAGTTGAAAGCCAGTACACAGTGAACAGATGAAATTAGCTGATGGCATAAAGAAATTAGACTTGAAGCCGAGAGTGTTGATGCCAATACAAATTGGATTTAATTATTTTTGAAGAGATGTGGTTAGGTTTTCTTACGCAACATTGATAAAAAGCTATTTCAGCAAATGGGTCCCGATTCAGCAAAGCAGTTAGCACTTGATATTATTTAGCATCAACATCAAGAAGCACATACATAAATATTTTGTTGAAACTAAGTCCTGAAAAGAAAAATGAAACTGCTAAGATTCCCATCTGGGATTCTAGTTTGTTTCGTATTTGCAAACTTTCTGTAAGAAACTACAGTTCTTGAAATTTCCTTTTTTGAAAAGATGAAACTTAGGATTCTCACGTTCACATGAATCTAAAACAAAAAGCGCTGTTTTGGACAGTCGGTAAAGCTGAAGAGGTCTGCCTCCTTCATACATGCTGTTTATCTTATGGATCTATCTTAAGTTTTTATTCTGGACAGCTTTAAATGATCCTTGAATTTACAGCTACTAGAAATTTCACTGGGTCTTCAAACTGGATTGTGCTAGATACTAATTTGGAATATGAGTGAATACTTGAATAGTGATGTTTTCCAAATCTCTACTCTCATTAGGAACGTGGGTGCTCAGTACCTTGAAGAAAAATAATGATGACTTTTAAGGTTGAATCCATGCCAGTGTAAATCATTCTACTTGATGCTGGCAAAATATCTGGTCAGTCAAAATTCCTCTGCTAAAGAGGGGAGAAAAAGTATACAGTGTTGTGTCAGTGTCACTTGTTGACATAGAACCTCAAAAAAAATATCCTCTGGGACGTTTTGGTTAAAGGTTGGTTTCCCCCCCCCCCCCCCCCCTCCCCTTTATCTCAAGCATTTCCCAGCGTTCCTTCAGGGACATCTGGTTCTCTCATTTTCTAGCTTTACTTCTGTGCCTTCAAAAAGTATCACTGTCAGTTTCTTTCTGTTTAGCCAAACAACACAAGCAGGGTAGTAGCGCTGCCTGATAACTTGCCTAAAATATAGTTGCCCTTCAGAAGCAGTGACCTTAACCATTTCTGTGATGGGTAATGTGACTGTGTTCCCCTTTATTTTCTTCTGTAGCTTCAGTTTTTTTTTTTTTTTTTTACAGGCAAAATTTATCTTTGTATTATATATGAAGATATGTGAAGTTCTGTCTTTTTCTGTGCTTGTACGTTGGATGGCTATTTTGCTCCACTTGAGAGCACTGCTTTAGCAAGAGAAAAGCAGACAACATATAAATGCTCTCCATTTGCACAGATCAAAGCTGATTTTAGAGCAGCATGATTCTGAGTCCTTGGCTAATGTGAATTGTTATGCAGCTAAGATAGTTTGTATCAGCTACGGCTTGCCTGTAACACTTGTGGATATATATTGTGCATAGTTTGGGAGCATCCTCTTGATGGCTTACTTGCAATGGGGGGAAATGGTACTTCTGGTCAAGAGAACTAGGCTTTTAGGTTTGGTGAGGAATTCTGTACTGGACTAGGAGTCTTGACTGGAAGATTAGGACCTGATAATAGGTCAGGCTCAGCTGGAGGCTGGGGAAAGAGGCAAGAAGCAGCTAGAATGAGCAGGTAAAAATGGGGATGGGGGCGAGGTATATGCTGACACATTGTGGGGGAGTTATATCATAATATAATTAAGGATTGTACTGTATATGTCAAAAAGGATTTACATTAGAGTTACTTTGTTAATCTTTAATTCTAGTATTTTCTAGCTTCTTAATGAGTTTTTATGAGCTCAGTAATATTCCTGTACTTTAGATCTTTGGCATGTGAAAGACTTCCCATTAACTTTACTGTAAGCTGCAGGTGTGGGTGAAGTTTTATCTTCCTGCAAGCTTTAATATAAGTGTTTAAAATAATAATAATTAAAAAAAAATCCCCTGTATCTTGCACGTACATTATTTTTCTATATACAAGAAATCTAGAGCTGTTTCATGAGGTGTTTTGGGACAGTGTCAGCATTGGCAAAGAGTAGTACAGGATAGTTGTTAACATACTAGTTCTACATAGCTGTATAAAATAGCCTGCAGCACAGCCATGATCATATCCATGTACAATACCTACAGGATTTTGACAGACTACCAAGATTTTGCTCAGCTTAACCCTACATGAATTGAGTTTCTCTGTTGTCGTCTTCTCCTCCCCCCCCAGATACAACATTTCAGGTACACCCTGCATATCTGTAGTGGCCCTGAACAGCCAAGTTAAAGCTGAAGTCATTGAGAGACAACTGGATTTGAGTTGCAGCCCTTCCCCTCTAAGACATAGATCTGAACTTGAAAAATTAACTGAGTCTGTTTCTCCCTGCAGCTGCTTCTAGCCCACACTGCAAGCACTAAATATAAGTCTGCAGAATGGAACATGATTGGCAGCTACCTCCGCTAGCAGCAGAGGCCCCAAGAAGGATGGCGTGCAGATAATGAATTGGTGTCTTTATCCCAGGAGACTGAGCATTGCAATGCGGTACCCACTCTATTCTCCTGTCACCCGTGGTGTATCATATCGCCTGGATACAAAGGGAACTTCAGGTCTTAGTGTCATAAATCTAAGTTTTTCAGTCTTAAGCATGCTTCTCCCCTTGCCCCCAAAGATCTGTGTAAAATGTTTCATCTTCCTCTGAAATGGTATCTGTTCCTTTCTGACTGCAGTGTGTTAGCAGCACGTCCTTTATCTGTGTGCAGACCCACCTTAGAGCACGCGCTGTAAGCATTGTCCCTTTCTTGCATTTCTTAGAGCAGAAACATGCCTTTCTTATGACTTGGCACTGTTGCAGATATCTTTATTGAAATTTCTAGCGTTTGGGTGGGGAAAAGGGAGCTGGCTCTCTTATGCTTAGTGTCTCCTTTTGTCACTGACTTAGGCTGTCATCTTGCGCAAGTTAGTTTTCCTCTTGAGAGATTGTCAAAAGCACAGGGGGTCATGTTCTCACCGCTGCCTTAACACCATCCGTTACCTGGTGCCAGAATGATGTTGGAAACAATGTCTTATTGTCTGTATGAACTCTGTGCTTAGTTCTCTCTCTGCAAAAAGGGTCCAATATGTAGAAACTTACATAATGCAGAATTAGTCTAGAGACAACTGCAGTGCACTGTGTTGCATGAACATTTGGGAATGCACTACTTAGAAGGAGAGAGAGCATAGTTAGTACGTGGCAAAAAAAATTAAGATCCAGTTGTTATGTTGCGAGTCCTTTGCAGTTCATTGGCAGTATTAAAAGCCTTGAATTGGGCTCTTGTTTATGTTAATTTTAAGATCTCTTTTAGGCTCCCGATATTTTAAGCCTGTCCAGGACAACTGACCTGTTTTCTTGTGTTTCAGTCATTCCTTCTCTATCCTTTCTGTTTAGATTGGAAGCTCTGCAATGCAGGGGGTTTTGTACTATGACTTTGTACAGTGCCTAATGGATTGGAGTCCTGCTCTAGACTGAGTCTCTAGCCGCTCCTAAAATAACGCGATCATTTCAGCTAGCACCTAATAGCGATTGCTACCATCCATTGAGATGTGTGTGTTTATTAAGTGAACTTAATGGAAAAGGTCTCCTTTCTCCCTATGCCACAGTTGTTTGAACCAGTGTGATACATCGTAAAGTAGTTCATAGAACTAACTGAATAACTGTTTAAATCTTTTTCAGTCATTTTTTAGAAATTGGTTTCCAGAATTCTTCGTAACTTTTCTCCTAATTGGCAAAACACTTGAGTAGGTTCTGTCACTTGTTGAAACTGTCTTTAAAAATGAAAAGGTTTTCTTTATAAAACCTTGTTCTACCCCCAGTATGCTCTTGCAAAATTCTGATTTTTTTTTTTCACCAAGAAAAAGTAGTCTCAGATGCAAAATTAGGGATAACTGAAGCTGCGTTAAATCCTTCGTGAAAATTATTCTACTCGTATGCCCCAAATAATAACTGCTAATGATAGGGTCTCTTATTTCTAGACTACTGGTTCTAATTGATGTTATTTGATCTAATCTGTTTGCTGGTTGTTCAGTGGCAACTGAAACATGAGATGGCTTTCTGAGGGCCTCTGGGAAAAATAATTTACTACCGTAGTAGCGTCACTGAAGAACTTCTGGCTGTGGATGAAAATCCTGTTAAGTTCTGCGCAAATACAAAAACTGGCTTTTAGTCCATTTTTGTTTGGACCAACATTCATATCCCAAAATATTTGCTGTAAATGGCAGTAAACTTATTTCTGTGCTTTCAAGGTCCGAAGAGGACCAGGTGGTATACCTGTATGGTCTCCTGCAGTCAAGGACTCCCCTAGCTTTAGGACTAGTGGCTCTGTATTACTGCAATGATTGTATGGAAAACTTTCTACTAGCATATTGTCCACCAATAAAAAAAGCTCCTCCCTTATCCCATTGAAAATTTCAGATGTTGTATAGTCTCGTCTCTCTCCTAAGCCATGTTTTCTCCTGGAGTTCACTATTGTTTTGTCAGCCCACCCATCACAAAGCAGAGGTCACATCAACATGACCTTTTGCTGGTACAAGGAGGCTGCTAAATAATTCACGTGGCCAACTTGATTTCGGGGTCCACATTTGTTTTTTCCACTCTCCTAATCAAGATGCTCATTTAATTCTATTCCAGCACCTGTTCAGCAATTAACACCCTACAATTTGCATCTTACCCTGACATTTGCTATCTTTCCAATTAGTTTTTATATCAGTATAATTAGGTAGGGTTATTACAGTGCATCAAGCAGGGTCGAGGATATTCCCAAGCCTTTAAGCTCTTTCCCAGATTTGTTTAGGGAAGCCACTAAGGGTAAACGGTTGATTAGGATCACTGTTTTTCTTCTTCATTCAGATCAGGCGAAAACTGTTTCCCCATGTGGCTCATGAAAGATCAGGGAAATATGTCAGTCTGTAAGAACTAATATTATGTAGTTCATGACTTTTTGGGTGAATTTACAGGGGATTATAAGTAAGGGTCAGGCTATGTAGCCACTTGCAGTAGCATTCATGAGGGGACATTATGCTCTTGCTTTATATTAAGCTAAGCAAATTGCAACAATGATTTTAATTTTTAAAATCAATTTTTGGAGTTAACATGTGGGTGGGGGACAAATCAAAATTAGAGGGCAACCTGACCATATTGAACACTTAGCTTAATTGGTAAAGACTATGGGAGTGAAATGACTATTCTTAACACCTTTTAATTTAAATTTCACAGAAGGAAGGTCTTGCTGTTCAGCTGTGATTGGTTTGGATTGTAGGCTCTGAGTCAAAAATTTGTCTTGCAGCCAATGTATATAGAGTGTCTAGCACAGTGGACCTTCCTAATCCTATTGTACTGCCAATGGTAAAAGAGATGGCTCCTTGCTGCTACTGTTGATTATTTTTTTTAATTATTATTTTTTCCCCCATCAATATACAGTGCTGACATAAGGGAGACATGTATGTAGGGGAAGTGGGACGCTAGGAGGTGAGATCTATAGGATGGATCAGAGAGGAGAAGTTATTTTCTGATCTTGTACCACCTGGCTCTGCATGGTACTTCTTTCTTACGTTTGGTTTGAAATCATCTCCCTCCAACCCCCGAATTCCCCTGCATCTCTCTTAATTCTGTAGGTGCATACAAAGACTATATTATCAAGAGGCGATATTGCCCTTGGCGAGATTGCAGTGAAGAAAAGTATGCGATTGTAGGAAGATCACATTTTGCTGGGTAAAGTGAAGAGGTGGATTAAAAAACCCAAAAAACAAAAAAAACCCCACCACACTTCTTGTCTGGTGTATTGCTCCTGAATCTGGTTGTTATTCTGAGCCTTTCTGCAATATATCTTAATGATGCTCTCTAGACCTTGGTGGGGAGGGATACTGGGAGCCCAAAGGAGGAATCAGCCCACTCAGATTCCCCAGCCTGGAAAAGCTGGAGAGAAGGACAGATTTCCTGTGCTGTATTGGTACAGCCAGAGCTACAAGCAGTTCTAATGTTTTCAAGTATACAATAGACTTACCCTTGCTCAATTTAATATTATATGTTGTAATGAGCTACATCTCTCCCCAGTGTGTTTTGTTTTGTTTTGTTTTGTTTTAATCTCCAGTTGCTTTATATGGGTAGCTGAACAGGCTTAGAAAAATACAGGGTGGAAATGTCTTGGGAAATTGGGGCAACAAGGAAGAAGTGGAATGGGAAAGGAGACTGGGGATAGAAAAGAAACCTGGGGAGATGAGGTTGATTAATGGGAATGATCAGATCCAGAATAAGAAAACAAGACCAGCGATCAGAGAAGCAAGAGTTTTGAACACAAAATCTCATTTTTGTGGGTGGGATCTCAGTCTTAGCCATTTTCTCCAACTGATTTTTAAAGTTATCTCCCTTGTAGCTTTTCATAATATCAGATCTTTAGGAATGAGTTTCCATGGCCTATTGGTAAGAAATGAAATTCCTAAGCCTCTAAGAGGATTTCCATAAGGCTGCAGAAACCCCTCAAAATTCTGTAGAAGTGCTTTTCATTTTTTTTTTAACCTCCTTTCTGCCCCCCCCCCCCGAATTAAGAGTGTCTGCTTTCCTCGGATGTTGTGTACATGTGTGTGTGTGCAAAATACACAACCAAATCAAACCCCCATACTAGAAAATTTTGAATCTGGTAATATTTGATTTGGGCTGAAAAATCCAGACTTTAAGCCTTTGGTTTTTACTGTGGAAGCTTCTTGATGTTTCTAAACCAGAAAGTGGGAAAATGAGGCTGAAGAAGTCAATAAGGAGTCAGAATAATTGTGCTAAGGAATTCCAATTTGAAATTCTTTCCTAAATTGTAGATAAGAAGGAAAGGCCTGAAGTACGGGTGGAACTAGTAAATATACCAGTCAAATAAAGGCTCTCACACTGAAGTATCCTGACTCTGGGGAAAGGACTGGGGAGAGATCTAAACTGTGCAGGACTCAAAAAGCAGCAGTGCTGCCTTTTTTTTTTTTTCTTTTTTTTTTTTTTTTTTTTTTTTACCCTCCTCATTTTGGTGACATGAGACAACAGGAAGAAGGCTGAACCTCTGGGGCTTGTGAACCTTTCCCCTTTTCTGAAGCCTGTGTTGGGCTTCAGTTACATTTCCAGGTTTGTCTGTGTTAGGATTTGCTGCGGGGGGGCAGAAGGGGGAAAATCCTGAGAGGTTGTTTTATGGAGTGGGAGGAAAGGGATTTAAAGAAGGCAAAGCAGAACACCGAGACACTGTAATTCGCTCCCTCTACCGGCGCAACGGAACCAGCCTGTGCTGATCGCCTGACTTCATTGCTCTTCTCAGTCTATACTTGAGAGCAGAATCTGCTCTAAAAATCAAGGTAGCAAAGTATTCCCTTTTATTGCTCTGAACATTGTATCAGGCTGTACCAGTAGAATTTACCTCCTAAAAATACTAGAGCTACAAAGGAGGAGAGTAGAAAAGAAAAGGAATGGAGTCTTGTGAGGGTCAAAACTCAACCCGGGGAGAAGAAGAGAATCAACAGAAGCCACCTTGGTGAAGTGCTCTGTGCAACAGACTTACCACCTTCTGCTGTGAGCAGGCAAAGCAAATGCTCACCTGTGGTGTGTCTTATTTTCAAGCTTTTGTCTCGGCCAGTAACCTGGTTCTTCAACTGAGCTCCCTCGATAAGAATAAGCCTCTTAGTAAATTAAGTACTGTACCTAAATGGCTGTAAATGTGCTTAGAGAAATGGGAAAGGACAATTTGTATAAAGCCGATTAAAAAGGGGGAAGAGTCTCTATCGAGGAGATTTCCTATCTGATTTTTTGAACTCATATGCTTCAGCTGGATGCTTATCTAAGCTAAACCCTGAGCAGTGTGAAGCTTTACTCCTGATGTTCACCTCTGTATCTGATGTTAAAATCTGGAGTCTTGTGTACTTGGTAGGTGGGCAGAGGAGAGAGTAAACAAATAGTTCAGTTTAAAACGGGAACCATATCCTGTATTGTGCAGGATAATGTCATTGTCTGATCACCTTGATTGTGGTGAAATATCACACTTCACCTTTTCCCCTTGATAGATTTCACCTTGGAATGCAAATATACTTTGTCACTGTTGAGCAATCTGGTTAATATAGTGCCTGGTTACTCTGGGCCAGGAAGAAAGTTTCTTAACATGCATCAGATATCACCTAGAGTGCTAAACGGCTAGCAGCTTCTAACTGAATGGCAAGGAGATTATCTCAAGCTGCTCACAGTGACATCAGGAAAGGTTTTGATTTGTATGTGTGTGACAGTATTACGAAGGGCTGAAGCTTACTGTTGCTGGTTGCAGACTGTTTTTTAACTAGCACATGAAAACTTTCTCTGAAGCTGGCCTGCTTATGGACCAAGGTCTTGAACGCTAAAAATGTAAGCTTTAGCTCCCCGGTCACTATTTAGACTGAGATCTTCTGGGTTGCCTAAGAGTTTATAATGGAAATTATAATCCAAATCTAATCGCTGGCTTGGAAAAATTTGCCTGAAGACAGCAGTTGACGTTACAGCAATTGCTGGCTCTTAAGAACTTTTGATAATGAAGTCTGTTGCTTTTGAATTTAAGAATTCTGCTCTAAATCATCATCTTATCTAATGGTACACAACACTAGTGACCTCTTTTCAGGAGCAAGAATGAAGTCAGTTTGAAGAGTCTTTTGTCCGTGTCCAAAGAGAAAATATAACCTGTAGTGTTCAGCATGTGCTTACGGTGTATTCTCTTTGAATTCTTAGTTTTTGGGCTGCTTTGTCAATGGAATCAGACTTATAAAAGTTAGGTCTTTTCCATCTCGATTAGGTCATCCAGTGCTCTCCCTAGTGTGGCCCTGCTAAGGAATCTCTTGCTGTATTTTATTAATATATTCCCCTGCTGTAACTTGGTGCATTGCTTCCCCGAAGGCAGGTGTCCAACATTAATGGGAGTTACATTCACTAGCAGAGGGACATATTAGATCCTCGGTGCGCTGTCTCTAGGAATGGAAGAAGAAAGAAATGAATTAAGTAAATGAATAATAATATTAATGATGTTTGCTAAATCTCTCTTCTAGTGCACTAGCCAGTGTAATTGCTTTAGTGCTTTGTGTGAAAGCCAGCAGGCTGATTGAGAAATATAAACAAAATTATTCCCCTCCCTTTTTCCCAAACAAGAAGATAGCCATTAATAAGGACTCTTTGTTTCCTAAAAATCTAAAAATAGGAGCATGATGCGTGAGCAGGCAAGATTTGTATATCTAATCAGTACTAGCTACACTGCCAGCTGTATCAAATTTCCTCTAGTTTTGGGGGATCTCTCAGAGCTTTTGCAGTTGTGTTAATAGAAATGAAGTTTCTCTGTATATATGTACTGTATATATTGTGTGCATGAGAACCTGCAGTGATCAGTTTGACCTCTTTTTTTCAACCCCCAATTTATCAACATGTTATTAAACTGAAATGCTGTGAAACTCTGTAAATCCTTTTTTAATCTTTAAAAGCAAATTTTTTGGGAAACAATAATAATAAAGGCTTACATTTTGAAAATTGAAACCAAAGTTTAAAAAAAAAAGACAGAAATCCTTCAGGTTAGGTAATATCAGCAGGGTATAGGAGTTCTCAATTTCTCCTCCTTTAAATCTTTTTGGCTGAGTTCAGTGATTGCAAGCTGTCAGGTACAGAAGGAGTTGGCTGCTGTTTGGATATAAATTAATTTGTAAGATGAAAGGTCATGCAAAATACTTGGGAATTTTGGAGGCACTGCAGCTGAACTTGGTTGGCACTGGGAACAGCTGTTCGGCTTGTTGGATTTCCTCCATTCAGTGGTTGCTGTATAATTTTTTGGGGTGTATTGGGGGGGCTGGGATGGAAAAGGGGGAACCTGGTGAGTGTTTTGCTGCCTGGAGCAGGTGACCAAATTGATTAGTTGCTACTGTGTTTTGTTCAAGGAGGGGTCAGGGAAGAAAATGTGTGTGGGGAGGGGGGCCAGGCTCTGCATGGTTGCATTTTAACACCTTCTCTGCTAAGCAGGAGGCCAGCTTGGGGTGCTAAATTCCTGTCTGTGGCTGTCTGTGAAATAAATCTGTGTGTTGTGTAGTCCCAAGCTGTCAGCAACGGTTTGCACTGATGGACTCTGAAAGAGGTTTCCTCTCAGTTCGTGGAGTAGTCAGCAGCCGCTAGGGAGCTGTCTTTAGCTCATATTTCAGAGTTAGCTCATTAGACCAATAACAGCAGACACTCACTTTTTTTTTTCCTTCAAGAATTTGTCAAGTTGGACTGTATTTATAGAGTTACAGCTAGACAATAATAATACTACATCTCCCTTTACCTGTTGTAGTGGCCTGGTGAGTTGGATGGCACGTGTTTTTTTCACAGGGACTAGCTGTCCCATTTGGTAGTTATTCCTGCATGCTGTGCCCCCCCCCCCCCCCCCCTTTCCCATGGTGCTCTCTCCATCTTATAAGGAGTTTGTGTAGGATTGCCAAATTCTTTCTGTCTTCTCAGAATCAGGGCTTGGCCTTCTATTTTGAACACTCACTCAAAAGGAAGTCCTGTCTGACTTTTTTTCTTCTTCCCCTTTGCACCGATAACTGACTATGTTGAATAGGTCATCTCATTCGCATTTCTCCTTCTGAACCTTTCTCTATGCCCCACTCTCACCCAGCTGTGTAGTGCCAATAATATACTGTGTTGGTTCCCAGCAGCCTTCTTGTGATTCGTGAAACAGTGCCAGTAAGAAGTGCTGAGCTGAGCTCTTTCTTAGTTCCCCCTGCGAAGCTGCTGTTTGGCCTCTTTTTGCACAAGTTTACTTGACCAGTTGTTCTGCTTTAAAATGTTTCTAGTGTCAGTTTCTGTCTTTTGCTCTTGGCGCTAAGGTAGCTGCAAGCCCAGAGGTATTTTATAGGAACCGTTACGGGGAAATGTTACACTATCGCTCCAGCCATTAGCAAAATCTGTTCTGTAGGATGTGGCCATGCTCTCTGAAGAGATGAGACAGTCCTGGTAACTCCAATGCAGGAGAAGACATAGAATGACCAGAGGAGCATAAGCCAGGAACTCTGGAGTTATAATCTTAGTATCTGATACAGTTTCCCTTTGTGGCCTTAACCAAGTCATTTAATGTTTTTGCTTCCATTTCAATAGTCAGTTTTGACTATTTTCAATTGGAAGCCTTCAGTTAGCTTCTATAACTAACTTAGAGAAAGAAAATTGTGAAAGAAAAATAATGCAAAAGTTAATCTCTTATAATTTATGGAAAATTTGACTTGCAGCTTTTCAGCCTCATTTAGGTACTAATAAACTGACCCTTCTTAGCCTGTCTTGTTATCATATGACATTTTAGACTGTTAAACCAGAGCAGGGCTTAAAGTTGGAGCAAGCAGTAAAAGTCTGTGGAAATGTGTTGTGTGATTGTATTTTGGACTTGCAAGCTACTTTGGTGAGCAGGTAGGAATGCCATAGCCCATCTGTTGTGACAGGGAAGGCAGGATATGATTTTAGAAGGAAGGATATGAATGCACTGTGACCTCCCACTGTAAAATGTCATCACCCAATACTAGGCTGTGACTGGGAAGCAGAGGATGTGTATCAGGGCTGGTTCGGACCACGTTACTTCAGCAGTGTCTGCTGTCAGACCTTGTTGCTCTGAAGTTCCATTCCAAAGGAGAAATGACTCAGTCTACCCATTGTTCCCAGATAGTGACACCTGATGTATTTAGGCCTGGAATAGAGAGAGGGAAGTTGGAAATAACAAGGTTCCATATTGGAAGGAGTGTCCTGTGGGTGAGTCACAAGTCTGGAGCTTGGGAGACCTCATTCAGGTCCCTGTCACTAAGGTGGTATTCACAGCGGCTGACTCGTGGTAGATAAGAATCTTTCAGTGTGTGAGTCAATACAGCTAATTCAGTTAGCTCCGTGCTGCTGCATCACTTCCCCCAGAAGCTTGTCTGTCTCTACTGACTGCAGCACAGAAAGCCTGTACCCTTTCTTTCCGTTCTAGGTGGTTTGCGTCTCATCGGTGAAATGGAGGACAGTTTTACTTACCTGGCTTACTGACTATACATATTCATGACTGGAAGATGTTTAGATACTGAAGTATTAAAGAGAACTGGGGGGGGATGGGGATGGGACGGCTAGAGGTAAATTCAGTGGTGCCTTTCGTGGCTTTTGAGCATGGAGGAAAATCCTGCACAGAGAAAACCCCTGAACTGAGCTAATATGAGTCTTAATTTTTCTTGATCAAAATACTCTCCAAATACTCTTTGGATCTCAGCCTAAAATTTGTCCAGCTGGTCTATCTCTATACGGGAAGTATTCCAAATAGGACTTAAAGGCAACTGATGTCTAAATTTATTTTACCAGAGTAACGTAACTGTAAAAAAGTTGAAAAAAAATATTTAGTACAATGTCAAGTTGGTTAGGAGAATAGGGTAGTGGTGGCTATTCCTTACCAAACAGAAGATACGGCTCCCCTTGCTATGCCTGTGTCTCCTTATTTGCTCTTGCTTAGGTCCTAAGGGGGTGTGGGTTTGTATCTGATGCTGTAGCTGTGATTCCCGGAATGCTGTAGAACTGACATCAGAAATCATTCACATCATTCATCTATCATGATAGCTCCTCAGTTTTGTGTCCTCCTTTGATCTTCCATGAGGGGTATCTTGGGCACTGGCAGAGATGTGAGTTAATGTGTACTTCACTGGAGGCACCAGTGGTGAGTTGGCATTTTGAGCTCATTCCATGTAGTAGCAGTTGAATGAACGAGTCCAACACAGTGATATCTGGCAAAAAGCACTGGCAAACCGAGTATTAATTAAACAGCTGATAAAGTTTCATTTGGTTAATTTTCCCTGCAATAAAACACTAATTATATCAAAATGAGAACATTTCTGAGCATTGCAGCAGAATGGGATTGAAATGACCGTGATTGCACTAAGTGCAAAACCACCCAGTCTTCCCACACATTGCCACACTGAATGGAACAGAGGTTTTCAGAGCCAAACAGTTCAACAGGAAGAGGAAGTGGTGTTTTTTGATGGTTAAATCTTTCATTGAGTCTTTTTGTTTTCAGTAAACAGCTTAGTATGTCTATACTCAGGCTGATATAAGGAGACTTCCACTCAAATGCATGATAATGGTGGTAATTAGAAATGGTTGGAAGTTAGTTGGTACTTTGTAACTATTAATTTTTAGACTTTTTATGCAAAGTTTTCTTCTCTTAGTAGGAAGCTCATGAGACTTGGAAGTGTATTTTCAATTATTGGAAGGAAAAAACCCCAACTTTTTTTTGTGCCAATAAATGCCTAGAAGAAGATGAACAGTTGCACTGCAATACTTCTGAAGGTCAAAATATTTCCTGGAAGGAGCATAGCTAATAATGGAGATAACTGTATTATGACTGTTTCAGATTTTTTTGGTAGAGAATTTGAAAAGGGTTTGGGGATCTGGAGACAAAAACAAAGATAAAGTTGCAGGACATGAAGGAGTAGGATTGATTAGCAGTATTTCTCCAATGAATTTAATTAGTGTCTTTTGTAGTATTAAAAATACTTTTCAGTTAATTTTTTCATTACCAGCTTATCATTTTGATGGTTGTGTGCTAATTTCAGGACATCTTTCTTAATTAAGAACCACCTTCTTTACAACTTTCGAATTGAGTTAATGGATTTTGCTTTCAAAAGTGTAAAATAGCCAGCTTCACAGTGCCAAAATTAATCTATGATTAGGACTTTGTGTGTTTGGAATGTACGTCTGTAGAATATGAGACTATAAGCTAAGGCTGACGTTCAAGGAAAGGTCAATAATCTCATCTTGAAAGGGTTACATAATTCTTTGTGATAGGAAGTTTGGTTTTAACCCTGGTTCTTCACAGCTGTGTTACAGTTTGTGTTGCTTTTCTAGACTGCCAATCTCTTCATCTTGACAGAAAACGTGTGTAGCCCAGGGACTGAAACAGGTCAACAAAGCAAATGCCTGCAGGTTCACTCAGAGAAAAATCTACCTTTCTTATAACAATTAGCCTGCTTATTTGCTTACTCCATTTGTCTGTTCTGCATTGTCAGCAGAAAGCTGTAGTTCTTCCTCTAGATTTTGTTTTGCGCAGATGCTAGGCATCCTATGAGTTTGGTGTCTCGCTCCCTTTGCTGCTGCTTCTGTTCTGTATGGACTAGTACATCTTCTCAAATATTATCATTCTCTGAGTATAGGCCTGAAGGCAGGACAATGAACTGATGTCCTTTCAAGGTCTCTTTCAGTGTTATTTTTTTAATGACCGAGTGCAGTATAGCCTAATTTCTTTTAAATAACAGTAACGACAGTGCAGCATTGAGCGTTACTGCCCTGGTAGAGAGGCATTCCTGGAAATGAAGCTTTCTGGGATCTATCTGGCAGTCTGTGTTGCGGGCAAGGTCTTCCCAGATGTTACCAGGGTGCTCGTTTCATGCATGATTTTCTGTAAAGGAAGCCATGTTTTTTGGTTGTCTGTCTCATCCTTTCTCCTCCCCCATCTCCCCCAGCCTGGTGTGGTTGTTGTTTCTCCTCTGAGGTTAAGCTACAGTTAGAGAGAATAAAATAATGAATGCAATAAGGAAAAGGAAACTGGAGTTTCTTTTTAGCATTTCAATTTTATTTCTGTCAAATGACACTTCAGGAGCTGGAGCCTGTTAATGCTCTCTCCAAGGAGTAAGGTTTCTTTTGAGAGAAGAACTACGGGGAAATGCAGCAGCAACAACAAAAGTGCACCAGAATCCTTCAGACCTGGGCATTCTCTAAAGAGCTCTGGCTGTCATAATTTACACACCTTGCCTAATTCAGAGCACATGTCTCAGCTACAACAGGCATTCAGTAGACACGCTGCTGTCTTCCTCTCAGTGGGCCTGCTGTGAGTTTGTCAGCAATGCTGTTAACAATGACAAAGTAGTTCATCAATATATTTTTTTTTTTTAACACCAATATCCTAGAAGCTGCAAAAAATCTTGTGTGCTGTTCCTATGCACTCTTCTTTCCTGTAGCCTTAGGGAGAAAGGCAGTAGGTAACAGAGCTTCTGCTGCTGGATACTGAAACCCTGTTCTCCTTTAATCAAGAAATTGGCAGTTTGTCTTTTAATATAGCACTGTCTGTGGTTCATTCTTATATCTGAGAGTGAGATTATCTGGATTGTTGGTAAGCTATTCCATTAGCACAGAGCTCAGAAATCCTGCTGGGTTAAGGATTGCGCCGGTCTGGAAGCAGTATTAAATGCATTGCATATATGTCTACATGGGTTCCAGGCAGAGCCACTTGTACTTCTGCATCATATTTTCCAGCACTTCTAGATTTGGAATGATATGCTGCCTTGGATGCAAGGCTGTGTGGACATGACAGTCCAACTTTCAGTCCTAAGCCTGTTCTGTGTCTTCTGTGCAGTACACGACTAAGTTAGTAAGTCCTCCCAGATCCAGAAGCACTTGCAAATATGATACAGAGATATTTGAGCTGGCTCTGCAGGAAATCCATCTGGATGATTCTATTTCCTGGAGATTTTCCTACCGCTGCAATACCTAACGCCATCTGAGTTGCACTTTATAATCCAAAAATCATCACTTATCTATGGACCTTTAAGCTGCCTGTTTGCCTCAGCGGGACTGATGGGAGTGGATTAGAAATTTGTTGAAATTAAAGACTGATGACTTAAACAACAACAACAACAAATCAAATGTAACTGAAAAATGGTTTTGGAAGCTGGAACAGTTTGGCGTAGGGAGAAATAGAAGAGTGTGGGATAAAAATTCTGTCTAGCCTGAAACTTCTGATGAGACTCCTATGGAACAATGAGCTGCATGTTTCATCCTAGAGGAATAGTGTACATGTGGAAATGGATAAAAAGGTAACATGAAGGAATATAGAATAGTACATGGCATGGAACAGGGGCATAGTTTATTGTAAGTTAAGCAAAGAGAATATTCAATGAAATGGAAAGACCACAGGCAAAGAAAGAAATAGTATTATTTTGAGGTATAGTTGGCCTCTGGCATTTGTTCCCAGTCAATATTACTGAATTCATGATTATCAAGGTTTATAAATATTCTGTATGGATGTGATATTGAGAATAGAGAATTTTATTTAACTCTCTAATCATGCATTGCAGGATTTTCTAGAAGGGCTCATCACAGGATTTGAAGGGTCAAATGTTGTGTCTGATGTGGCAACATCCATGATCAAAGCTTGTGTGTTTGGTAGAGCTGCTGAAAAAGTCCTCTTAGCAACAGATTGCAAGACCAAGTTGAGCAAATAAAACACAAGTGCAATGGGAGAGCACCAATCATAGCTGTGAGCCTTAGATTTCACCTTGTTTCAATATGAAAGCGTGATATAGTTCATAAGGTTTATTTCATCCTTGATCTCCATTTATGGTGCTGATGTGAGAGCAGCCAGGAACCTATGCACCTAACCCTGTCAGCTGATTGTCATTTAGGACATGTTGACCCACTAGAAATTTACTAGCCAATAAAAGAATGAATTCTACAATTTTCATACTGCTTTTATGAATTTCTTCTTGGTCCTCAATTTTCAGCCTCTTGGCAGGACTGTTTGTAATGGGTGTACCTGTGTTTCTGCCAGGCTCTGGTGCTGTGTGAGGTAGCACTGGAGTGTGGAATGGGCAGTCTGGGAAATGGCCCCTCTCTTAGCTGATAAAGGAACCCTCTGCTCTGCTTACCTCCTCCCTCCCCCTCCTTACTGCTTTTAAGGAGCTTGGTCTGACTCATGTCTGGCCTTTACAACATGTGGTAAGAGTTAGGAGGAGGGAAAAAAAGGCAAGAAAAGGTGGGGGAAGGGGAGGATGGGAAGGTTCCACAGAATTTAATAAGACTGCTTAGAATTTATGCTAAAATCCTACAGGGAAAGTATACTCCCCTCCACTTCCACGCCCCTCCCCCCCTCCCCCCCCCCCCCCCCCCCATGCTTTTGCAAGTTTAGAGCCAAGAAATGTAAAATTTGGGTGGAGGTGTCAAAACATATGGAGGTAGGCTTGCAGGTAGAAAAAAAATTAAGAAAGGAGTGTTAAAAAGAATACAAAGTTAGACCCTGGGCTTGGTGGAAATAGTCTTAAAGCTGTTGAAGTCACATTCCATTTTATACCAGCTGGAGGTCTGTTCCTCTCCCAAAGAGTGGTTGGGAAGACTGATTGAACTAGCACTTGGCTGCAATGTTGGGTAAGTATTTAAGGAAATAAAATGGATGTTGTTCGAGCCAAAGTTGCAGAATCCATGTTTTTTCAATCCCATCCATATTTTTCAGCCCCATGGAAGATGGTTTGGAATTGTTTCTAAATGCAAGGATTTGTTCAAAAATATAGCTCAGCTGCAGAAGTTTCAGCCCTGGGTTTACTTTGTACCCAGCCTTTCCACTGCCTGGATCCAAAGTTTATGGGAATTGGTCTCGAGTGCATTGCTAAGTAAGGTCTTAGTGGTATGCTTGCTAGTGTAGATCCTACAGGGAGAGTTTGTGTTTTCCCTTGAATGTCTTAAGGACGCATTTGCTTGTGTTACCTCTGTGTGGGCTTTTTGGCTGCTCATGTACTAATTTGTTGACATAAGAATATAACCATCTTTTCAAGCAGCATCTGCTTGTCTTTCTTCCATGAATTCTGCATATTTTCTACTCTGTTTTTCCAAAAGCTGTTGGGCCTACATCCAGTAACCTCTCCCCAACTCTTCCAAAAAGCGTTTCCGGCAATTGCCCAACAGCCTGAATAAGGATGAGAAAAAAGGGACTTATCTGCATGAGCATGATTGATTGTAACAGTGCAATGAATTTGAATAAAATAAGCTCCCCCCCCCCCCCAACATGATCGGTGGAGTCTACTGCAATGACATTTAAAAGCGAGGCCTTGGGGTACAGTTGCAGTAGTACTATAAAATCAGTTTGAAATCTTCTCACTTAGGGCTTTGATTTGTGTTTATTTACAGTACATTAGTTTCAGATGGTGCCTCTTTTTCACTGCAGAGCTGGTGGAGTGAAGTGTGCTGCTACCTTACTGAAGCTATGGACAAAGACATAGCTCAACGTGCCGCTGAAGGTGTATTTAAGCTAAGCTTAGCTGGCTTTTACAGGCAGGCAGCCCCAGGTAAATGCTGCTTATTGCATTCTGCCAGCTCTGCTCTGAGAGAGGTAATGCCCAGAAAAGGAGCAGTATGAACTGCTAAGGGCAGAAACTTCTTTCAAACCTCACAGGTAGATTTGTGAGAGCTTGTCTGTCAGCATGTTACTTGTGCAAGTTTCTTGATGAAAACCAACTCAACGATACATAAAGTATGTAAAGGATGAACTTGCGTGCTACCCTTGTGCTTCACGGGTTGTGAATGCGGATCATCGAGCTCCTTTTGAAATGAGATCAGTCTTTTCACGCAGTGCCAGATATAGCTCTTAATTGCCCTGTCGTAATACGTTATTCCTTTGCTAATAGTTTGAATTATTTCTTTGTTAACCTTTACACAGCCAATAACAAATTAAACATCATTATCTGAGTTTAAAATAGGCTGTAAATCTTGAAGCCCCGGTTAATACTCAGGTACTTACAACGAGGGAGCAATAAAAGGGCATTTAATGACACTCTGAAACACAATGTGGGAAGTGTTACAAGCAAAAGAGAAGAAAACAGGGCAGTTATGAATTATCCATGGAAAGATGAGTTTACATAAATGATAGTGTTCTTAAAATGTGTCTCTGATCGAAGTGGAGAGCTTTTCTCATCAAATTGCGGGCAAATAACATGGTTTCAATGCTCTATATTGCTTTGACTCGGCAAAATTGAAGGCATATACTAAAATTTTCAACAAAATCACTTGGTGTTCTGCAAATAACATTGGCATGAGAGAAATAGCATTGACATGAGAGATTTGAAGTTTTGGTCTATTCTCTATTAGAATATTTATTCTTCTCTGCTACCTGCACCCTGGTTTGACACAGCCAGCTTCTGTTTTCCAAGGGTGATGCTTTGGTTCCGAAGCTGCCTGTTCCATACAGCATTTTGGCAACCCCTGCTTTTAGCATTGCAGGGGGGATTAAGAATTATAGGTGAAGGGATATTAGAAGAATTATTTCTATTGCAAGTAGAAATATCCCACACAGTTTGAGGTATTGTTGTACATCCTTTGCTTGCTTGATCAGGATATGATACAGCATTCGTATGAGGAGAGACTAAATAAAGACTCTAACTTGGAAATTATAAAGCTGATGAAGGATCGAGTAGAGGTATATGAAATTATGAATGACACGGAGAAAGTGAGCGGGGAATTGTTAATCGCTTCTCATTTCTCCATTGGCTCACCCTAGTGAATTCTCATGTATGGCCTTCAAGCAAATAAAAGGGAGAACTTTGGGGTCTTGAATGTGGAGTCCCATACTAATCTGAACTAGCAGACAAGCTTCTTAAATTCTCTAACTAGATCTTCAGAGTTTCATATCTAACTTTGTGAACCTCCATTTGCTCATGTGTATAATGAGGCCTACATTTTGTAAACCTATATCTATTGTTGTGAATGTTAAATGAATTATCTGTGAGGTGAATGCAGGAGACTGCAAATATTCATTATTAATCAACTGATTTGTAAAGGATCCTTTCTGTGTACTTCATTTCTATCCACACATGAACCGTTTGGGGCTATAATTAAAAGGAGGACTTAAGCCATAAAATTCAGATTGGGCTATAATGTTCTTCTTTGTTCTAGATACTCAGACTCAGATTTCTGGTTGATGTCTATCTCATTGCCCCACTTCTGCTTCTCTCTGGTACAGTAGATGTCTTGTGAGAAGTGCTAATTTAGGTGGCACCTTTCCATTATGTATGGGGAAAAACTGAGAAGCTGAAAGACTGTTTAGAGGCCTAAAACACATCTTGTCACATTTAGAAGATATAAAGATAGGAAACATTTATTTGGGGAATTGATTTTGTTTAGCTCAGTTCTGTAAAGCAAGATTTGCTACATTTTTACTGAATGTGGCTGACTAGATTTACTCCTGGTACCTTTCATAAATAGCTTGTGTCCTGTCAACCTGCTTTCCTTTTTCTTCTGAGAACTGATACATCTTTGTTAATTATATGTTGTATTCTTTGTTTTCCAGCTCACTGTACATGTATAACCAGACCAGCAAGCAGTCAAATAATTTGCCACAGGCCTTGAATTTCTTGGACAAAACTTGCATTGTGCTTTCTTTTGTTGTTGTTTGTAATAAAAATGCAATGTGGTTGTGTATTCTAAACCTAGCAATGTGTGACCTAAGTGCACTGTATTCACATTACCTGTGAGAGATAACAAGCTTAGAAGCAGACAAGGGTCTAGCCAAGTCCTATGGTTCTGACTAGACACAGGGGCTATGGATTTGTGGTGGCTGGAAGTCACAGAGGAGAAGGGAGGAAGCTGGGGCTTTGTGCCAAAGTATCTCATTAGGGTTCTGTGATTTTAAAACATTTCTTTAAATATAATCTTTAGACAAATGTTACCTAGATAAACATTAAAAAGAACTTATCTGCAGATAAATTTTGTACTGCGTATAGGTCTGCATCGCATCATAATCTTGTAAGGATGATAAGATGTAAAGGCAGGAGACCTTGCTGTATCCACAGCTACTCTGCGTTCTTGGCAATTGGTGAATCTGCTTTCCTTTTTCTGTTCTGTTCTTTCACCAACATACAGGGGAGAAAATGATCTCCCATAGAGGTGACTGTGAAATCTTTATACATTTTTAAAGCATGGCTGTCTGCTCTCCTGCATCTAGGGCTAATATACCTGTTTGGATTTCTGCAAAGATGTCCAGCAGTTCTGAATAAGCAGGCATGGGGTGTGTGGTTTCATGTTGCAAGCAGAGCGAGTCAAGGCATCCAAAATGCACCTTACTCCCTGTGTATGTGATGTGCAGGCTGATGCTCGTGGGACGCATCTGATTTGGATCACGTCTGCACATATAGTAGGTCCAATGCAGATGAGTGCATGGGGGCTGCTTTTGACCTGGGAATGTTGACAGGTGCGATAAAGTGCTCTTCTCTGGGTGGGAGGTTGTGTGTAAAGGTGTAGTGTTACATGGGACTTGGATGTCGATGTTGGGCTGAAAATTTCAGTGCTTTCAGACTGGAAGATGGCAGGAGAAATGATGGTGATGAGTTTGAAGAGCGTTTCCCCTCTGGTGCTGGGAGAACAATTCCCTTTCAGGTATGCTAATAATTTGATGCTTGCAACCACACACATTCCACTTCTCTCCCCTGCTACCCTGTGAAAAAAATAACTCTAAGAGACCACGGAAACTACATATAAAACATTAATTGGTATGCATAAATGCAGTAACAGTTGCATTAGAACTAAGTAACATATTGCTGGTAGTCTCAGAATGACAAGAGGTCAATAGAGGTAGTCTTGATGTGAGACAGTATATTTGTCTGGCTGTGGCCTCTCTTGTACCCGACTTGGGAATAAACAAGGACCAATGATCATCTGATTTTCCTCAGCATTACATTCACTTCACTAAGGTTGGGAGCAAGAGGGTTAACAGACATTTAGTGCTATATCCTTGGGATTGCAGAGTGAGTGTGTGTATATGTACACCCACTAAATTTTTTGCTTGTTTGGAGCATGATCCCTTAAAAATCCAGCCAGTCAGCAAAGTCTTTTGGTCTTCTCTTCATTGTGCCTCAGGGGTGGGGACCTGGAGCATGGCCTTTTCTGTGCTGGGAGGCTCACGGTTCCCATCATCTCTAACCCTGCTTATCCAAAGGAACCTGGTTTCCCCTGAGATGGTTGGATAAGTGGGATTTATACTTTTATATGAGCTGGCCTGGCAGTGAGTTTTCAGTGGAATATAATGAGAGAGTCTGTCCAAGTTGGGGATGGAGGGCTGTGTGAGGAAGAAACCCTTTCTAGCTCAGCATATTTCTTAGGGTTTTAAATGATTTTTACCTTTACAATTGTAATTTGTCTTTCTTGGGCAGTCAAGTCTGTCCTCCTGCAACCCAACATAACCCAATATAAAGGCAAGTTTCCTTCCTGCAGCACAGAAGTACTTTGGTTGGGGGCTCAGAAATTTTCTTGCATAAGGAACAAACCCACTCATGTGAGGAGAGCTGGACTGCAGAAGATGTTAAAGAAAAGCAAGCACAGACTTTCATTTTTAAAAAATACATATGCATATATTTATATATTACAACAACAAAATGTTGTGGCGTGTTACTCTTGATTACTTGTGTAACGTTAGCATCAAGAAAGCCAGCTGTGATTAGGATTAGGCTTTTGAGGATCTGAAGCAGAGTTATGGGTTTGATTCACTTGGCCATGCTAGGGCTCTGTAGCAGAGTTGAGAATGGAACCCGGCGTTTCTGAATTGTAATACTTCGTCTTAACCATCTCACTGTGGCATCTTTTCCCTTGTAATTCATCCTAATGATAGCAGCTGTAAATTCGAATGATGTTGTCTTAGCCTATTTCCTACAGTAGAACTGTGTTGCTGGTGAACTGTGAGCCAAATTATTAGTGGTGTCTGTACACAGCCCTAGAAGCTGAACCTTGCATCTTTTCTTCAGTAAATTACAGGATCAGAGATCAGAAACAATTATGCCTGAGACATTTCCAGAGTTTGTATGCATCACTTGCCTGTTGAATTTGTACTGCAAAAGAAAAAAAAACAAACCTCTAGCTCACACCCTGGTGCTTAATGGGGTGGTGGTGGCTGGCTCGGTGGAAGGCAGGTTTAAAGTAGATTGGTTTTTTCATATATTTCCAGGGAACCACAGTGTGTTAAGCCCTATTTTATTTTTATTTTATGCTGAAAATATGTTGTGCCGTTACAATACCATGATGGTTTGTTTTGGAAGAGGAATTGTTGGCCCTGATGTCCTACCCAGATCCCAGTTTAGGAACTAGGTCATCCTAGGTAGGATTCCTTATGAGGTTATTGAATAATATCTGTCCTCTGTGCTGTGACCTAACTGGGTTTAAATACATTCCACCTCATATATGATTGCATTTCTATAGGAGGCAAGTAACGCCTACTGCTGCTTGCACCTACTTGAAGATATTCCTTCACCCATATTTTCTTAAAAATCTGTGAAGATGAAATACACTGCAGTGATGCAAGCTGTTATGCACTGAGGTTGGCTTGTGTAGAGTATGTTTTTCTTTCTGTTTTCTGCTGTTGGAGATGGAGATGGGTGGCTTTTGCTACCACCAGCCTAAGCCAAAGATGAGAAAAACGTGGGGAGAGGCCAGAACCTGGAGATGCTTATTGCTGAGCTGTAGGCAGCTCTTCTGACCTCCTGCGTCTCAATAGTAAATGTTTGCTGGATTGTGCCTACAGACAGGATTTTTATTGGTGGTGGTGGTTTTTTTATTAAAGGCACTTGTTTAGCTTTTTAACTGTTTAACACCTGTTACTTTTATTGCAACTTGAATTGGAAATATTTTTAAAAGAAAGAAAAAAGATCGGATGCTTGGTTTTGAGCCTTGTACAGTCTAATAACATGGAGTTTACATTTTACTCGGAACAAAACCTACATAGAGGACTTGACGGTAAAAGTGCGGTTGCCCTTAATTCCACTGTATTGCAGTGGTATAGAGTTAAGCGAAGAAGGCCTGAAAATCTGAGCACTACACTTGCCTTAATGGGCCAGAAACGTCTGTGAAGTAGCCTTTAGCATAGCTTCTCAATGCTGCTTGACTCTGTTATTTATTTTTTTACTTGAAGGGACTTTGGAAAGTTTGTGGTGCACAGGGGGCAGCAGGACGTCAAGGAGGTGGACTCCGGGCATCATTAAAGGTGTCAAAGGTCGGCGATCTCAAAATTGACACACTTGACCCATTTCCTTGCCACGCTGGACCTTGAGTCTGGAGTGAGTTCCCCTGGGGACAGTGCAGTGGGTTTGAAGCTGAATC
Source organism: Mycteria americana (assembly GCF_035582795.1). NCBI lineage: Eukaryota > Metazoa > Chordata > Aves > Ciconiiformes > Ciconiidae > Mycteria > Mycteria americana. The sequence goes on from NC_134387.1 coordinate 4,401,344, forward strand.
TTCAACCCTTTCTTCCCATGAGGTGTATAATTCGATATTTATAGCCTTTCTCTCCAACAAGGTCTATGGCACCTCAGGGACCCATTCAGTAAAGAATGCTGATTCCCTTTATGAATTTTTGATGGGGGAGGAGGAGCAAGGGAGGCCACAAGGGGAACTTGTGAAATGTTAGTATTTTTTTCTTTTTAGCAGTGTTACAAACAGCCCCACTGATTGCGTTTGCTAGGATAAAGTTGTCCGAATTTTCCTTTTCCTCCCTTGCCCCATTCTCGCCTGCAAAGCAAGAAAACAGAAACAAACATCTCCCACTCCACAACTTCTCAGTAACGCACAGATTTTTCAGCTGCTGTCCTCCTCCAAAAATCATGATCAGTAAACAAGATATTTTCCTTGAATATGCTCTAAATGAGCCTCCTTTGTTCTGCTTTATTTTGGTGGTCCATGGGGGTGGCACTCCTGGGACTGGGAGTGTCTGACTGTATTTCAGTGCAGAGGAGGAAATGAGGGGTTTGCTTTTACTTAGCGTGTATGAGTGCACATTACTCATAGTTGTAATTTTTCTCTTTCCTATCGTACACACAAACAAATGTACACCCCTGCCTTCTTTTTGCAGGTGAAATGTTTGCCAGTGTGACTTTAACCACAGTTCTCATCACAGAGGGTGTTTTGGGTTTTTTTGTGGTGTTTTTTTTAATGTTTCTCTTTTTTTTTTTTTTTTTTTTAATGTAATTTAAACAAAGCTTTGCATAAATAAGTCTGATTTTCTGCCCTTTTCTGGTGGTTTTTGATTTAATTACAGTTTTGTCTTGCTTTGGGTGGTGTATGGTCCATCTTGTAATAAAGTGCGAGGAACCACTGATGTTTAATGTTTGTAAGAGAACATCAGCCAAGGGTCAAGCAGGGCAAATGTACCCAAGCTTTCATCAGTAATAACAGGCAGGGTTAGATCTGGTGAAAGAAGGGAAATGGTAATACAGGTGCTCAGATAGTGATTTTTGGGAGGAAGAATATCTTTGATTTTTAGAAGAAAAGACATGATGAAAAGTGTGTGTGTCGGAGAGATGGTTTGATATGATTTTTCATAGGTGGCATATTGTTGTTGAGGCAGGGAGCTGATGAAATAAATGTTGTATTCCTGACCCTGTGACCAGCCTGCCAGACTGACTGGCCAGGATGCCTTTCACCCTTTCATCTCTTTCTCCCCTATTGAGATTTTCAGAGTGTCTGTGGTTAAGTGCCCAGTCCAGTAAGCTTCCTGGCTTTGACTGGGACCTCCTGCTGCTTATGCATTACAAACAGTAATAATATAGCCACAGGGTGTCCTGTGGTTAGGTGAAGTCAGTGGGCTTTGGACTATAACCTTCAGGCCAAATATTGATGCCCTCCTTTTACTACTGTGAAAATAAGTATCCATGATATATGGCAATGCGAGATACAGGGCCAGGCCCAAGTTTTAGTAACCTCCCGCAGACGCACCAGCATCTTCTTTGCTCTCTGTGTGAGGCTGCATGAACACTGGATATGCCATGCCTCTGTCACATCCTCCTTCCGTCATTTGAGCTTGGGCTGTAAGGCCTGGGTTTGTTCCACATTCAGAAGTCAGTTTTTTCAGCTCTGAGGGCAGTTTGTGCTCTGTGAGTAACGTTTCCCCCTCTGCCTCTATGTTCTGAGGGGAGGGTGTCAGATAGGGTAGTTTGTACGATGCTTTTTGGATGCAGCATGTTGGTAGGTAGACCTGTTTTCTTAGCTGAACAACACAGTTAACCGGTGAAGCTCATTGCTATGTGGTTTTATTGGGGCTAAGCACTTTGTATTACACAAAACAAAATTCTCTTCATGGCAGAATTCAAATGTTAGATCAAATAAAAAGAAAAAATAAACCCTCACCTACCTCTTTGGACAAGGCTACTGATATAGCTGGTTGGTCATTCTGATTTAATTAGTGTTCTGCTTTCACTCACGTTCTGCTTCTTCCTACCTTTAGGTAGGGTTTTGTGCTTGCTTTAAAGTCCTATTTGAATGTTGTCATCTGTATCTGTCCCCAGAAACCTTATCCATTTGCTTCCTCCTTTAATAAGACTTGCTCCTTATGAGCCATGAAGCCTCTAAGATGATGTAAAATGATGTTGCAAAGCCCTCTGTCAAAAGCTTTGCTCAGTGTGATGAGTTGAGCCTCCTTTTCAGTGCAAGGTGATGCAGGCATTGCTGCGACTCGTCAGATAACTCCAAATGCCAGTAGGGGATTTGAGATTTTGAGACTGTTGAGAGCTTTTTACTTAGGATGGGGGAGGTAATAAATCTAACATCTGTAATGCGTTGTGCTTTTCCTATTGATTGACTCATAAAACAATATTTGTGAAAACAGAGGCAATTACTAACTTAGCCTTGATCCTGGAGACACTTAAAACACATGCTTAACTTTTGCTCTTGTGAGTAGTCCTGGGAAGCAAGCCAGTGGTTTTGGGGTCTTATTGCCGAACTGGTAGATCAGGAAACTGGAAATCAGGACTCTCAGTGTTCTGCCTTGCTCTGAGGGGTGTGTATTGTCTAGTAGTGAGATGAAGAAAAGGACATCAGGGAATAGATGAGGTCTGCTCTGTCTGTGACTTGAGAGGAGGGGGAAAAAAAAAAAAGAGGTCTGGATCTTTGCCTTACATTTTCCCATCTGTTCAATAAGGATTAAGATACTTTCTCTGCCTCCCATCAGGGTGTAAAACTTAATGGATTAGATTGGCTGCTCTTTGATTCCACCTGTTAGGTGCTATATTCTCAAGCTTGTTAGATGGTGTGTTCTCCAGCAGCTCCTTTCTGTATAATCTTTACCCTCATTGCTTTTTGCAAAGTCGGTCAAACTTTTTTTTTTTAGTTTGTTTTCTCTTCTCAGATTGGTTTTCCAGAACTTGACTTTGTTCCAACATTTGCCTTCTCTTACCCAATCCTCAAATATTCCTCCTTTGTCCTGTCTCTTACATGTGCTTACTGTTTCCCTGCATGATGAACGCTTACTATCGTAGCTTTGTACGCCTATAGCAATAGCCCTGCAAGGTAAATTTCACTGTCTGACTTCTATTCTGACAATGATGTCAGATTCTTTTCCAAGAAGTTTTAGTGCTCCATTACCTTAAAGAATCACAGGCTCAAGGTCAATCTTAATTTCTTGTTTGTGATAACTGTGGGCAGTGTCCTTCACCTGGTAATTTGTGCCCATGCCCTTGATAGCAGCTTCAGCTTTTCTCTTTTCACTTTTGTTCTGCCTTTTCCTGCTACTGTCTGTCTGTCTTTGTAGATACCTCTTTAAAGCAGACATCTTTCTCCAATCAAGTATAAACCATTCCCATCATTAGACCTTTACTCTGCATCCCTCTGGGTTTGAAAACTGTTCCTGGTTTCATCTGACCCTCGTGCAGTTCCTCCTCCATTTCATCATGCCCTTTTGCTGCACCAAGACCTGTTTCTTACCTCTTCGCTGTTGTTGTCCATTCCAGCAGTCTTCATGAGGTTTTTTTCTTGTTTCCTGTTCCCAACTTGTTAAACACCTTTGGAAAAAGATCTCCCAGTCTTTTCTATCAAAATAACCTTTAACACAGTAACTTTTGTGATGAGCCACCTTGCCATCTTGATACTGTATTGGTTGACTTCGTCTTCCTTCTTTCTTTAGTATGTTAGCTTATGAGTTTGCATAGTAAACCCTACGGACAACCACTGTTTGTGCAGTATATTGCCAAGGATGCTTAAATTTCTACCAGTGCTTTTCAAATATTTGCAAAGGGTTGCTTTACATTGAAATCTTGTTGGGAACAGTCTGTGGATGTAGAAAGCTTTTAGTATTAGCAGAGATAGGGACAACAACTTTCCTACCTAATAAAAACAGCTGAATATAAAAGCCTTCACACAAATGTGTTAAAAGGAGGCTGTTAGGACCTCTTAAATAAAGCATCCAATATAATTAAAGTGAAGTAAGCTATTAAAAACATACATTCCCACCATGATGAAAGTAGGCTAATACAAACATTGATAAAACCCACACCATTATAAAAGTAGACACAGTTCTACAAACACCTATATAAACCACCCCATCATAATAAACATGAACTAGACAGCAAACATTTAACAGAAGCCTTGTTCACCATAATAAAAGCAAATTAGCCAGGCAAATACCACAGGCATCTGTCAGTAGAATCCCTGATCTATTTTGAGTAACTTGGAGCATCTTGGTTCCCACCAGCCATCTTGATGTGCGGCTGCACTGTAAATTGCTTAGGGAGAAAGCCAGGCATTTAGCAGTCGTAAAAGGAAGGGCTGCCTGCTGCTGCTGCTTGAAAGGATTGCTGCTTTGTACATTTTATTTCAATGCTCCTGCAGCAGGCCTGCAGACCTGACTCTTTTTTAGCTTCAGGCAAATGTCTCAGTTTCTGTCTGGCATGTCTGTCTGTCTCTCTATCGAATGTTCCCTTCATAGAGAGAGAGAAGATTTGTGCATGTGTACCTATTCGCTCTGGTTTCCATGGCGTGACGAGAGTTCAGTGACAGACACTTCTGATGACTCTGGAGCTGAGGCTGACCTGCCCACTAGCCTGTGACGACTGACTTTTCTGCTGGATGGGGTTTGTGGTGCTTTACCTACTACTTCAAAGTGACAATGGGTCAAAGTCATTTTTCTGAAGTGACTGGGAAGAGGACAAATAAATGGGGATGAGAGGAGACAGGCAGATTAACTGCTGGTTCTTCTCTTCTGGCCATTATACGATTATTGCCTTCTCCTTAACCTGTTCATGGAGCTCATGGGAGTAAAGTGCCACAAGTGTTTCCCACACAGAGACACTCACAGAGGCTAGGCCGTTGACAGCTCCAAATGGATATGACATTCAGTTTCTAAAGCAAGATGTGAACTAAAATTTCCCACTCTTATCCTGGCACTGAGGAAACCCTTCATATTCTTAGCAAAGCCAATAGCAAAGTACTCATCAAATTCAGCAGCAAGACAGCTAATCTTTACGTTTTTGATGCCAGGCTCTGATCCTTGCTACCTAGCTATAGCTCCCATTTGATTTAGTGGCAAGGAGGCACAATGTGTGTGTTACTGCAGCAAAGCCAGACACCTGCCCCTGATTCCCTAGCTGTTGATAGAGGATTTGTGTAGCATCTACAGCCTTTTGTTGTGTATGAATAATAACCTACTACATCTGCCCAAGTTGATAAGCTCTTTGTTGTTAAAAATGCTGGTGGGAAGACAGGAAAGCACCCCCATGTATTGTTATACCAGTATCTATGTATTGTATTAATTCATTGTCGAAAGGCATTGGAATCTAGTGTTTGTCAGAGGCCAATACTTGTTCTAGTGGGACAGATAATTTTATCTGGTATGATCATCTGAAGTTAAAATTTAATGCTTAAGTGGCCTGCTTTCAATTTTGTACTTTGTCATAAGCTTCCTCAGTGACTTGGGGTTACTCAGTTCACTTCCACAAGCCTTCCAAGCTTGTGGAGCAAACTCCACAAGTTTTCCTGTCTATGAAACGGTTATTACCGTACTTTTCTTACAACTAGTAAATGGGTTGCTGAGATTCAGTACTGATAGTGTTTCATGTACAGATTGGCAAGAGAGATCTTAAATGGACTGAAAGTTGATTGTTTAGTATGTATGAATATTTTCTGTAGTTTGAAGATGGTTATATAGCTGAAATGCTGATCCTGCTCTATTGGGCAATTATTTCTGAGGAGCTATTACTGTTTTTGATCTAATCTCTTTCCAGCTTACCTTATTGTTAGTCAATGGAAAGTACCAACTGCTGCTGGTGGTTATCAGTGAGTTACTGCTCTAGGTTATTTTGTTCAACTCCAGCTTTGGAAATACCTTTTTTCTCTATTCCCTAATTGGATATCAGTCAGAAAACAACCCAGTCCTGGGAACATGAGATTTTAATGTGCAATGAATAAGTACCTTGAGACTGAAGCCTGTCACTAGGACTCATCTGGAATTGCTTACCACAGGTAAATTTACTAGAAGCTGTGGCTTAATACTGGAGTTTAAAAGGTGGCACCCAAAGAAATCCTCTTAATGTCTCAACAAGCTGATGTTGACAAGTTCTTTGCATTAAGGACTTATGGCAAAGTCCAAATCCTTACTCAGTATGTTAGACAAATAATTATAGAGAATTTTTATCTTGATACTTTGCTCTGAGGTATCCATTCATAAAATATTTACAGTTTTTGCAGAGAATGCAACAACCATTTTTGGTTTTTTGTTCCTTTCTTTTTCTTCTCTCTTCTTAGAACCATGATTCTTATTACCATAGAATTGTAAGAATAAAAATCAGGCCTTATATTTTTAGCAAAGACAATTCCAAGGTGAAATTTAATTTTTTTCCTGTAAATGTCCTTTTTTTAAAAAAAAAAATATTATTTAAAATATACAAAGCCTGGAAATCTTAAGCACTGGAAACTATATAAGAAAAGCTAATAAATGCAAGAAAATGTGGGGAATCATACCCAAATAATAGCTGTGTTCAGCTGAAGTAGACTTTATATTTTTGCAGCTAACTCCCACTTTATGTCATTTTCCTAAGTCTCTTGCCCAGAATATTATGAGTGCTTCTAAAGATGTCAAATAGCCATTCAGCATCTATTGGGGCCTACAAACCTTTATGGAAGTCAGAAAGCTTAGCACTTGAATAGTGTTTAATAGCAGTCTATGATGGGAGATTGCCAAATTGGCTAAATTATACTGATTTTGATTCTGAAGTGGGGAAATAACATGGAAAAACTGCATGTGGTTTTTAAGAACTATATTCAATAACGATTTAACAATTTTTAACCACATCCTATTTAAAAAATTAATTTATTTTTATGAAACACATGATGCAATGTGATTTATCTTACGAGGAGTTTATTCACTAGAATCAGAACGAACAAGTCAGAACTGACTCATAATACATATTATTTATATATGTGTGCATGGTTGTCTATTTTTTAATTGGATATTGGTTTAAATATTATTTAAGAATCTTGTAAAGATTTAAGCCAGAAGCATCAATTCATTTTTTTGGATTTAAATTTTTACTTTTCATTGGTAGCTACATAAACTCTGAAAAATGTTTATGAGAAACGATTACTATTTAAATACAAATCCATGGCTTGCTGGTATTTGGAAAAATGTACATATATTTTTGTATGGTGCCTAATTTTTTATTTTGAAAAATAACGTTGATGTAAGGTAGTTAGCAAATGCTTGGGGTTCTTTTTAATTCTTTTGGAAATTATTTTGGAACAAAACTAGCAACATATTCTGAAAATTGCTATTTAGGTAAATATAAAAACGTGCATGTGCATTGAGTGCCTCTTCTCAGTTATTTTGCATTAAAAGTGTAAAGTTCTTTCAGACAGAGATGGGTTGGATGGAATATTTGCAATGTATGATTTAATTAGTAAGTGAACATATTGAATGAACACACAAATACATGGGTTAGAGAACGGAAACAGTGATTCTAATATGGATTCATAGTTAAGGTGTGCAAACAATTTGTTGTGGAAAAAGGAGGAAAGATTGCTTTTCTACCTATTTGCTTAAATCATTATTTCTTTTGGAGCAAATAATTTTCCTGCCTAATTTATCAAGCAAACACTGTTAGTTTTTAGCCACAAATAAGATACTCAACACGAATAATAATGTTGGTTTTGGTGGTATGTATTTTTCATAGAATCATAGATTTTCAAAGCATTAGCTGCTTTGTTCTAGGTGCTTTCTGAATGGCCCAGAAAAAACGTAGTTCCTGTCCCAAAGTACTTACAAGAGTTTCTAATTTTATGTGATATAAGGCTATAAGAAATTTAGAAATTCTTCCCATACTCAGCTTTCATAGGTGCCAAGGAGCAGTTTGGGGTGGAGTTACTTTCAGCTGGAGATTGGTAGAAACTTTTATTTGTATTTTTTTTTTTGATGTGGGTCATGACTTAAAACAATTAAACCACTAAAATCTAAAGGAAACAGACTATCTCAAATTAATCTTTTGCCTCTGGATTTCTCGCTCCTAGTGGCAGTGGTGGTGGCTATTTCTCTACCTCGGTGTCAGCTTGGTAACGAGGGGGGAGGCACAGCCAGTAGCTTGATTGTTCTGGATGAACTATCAGCGATCCATTGGGAATACTGGTACCTTGACCTCTCTGACCCTCAAAGTGCTGAGTGTGGAAAACGTGAAGTCTCCATGGACCTCAATATGCGCAAGATGTCAGAAAAATGCAGTTCTTGGAAAACTGTACCTTTTTTTTTAAGGTTGCATCGTTGTGCTAACGTTACAAGTTTTCCTTCTTTTTGTTTTGTTTTGTCCCCAAATGCATGTTTTCCTTTTTTTCATCGCTTCAGTAATGTTCACATTTTTATTGCGTTTAGGGTGTTTGCAATTGTCCCAAGAGAAGAAAAATGTAATAGAGGATTTTAAACCAGTTACATTGCAAAATTGTATTCTGTTTCTTCTTCTGCCTCCACCATGAAGCTGGGATCTCTTTTAATAATGTCTTCCCCACATTTAGCCAAAATCTCTGCTGAACTTGGGTAAACTTCCTACAGCTCCTTTTGGACTCATTAAGGGCCAAGCTATATTTCAATTTTGATATTTGGGTGTTTCCTTGGCAACAGTTTTTTCATTTGGACACATACAAGGTTATGGATCATACACTTGCTTCTCTGAATTCCCAAGTATTGTTCAGCGTAGTAGAGCACAGCCTGAGACGGTATAATAACAAATCTGATTGCAGACTAGCTGTTTGTGACTGATGTTGCAATTTAGGATTTATAAGCATTTCCAGATTTTTTTGCCAATATCGAGAAATGTGTATGGTGACCATACAACTTGCAGAAAGTTTAGTCAACAGTTTAAGATTTCACTCAGTGAGCCAAGATTTACTTTTTTTTTTCCCCTTCTCTTTTGAGGACAGAAGGGTGTGTTCGATTTAAAGTTTATACAGCATGCAAATACAGTTTTTTGGTGTGTGTCCCCCCCCGCCCCCCCCAATAGCCATTCATACTCTCAACACACCTGCACTTTCTCTTAGTGCACTGCACATGTATTCTCTCCTGTTTCCAAACGTGATGTGTAATGCTGTGTATAGGCTTAGGAGTTGAGAATAAAAGTTCATCTTAGGCTGGCTTGAATAAATTATTTTTTCATGGCATATGTTTTGGTTTCTGTATCATGAAGGAAAAAAACCCAGACTTTTAAGAGGAACTGAGACTGGATTTTTAAGGAGTCTAAATGACTTGCTGTTGCAAAGGAGAACCTTATCTCAGCATAGCTGCTGAGATAGCAGCATAGTCTAGTCATCGTACTGTATTTGCTAAAGTATTATTAACGTTCCCTAGTTCTTGATGTGATTTCATTAGTGGATCTCAGAGCATCTTATAGAGGAGGTATAGTAGGTTTTTAATTTGAATGATTTTTACATGGATGATGGGGGTTTTTTTGTTTTTTTTAAGATGCTATTCTTAATAAGGTGCAATCATTTAGACGTGCCGAAAAATTCCTAATTAACTGAAGAAATCAACAGACATAATTAATATAGTTAAAAAAATATATCCGCTGTATACACAAGATCCTGTTCTTTCACTCTTGAAACAGGAACAATTCTTACTATGTAAAGTCTGCTACTTGAAAATTAAAATACTGGAAGGATGCCAAAGGAGTTCACCTTTCAGGTATACAGAAAAGGCAAAGGGCTGCTCTCTTCACCGTGGTCACTTTATACCATTCTGAAAGTTTAAATCACAACTGCTTCTGTTTTTGAGAAGCCACTTCAGTATCGTCAAAACAATGTAATGAGGCCCTAACATAAAGGAAAAATTTGGCTTATCCTGCTCCATTATAAAAATATCATCATATATATTCAGTATTTTATGGAAGGAGTCTTAAAAAAGGCATTTGGATTCTTAATTCCTGCAGACTAAATCCTTATTTACTTGAGAGACCAAACATCTCCATCAGTGGTTTTTTGGTCTTCTAGGTAAATAATGAACCCTTTACAGAAGTGCTTAGTTAACATGCTTACCCTAGACACAGTGTTGGTCCCTGGCGTAAATTATGTGTTTTATGAAGCTGGTAAGAATTAAGTACACAAACCAACATTTGAATAATATAAGATGGGTTATGTGTGTGTGTACTTGCACTTCCATCTGTGTACAAGTGGGCTTGATCCTAAAGATGAAAAGTTCTGGCAGGCATTATTTATAGCTCATACCATTTTGTCTTGGCCTTTTATTTTTCATAAGAGCCAGAATTTGTTAGTATCAGCCTTAACTTTCAATTTCCTGGGTTTTGTCAGCTTAAGCCAGACACTTAACCTTACTCAAAAACATTTTTCTTTATTTAACTTTTTTTCAGGTTTTGTTGAGCCAGAAATGTTATGAAAAATTGAAAAAAAAGAAAAAAAAGACTTGGTTCAAACAATATTGAAGACCAAAGTTATTTTTTCAGTTTCTTGAAACAAAGGGAAGTTGAAAAATGCTGAGTTTTTACCACTACTCCCCCAGAGAAAAAGGGGAGGTTGGGGAAGGAAAATGGCTTGTCTCTGTTTATGATTTTGCAAATATAATTCTAAAATCCAGATGTATAATTAAAGCCAGTGACTCAGAAAACTGTAAATATTACAGCAGACTTCACCACCATGAAGTGTGTTTGTATCTGTTGGCTTAGAGGTAGTAACAAATAGAAGATGAGGGGTTTTTTGGTTCATGGACCTTCAGCAAGTGTGACATACATTAACTTATCAATTTTAGTGAGTGATTTAAAATGCCAACGACCATTTGCCTGCAATAATTTTTCTTGTAAACTACTCCTTCTGGACTTCCCTACAATATCATTCAGAGTTCATAAATCATTATCCAGAACCACTAGTGTGTTGCTTGCATCTTGCAACAACCCTGCATGTTCCTAGAGCTTTTCTGTCAGGAACACATTCGTTGTGTGTATGCGAGTGAGATTGTTTGTTTGTTTGTTTGTTTTTTCTCTCTTCCTGCCTTGCAAACATCCCAAGTGAATGCAACCCATAAGTCACTGGTTCTAAACCTTTATAGATTATCATTATGAGTACAATTTAGCTGAAGTATTTGAGGAGAGCTTCCTATCAGCTTTCAACAAATACCGTTAAAGCTGTAGAGATGGTTAGCCCTCAGAGATACTGTAAGCTGAATCAGTTGTGGGCATGGAGCGGCTTTTACACCACTAGAGCTTGCTCCTGCTGATGAGGGCCAGTATTTGTGGTACACATATACTGAAGTACATATGCTGAAGTATATGTGTACTGCAACTGTTAGCAGCTCTCTGAATAAAGAAAGGGAAGGCCAGCCATTAGGACAACGTGAAATAAGGAGACAGTTCTGCATTTTGTCATAGGCCATTTTTGTGGCTGTGGGTATCTGTGATATCTAAGAATGCATGTAGAGTCTAGAAAGATTTTTAAAAGCAACTAAATAAGCTGGGTTAGAAAAGCTAAGCCTTTGCCTTGCTGCACCTCAGTTTCCTACATATGGATAAGAGTAATAGCACTTCTCTGCTTATAATGGAGAAATGCAAAGTTTGCTGCAGTTAAATACTGAAGAGAAATGGACAAATGTTTGTTGTGTGGTGTTTTGTTGTTTTTTTTGTTTGGGGGTTTTTTAAGAATTAATGGTATTTTTTCCACTGCAGCACTAACAATGCTCAATTCTGGTTGGAAGGGTTGTGTCAGTGGGGACTGTGTTTTCTCCTGAGTTTGCAGGATGCATGGCACATCAGGATCCTGGCATGTGATGAGGGGTCTTGGGATTTTTTTGAGCCACAAACTCATATGGGCCAAAAAAATTCCCTCCACAACCTTTACCAAGAATAGAAATGCTTGAAAAGCACTCCCTATTTGAGCACTGTGTCCTTCCTACCAGAGGTGTGAAACTGGGGGAGAACTGACCCATGAGCAGTTCTGTTTGTTGTGGGCTATTTTATTAGGGAAAGAAAAGCAACTCTCCCAGTTTGCAAGCCTGAGGAGAGCTTAATTAAACTGATTTTCTGTTACTTAAAATACGCCTACACCTGCTTCTGTGGTGCTTTGAGAGGCTCCTGTTCCCAGAAGGCTGGGGCAGATGGGGGGAAGTGAGAGGAGAGTCATATTGCAATTTGTTTTTTTTCATCCAGGCTTGTGAGTCTTGGGCTTGTATGTTTGGATTCAAATGTATGCATGGTGGAAAGAAAAATGGAATTTAGGTGACTTTCATGGGGGAAAATTCCCAAATAGTGGCAAATTCTGCATATGCTTAAAAAAAAAATCTTTTTTCTTAAAAAAAAAAAAAAAAAACAAACTTTAGAAATTTTCAAAATGTAGTGTTTATAATTTGGTTATTAACAGCTTTTTAAAATAGTCCTTAAACAATTCTTTTTGCTTCCTATTTTTCCTATTCTGGAATTTTTATATAGAAAACTGAGGTTAGGGAAGAAGACAGGACAAGGAATAAAAAAGGAAGAAAATACTGTCTTTCTCACTCTTGCCCAAACATGGGAAAAATTTGGGAGAGAAAGCACTCTTAATGAAAAGTTTCAACATGGGTATTCTTTATTTAAGCAAGTAGTTTAAAAAAAATTTTTCATCAGCTCTGATTTTACAAGAAGTTATTCCTTGCACAGTCCAATCTTCTGGCCAAATTTCACTGTTGTGTTGCAACCTCATAAGCATCGAATAATAAGTAAATTGTATACTATGCATGATTATATGTTATGTTTACATTCTACCTGCGATAAAACTAGTATAATGACCAATGAATGAAATTAAATGAGAAAATTAGAATGTTGTAATATTGCTGTTAAAATTAATCGTTGTCCATGAAACACTGCAGTTCTGATTAAACAGGGTTTTCTGTAGGATTCTTGTTTCTGTTCAACTTTCTGTACAGGCCAGCTGAAGAGGCAGAGGGTTTAACACTCTGCTTCCCCTTACCGTACATGACTTGCAAGCACTCCAGGTAGATCCCGTACTCTTCTGGTTTAGGAGCATTTGCACACTCTTCAGATGGAAGCTAAAACTGAAAGAAGGCACAAACCAGTGTTTGATCGGGTCTTGTGAGTATTTGGAGCAGATTAGTGAAGCCACCTGGTGCGATGCTGAGGTATTGTGCCGATGGGATCCTAATCGTTAGCATCCAGGTGACCATCAGGAAAACATGCTTTTTTAACTGAAATGCTATTTGAGGAAATGCTCGAGGAAAGGGCTGCTGTTGGTCTACTCTTCCCATTCCTTGTTTGTGTAGGTAGGTGGGTGGGATAAGGAATAAAGTTTTAGTTTCGCACCCCAGGTCTTGGTTGACACCAGGAAGGATAAAAGTTGTGTCAGGAAAAGGATTAGAACTGCCTGGTTTCCCAGAGGACCTGCAGGTGAGGAGAAACTCATCTGGGACCGTCTTGGAGACATGGTTCAGTCGCACTGGGCACAGTCCCTTAAGCAAGAGGATTGGTAATCTGCCATACCAGTGCCCGGGGAGCAGCTGCGTTGACTTTGATGAAGTCCCCTTATCTGTAGCAAGTGGTTGCATTAGCATGCCCCACAATAAACATTTAATTACTATAAAAGCTTATTAACATGAGTAGTTCCTTTTAAAACTGATGGGGACATACCAAATGCTGGCTTTGTGCAAAATATTTGCGAGACAGTGCCCTCATATTAAATTGTATAGCTGATTCCTGTACTGTCTCTTTAAGGCAAATGTTGCTATTTCTTGGGGGGGGTGTGAAAATTTGTGGGGATTTTTTTCTTTTTCTTTCTTTTTTTTTTTTTTAAATGACTTTCATATAGTGCATACACTCTGGTCTCTGTCTTCTCACCAGCTGAGCCTCAGCTGCAGATTCCCAGGCTCCTCTTTTCCTCTCTGTTCTCAGCAGTGATTTAATAAATATATTTAAAAATCACTTTTTCCTTTCTCCTCCACCGAGCTGCCAACTCCCACCCCCATAATGTGCGTATGCACATGCATGCATGTGAACTGAATTCACATCCGCAGTCAATGATAGGTCTGCTTTCACCAGAACTTAATACAATTGTGACTTTTTTTACTAGTTCCTTTTTTTTTTTTTTTTTTTCCCCCTTCTCCCACTGGCTATGTCCTTTTTGGATCCTGGGGTAAAAGTCCATCTCCCAGTGAGAATGTGAACTGAATATATACTGTAGAGACAGTCCATCAGCTGAGGAAGGCAAGATCAGAATGACCAGGTCACAGTTACCTCCAGATAGTATGCTGAAGCTTTTGACAATGCCTGTCGGCACCAAATAGAATTCCCTAACCACATTTGCTTGGTGCTACAGTAAATATTTTAGTTCTTGTTGCTTAACATTCCAAAGCATGATGTTTGAATGCAGTCTGTGTAATGGGATTGCCTAATGTGTATGTGTAACTGCTTTCCAGTGCTTGGATATTTACGGGAACTTCCTGCTTCTGAGATCTCAAATTCAATTTTCATTGGCACTGCTCTGTCACAATTCCCATGGACTTCAGTGGCACTTGTGACACAGAATCTCCGAATACTTCACTTGAGCATTAGAGGGCATGGAGTTATGCTCTGCGTTAGGCCGTGCTTGTGTGATATTAGCCACAATGCTGGCTCTTCCATCTAGCAATGCCTGTGCTTTTTGGTGCTGGTAGTAGCGCTGTCAGCTCCGTGTTAAAACTCCTGCTGAGGCCGTCCGCGCGTGCAAAGTGCAAGTGCTGCACGCTGAGATGCTTTAGTATAGATGGGCCAAATCGATAAAAGGGGAGGACAGGGAAAGAGATGCTTGGAGGAATGAACTGACTCACCACAACGTTAGGCTACATCCTCAAATCTTCCGAGTCCCATCCCTGGACTATTTTGTTTGGTGTTATCTTATCTTTAGTTCAAACTTCCTTCAGCTTCTCGGATGCAATCAATTTAGATCAAATTAATGTGTAACAAGAATTAAATAGCGAAGTTCCTGTCTTCTGTTCATTCATCCCGATGGCTATGACTGTAATAAAAAGTCATGCAAAGTAAGGAGCAGTTGGCTATGAATAAACTTGAGACAGAATATGGCCCTGAGATTCATGCATTTTATGTACTTTTGAAACGTGTATATCTAAGCTAGTCCTGATGCCTTATTGGTGCAATGGTGTATAGCAAAAGCATTAAGGATCTGAATGTAAGTGAAGTAATGTAAGACAAGATCTGTCAGCACAGGCTTTAATGTTGCTTAACAAAATATGTTACAGTAAATCTTTATAGACTTTATAAGTACGTTGAGTTCCAACAAAGTAAACCAAAGTAAACATTTCTCTTATGGGAAATTAAATTCCATGTGGTTAGGGCAGAGCTATGATTAATTCAACGGCAATGAGAATATAGTAAAGTTATTGACTGTGTCTGAGAAACAATTTAATGTCAGAAAAAAAGAGAAAAGTTTAAACACCAGATAGTAGGAGTGGAAAAATAGAACTGGAGTTTCTGATCTTTAATTATAAATTAAAGCATTGATGCTGTAGGTATTAAAGTGTCATCAATTATTGATAATGAGCTCGCTACAGCATTAGTAAGAAACCATCATCTGCACTGCAACATTGCAGCTACGAAGGGGTGCGTGTGTGCGTGTGCGCGCGTATGTGTGCGTGTGATTTCGTTTACTCCCTTAACCAATATCAACAGGAACAGTGAGCACTCGGAGGGCTCTTGGACTCAAGCCTCAACTAGAGTGCATGGTTTCATAATGTTCGTTTTAACTTTAAATGATTTTTAATATTCTACATATGGTTTCATGGTTTTAAGCCTCCTCACTGGGAATGAACAAGGCTGTGGTATTATGATGAATAGTGGATCAAGTCCAGGAACACCCACTTGCTTCCCTACATATCAAACATGTGGCGCTCCCATTAAATATGGGAATCTCTCTGGGGATTAGAGTTGTCCTATCTAATCCAGTCCTATTTTGTTCCCCCGACCCGGATTGAGTAGGATGCATTGTTCCCATACATTCTTCTTTTAATTAAATGCAGTAGATATGTCATGTCAATGAAATATTCCAGGTCTGTTTTTACATCTGTAGCCATTTTCTCCTCCTTTACTTCCATTTGCCTTCTTGGAAAGAAATTCTGCATTAAATACAGTCTTGGATTAGTTGATTGGCTGTGCGTATGCTGCCAAAACAGTTCAAATAAAAATCTTAATGTTGCTTTTTATTTTTTTGCCTATGTAAAACTAGACTATAATGTCATAGAGACACTGTTCCTCTGAGAAGTTTCAGACCCACCAGAAAACTCAGTCTCCAAATCACCTGCCTCCTTTTGTTTGTTTTGTTCAGTGGATGGCTTTTGCAGCAATCGCACCAAACATTTTTCTCCTTGTTACTTCTGTAATCCCTACAGGTATTAGCATGATGGACACTGGACTGGATTGGTTTTTTAAATTTGCTGCAATAATTTGGCGACTGATCCAGTTGATACAAAGATTCATCATTATTTAAAATAAAAATCCTCTCTGAATATATGCCAGGCAGATTATCCAGGTTTGAAAACTGATCTCCTTTTAAAAATGCCGTGTTCAATTATTATTTTTAAAATGCTGGATTACAGCTATGAATTCTCTGGAGGTTAAACTGGAGCCTTATTATAAGGGGAACTACAAGTAAACATTATTAATTATAAAAAAAAAATTGCTTAAATTAGTTTTTTTTCACACCTGCTTCTTTCTTAATTAGCTAGTAGTCCACATATTTCAGTCAGTTGAACTCTTTAGTATTTATTCAAGCATACTTGACATTAACATACTGTTTGATGTTTGATATCCTGAGTTTTTAATTTAACCACATGACAACAAATGGTATTTATGAAATATCAGTGAGCTGGAAAAATATCCTGTGTTGCAGTTGTGCGCTGTAGTGAGCTGAAAGCTGTTTCCTTTCAGAGGTTTAAGAAGGGCTTAAATGCGCAGGGGGGAATATGTGCCTTGTACTGATACCCCTATTTTTTATCCTTAGCAAGATTTACAGGCCACCAGGGGTGCAAAGCTACCAAGAGAGTAGCAGGCCTGCCGTAGGACCTGGGAGGGGAAAGAAACACAAAAATACTTTTTAAATGATGTCATAAGTTAGAGGGTTCTTACAAAATGGAATTTGTACTGACACACAAGTCATCAACAAAATATGTGACATCTATTTGCCTGGGTTTATTAATGTTATTACACTTAGTATTTGGATTGTACCTTCTCCGCCCGCCCCCCCCCCCCCCCCCCCCCCCCCCCAGTAATTTACAAATTTTCCATCAAAATTTACAAAACTCCTGCTGTTTGCGTTACAATAGTGCTCAGAGACTAAGCTGGGATCAGGTCTGTCTGTGTTAGGTACTGTTCACCATCATCAGAAGACAGTTCCTGCCAAAGAGAGCTTGCATTCAAAACAGATTGTATAAACACAGGGTGTTGAGCACAGAAACCACATAGGCATGTGAAACAACTTCCTTAGGATTTCACAGCGGGGTAGTGGCAGTGCTAGGATTAGAGCATACTCCCTAAATCCCAGTCTCAGTTATGATAGCATTACTCCACGGATTTTCTTTTTTTTTTAATTTTTTTTTTTAAGTGGGGAAACTGAGGTATGAAGTAGTCATCTGGCTTTTTCGAAGCAGCTCTGTGTGTTGAGAACAAAAACCAGTCCCTCTGCTTGTATTTGGGTTCAGTGTCAACTTCAGGATGTATCAGCTGTCTGTCTCCAAGTGAATAATCTGACATTTGTAATTACAAAGCTTCATAGCCAACAATGACGGTTTCTAGAACTGGCTAGCATTAAACTTGCAGAATCTTTGCCAGAATCTTGATACCTGCTGTTTTGGTCTTCGTGTGTCATCCTGTACAAGGTTTACAGGGGATGGCTGGTTTTGTGGGTAAGGGTTCTCAACAAAAGGGTGTGGAAGATCTGAGTCATTTGTTAAATCTGCTACAGATTCTCTTGTGCAAGTCTCGTCCTTCTCGGTCTGTTTCCTATCTGACAGCAAAGTTTTCTGATTTTGGTGTGCGGGTATTACATTAAGCAGAACTTAAGTGTTTTGAACAGAACTATGTTGTTCATTGACTTTTCAGTTTATCGGTTAAAATATTTGAGAGATCCAAAATGAAAAAATGTCAACAAAATGGAATACTAAAAATAGGAAATTTCAAGTTGATTAGAATTTTTGTTTGGTTTTGAGTTTCAAAATAGAAATTTGTTTTAAAGTCAAAGCCCTTGTTTTTTAAAAAAGTGATTATAAAATATTTTTGTACTTTTGATATCTCTACCTGCTAGGAAGAATGTAACAAACTGTAAATATCTTTAGCCTACCTACATTTTTGCTTTTTCTTTTGTTTTGAGCATTAAAGCTTCATATATGTTTCTGTATTTGTTAAAATGCTATTAATCATTATGATGACAGTTTTGGTTTTTTCTAAGCTATTTGGACCATAACAAAGGTTAGAACTACAAAATATTTGAGAGTAAGTATGTATCACCTTTGTGATCCCTGCTTCTGGGTCATGTAGAATCCTCGGATGAGGAAAAACTGGTATAATGCCCTGGTTCAGGCTAATAACCCTTTTTTTTTTTTTTTTTAACGTTGCTGCTTGTTGCGTAGACACCAATTTACACGTAAACTTGATCACCAGTAGATCATTTTAGCTTCAGTCATGTGCATGTGTGTACACACTTTTGTTATCACTGTCTATAGTTTGATGGCAGTCGTTAGCTCTACCTGCTTTCTGTGCCATTAAAATGTTGGCAGTGAGTGAAAGAAGGCAATAAAAGAATATTTGTGTTTGCACCCTGCATCTCAAAAGAGTGTGCATGCTCCTCACCAGGGAAGTGTATCTCCTTCTGGGGTGGGGTTTGGTCAGAATCAGGCCATACTGTGTAATAAATGAAGCATGCGTAAAGAAATATTAAGCATGGATTTCGAGAAAATCCCTCATGTTAGTGGAATGTTCTAAACTGAGAAGAATATCTTCATAAAAATAAATGGGAGACAGATGCATGAACTTCAAGTGGCAGGATGAATTCTGAGTGAAGAGAAAGCTTGTTTTTAATGTTCATGCATGTTAGCAGGTCAAGATAACACTAGAGAAGACAAAGCTTTATTTAGACTTGCTAAAGCTCATTCATAGCAAAACTGCATTGTCTTTGCTAGGATCTTAACTTTTGATAGCTACCTGTGTCTTAATTAACATGGGGTAAGAATGCACTTAGCTGTTTTTGTTACTTCTCCAAAAAAGAAAGCTGAACTCCCATCATCTTCAGGAGAAGGAATGGTTTAATCTGAGCCCGTCAAAACCTGGGACCTCAGAGCATGCTCCATTAGTGCCTTTGCATTTTGAGTGGGCAATTTTTCTTTTTCCAATGTGACATTCTTCAGATGATCAGGGCTGAAAGACAGGGAAATCTTGAGGTATTGTTTCCACTTTGTTGACTGCATAGAACTGGTTTATTGGGGCCATGCAGTATTTAATTCCTAAGTCTGCCACTTAACATCTGTTTCAAAAGATGCAGTACAAAGGCCACTGATGTCAGTGGAAGCTTTTCACTGATCTTGGCTGAGTTTGTCTGGAATGTAGAGCTTGAAGCACTAAGTTGTAGTGTCTTTTACACGCCAATAAGGATGAAGAATCCTGTTTTTAGGAATTTAGGAAAAGACAGGACTTGCTATGATGAGCTCCTAGTCCAAATAGAGACAAAAGCCTATCGACCTGGAAGAGAAAGTGGCAGGATTACAGGACAGATCAACAGAAGAACTGAAAACAGTCCTGTAGCGTTACTCTGATTTCATCAGAGGCACATTGCCCTTGACACCTTATTTGACTGTCTTGTTCAGAGCTACATCTAGAAAACAATTTTTCCAAATCTTAACCTTACCCCTTACCTGCCAGGCTATGTTACTCCTGTCTAGAAGTTGAAGCTTCACTTTGTTTTCCTCATAATTAGATCTTGACTCTGGCAGGTGGACTTGGACAGACGATTATTGCCTTTGGGTAGAGCATGTGAAAGAGCTGTGAGATGCAGTATGTTAGCCCACAACGCTGCTAGCAAATGTGGAAACAGGACCAAAACTAGGAAGAAGCATGTTGCTTTTAAAAATTTACTATTATTACTTCGAATAGAATAAATAAACAAAAAGAGAGTGTAGCTCAGCAAAGTGTACAACACATTTGTGTCATAAAACCTTACAAGGAAGCAAAATCCCTTTGAAAGTCTGAGATACACCAGTGCTACACAAGCCAGGGACAGGAGAATGTGTTGGAGCACATTTCAGCTCCCCTTGCACTCTGTGGGCCTGAAATTTTCATCTGTGTCTGAATGTGTTTTTAACATAGCTTTTGCTTGAGTTCTGTCTTACTCTCTCACAGTGAGGTCAAGTGAGAAGCTTAAGGGATGACAGTGGGATCTAGTTTTGCCAGCTGCAGAACACAGTCAGCTCCCACCAAAGCGTAATAGATGGTATGTCCCATGAGTGTCCTCAGAATTAGGTCCTCTAGTGTCTGAAATGAAGCAGAGGTATTTGAATAATACTGGTTAGCTGACACCGAATTTCAGATCTCCAGTCCTTAACCCCAAGTCTAAGAAAGGTGAAGGTGCTGAAAGCTGCAAGAAGAGAGAAGTTGAAGCTCTGAATTACACCAGAGGGGAAAGAGCAGAAGGCCTTAATGCTACTATTACTCATTGTTTGCAAGACTTATTTCGGAGAGGGGAAGAAGGCATGGGTGCTACAAACGGTGATGCCAGGAGTATTTATTTAAGTTTTAAAAGTTATTGAATAAAAATGTTTATAGAGTGGTCAGTTCCTACAAGAGCGGAAAAGAATGCTTAGGCAGAGCTGGAGAAGTTTGTGAGCTTTTCCAGCAGATGAGACAGCCTACTTTGAAGTGGGAGTCCAAGAAAATGTATAGGGATTACTGGAACAAGCTGACCCAGAGGAAGGAGGTCTTGAGGAGAAGTTGATCTAGAAGAAGAGCCAGTGAGCATGGAAGAAAAGCACCAAACCCAGTAGTGGTGAAGGAGAGATGCAGCCCTTTCAGTTTGTAACTTGAAAGAAACATCGTTTCATGTGTAATCCTAGTGTTTGTTCAGGGCTACTTTTGCCTTAGTATCTTAGTCCTTTACCTGATCCTCATTATCTGCTGGTAGGTGACATCTGCTTAGGGTGAATGAGAGCACTGAGACTCTGGTTCCTATTTATTACAAGTATTTCCTTTATGTGTGAAAAGGGGAGAGACATTTTGCAAACCCACCAGAATAGTTCTGTGTAATTTAGAACTTGGAAAGTTCCTGCACTCTTGACAGTTATAGTGAGGACTTAAGTTCTGCTGCAGCTCAGCTTTTGGATTTCACCTGCATGAAACATATCTTTTATTGAACCACTAAGAGGATGATTTTTCTTTAAAGACCACAATCCTAATACCAGTTTATTCCACAGGTAGGAACAGAGCCAGATCAACAGACCTGTGTAAACAAGACACCACGGACTTTCTTCTTGATTTCTTTTTTTTAAACTTTTTTTTTAATATATATATAAAGAGGCTACTTCAGATTCTGCAGAAGTAATAATAAAACCAGACCTAATGGGTCACCATATGTGGAGAGGAGCTCTCTTGGGTCTTAGGATATACACTTAAAGAGTGAAATAAAGAAAAGGAAAAAAGCAGTAATATTGGCAACTGTTGTTAGGTAGTATAAACAATAGCCAGCCATTGGCTTGGAGCAGAGGATCAAGTTCCAATAGCACTCAATAGGGAGCCTTCCTTAAAAAATTAGAAGAAGCTGGGTTGGAGCTGGTCCATGCTGGGAATGGCAGAAGAAGCAAAAACAAGAGTAAATGAATGGAAATTAAGCAGCAGGAAATGGGGATTTGGCACAAGGTTGGAATTTGAAACTGCAGAGAGGTGTCAGTGATAAAGGTTGGATAGAGTTTCTGGCCAAAAACAGAAAGAAAGAATGCAGATGTGTTCATTGAATAAAGTACAGATGTAGAAAGTGGAAGAGGGGGGGCTGACATGGGGAGAGAGGAATAAAGAAAAGGGGTAAAAAAAAAAAAAAAGAAAGAAAAAATTGAGGGGAAATAATGCTGAAAGTAGGTGCATTCATGTTTAATGTTTTTTTGAAACAATTTTTCTCTGTGAGTCTGTAGAGAATGACAGGTCTAGGCTTAGTTCAGATTATTGCATTCTACAGGGAGCATATTTTTGCATATAACTTGTTCTTGCTCCTTGTGTGTTTCAGCCCCATGTTCTTTTGGATCATGCAGTATTCAACATCTAGGTGTGAGGTGGGGTTAGGGATTTGCTCATTTATCATCTGACAGTATCTCTTCAGGAAGAGGAGGTGATGTCATTTCAGGGACTACAGGGTTTGTGCTTCTGGACTCCTTATAAAGAGACTAGGATGTAAAAGTCTTGTTTACAGGGTTTTCTTGTTATTATAATTTTCTCAATTGTTTTTGTTCCTTTCTACCTCTCTACAGTGGAGTATTTATGCCTAAGCATATGGTTGCACAATCAAAATTTATTGTGTATTATTTGAATAAGCCCACATTGTGGCAATTGACAGTGGGTATGTTCTTCCTAATTACTAAGTAAGCTTATTTGCTTAAACTGTTGTGAATATGAACCCATTTTTCCCTGCAGTTGGGCAGGCTAATTACAGTTTTGTTTCCGTTTCTGCAGTTCATCTGATGAGTAATGCTGTTGTATTCTTTCCCTAAAGTCCTTTTATGGCCCACATTACAGTTGCTTCTGAGTACTTCTCTATATATCTGGCTTCAGATTGCCCCAGTGACAGAGGGAAGTCCTGTCACTCCTGTTGTACTGCTGTACATTTGGTAAACCCAGACGCTGTGAGCTTTGAAGGCATTTAGCCATTTGTCTCCTATTGATTTGAGCACATAAAATAAGAAATATGGTCTCAGTGACTTGCCAAATAATCACGTAGCCTGGAGCAGAAGTCAGAGTAGTATCTGGGCCTTCGAAATCTAGGCTAGGACTTCCAACTATTGAACCACGCTCCTTCAATATTGTGGTTATAGAGCTGTAGTTTAGGGAATAAACAGTCCAGGGATTAAGCAGTGTCCTCCTAGCAGTGTAAGTGCATTCACCCTAGAGATCCTACAGACTTTAATTACTTTTAATTGACATCTTGTGTCTTTAACTTATGTATTTAAATATGTACATTATAAATACCATGGTAGGTTTCTGAAGGGCCCGATTCTCTATTGACCCGTCTTGCGTGTCATTTACTAAGTAGGAAAGTTAGCATTTTGTGTCTGCTTTCCAGTTGATATTAATAAATGAAGTGCAGTGCTGCACAGGACCACAGCTCTCTGAAAACAGGAGCAAAAATGAATGGCAGTCTTTGAGTTGTGTTTGACCAAATTATACTGTGGTTTATGGATTCATGGGGTTAGGCCCTCATTTTGTAACTTAATCTGTACTGTGCCCTGTTGACTTTTTTAAGAGCCTGTCCAGGAAAACTGTTTCACTACTCTGGGACCTAACCCAAGGCAGTTGCAAAGAACCGTACTCACTGATGTATTAGGCGTTCACACGTGTAAAGGTAGGTAACCCTTTTTGCCTACAAAGGACTTGTAGTTTGACTTTTAAGTTCAGTTTAAAGCTCACAAACAGAACTTCATGTATTGTTGTGACACTTGCAACACAGATGAGGAAAACAAGACGCAGGGAGGCTGAACAACCGTCGTGACAAAGCTGACAGTGAGTTTAATGGACAAAACAGGGATTTAGTAAGAGAAATACCTATATGGATTTAAATCTCTTCCCTCCCCCCAGCCCTTCCACCAACAACCTTCAAGATGCAATTCATCAAAGTTACACTGATTATTAAAAGAAAAGCTATGAAGAGACATTAAAGCTCCCATTTCAGGGCTAAAGCCAACTTCTATATGGCTTTACGGTGCGCTATCTTGTGACTAACTGCTGCTGACTTTCTTTTGTCTAGCTGTTAATGGTGCCTGATGCTGACTTAGGTCAGAGACTCGGATCAGAGACCAGAGACTAGGTTAAATGGCCCAATGCTACGATAAAAGCTGGCAACTTTCTACTACAGCACTGCGGCACTGATGTGGATGATGGGGCTAGTTGGTGCTATGTTAGACATACAGTTTTTAAGAGAAAGAAATCTACATGCTTTAGTGCCCAGACTGACTGCTAATAGCCCTTAGAATAAGCAAAAATTCTCTTTGAGCAGATTTTGCAATAGTTGTCTGTCTTTATACTTCCTTCCAGAAGCACTTGGAACTGACCATTTTAGAGTATGGACAATGTAAGATTTGATTTGGTGTACCAATCCTTGTGCTTTCTGGTTATCTGTGTTTTTATATAACCACCAGACAATTTTCTGATTCAAAAAAACTGGGTATATCTGGTATTTTGTTGATTTCACTGAATACCAGTCCAGCCTTCCTAGATTTTTTTGGACAGACAGTTGAATATCTGTGGCTAGATTGTACTAATGACACTAATGAAAACTGTGGCAGCTGCTGCTAGCCTCAAAAGCTTGGAGCGGGTGAACTGAAGCCAAAATATGGACAATTTGATTGTCTCTGAGCTCTTTACTAGACCTTTATGCTTTGTGATATCAGTTTGTACAAACTATTCTAATAGATATTTTTAGCTGAGACTTCAAGAGAGCTTAGATCTCATGTAATCATGGCAATTAAGCAGGCTGTTTTTAAAGGAAGTAAGACCATAAGCAATCTAAAGCAACAATAATAAATCAAACATTCATATTACTTGTAAGAAATTAAATATTAGCTATTAACAAAATCATTGTAGGTTTGCTTGCTATTTTATTTCTAATTGCTGCAGTTTAGGACTTGGCCGTCTGACTCTTGATTTTTTTCCATTAAGACAGAAAATAAGGGATATTTTGGTGTCTAAGCATAATTTAGTATTTTGCTCGAGTATAAAATGTCTTGACTCCAGAAAGTCTTTATTGTCCTTTGAGCTCTAGAAGGAATTTGTAGTGCTTTTTCACAGCTATTGTTTTGCTCTTAACTATGAGTGGTTGTTGCACAACATTTCCTTTATATTTCAGGGTATTGTTAAAAAAATTAATCCAAATATTTGTCTTACATTATTATCTGTTATGAATTTTGCCACTCTGCTCTGCCAGAACCATCATTCTCAAACCCTAGAGAACTCTAAAACTAAGCACTGGCAGGTGGGGAAGGCTTCTCCATCCTGCAGTAACAGCCCCTTCTCAACCCTTAACATTTAGATAGTTTTGATACTCAATTAATGGATGTTATGGAATTTACCATGGGGGTACCCAGCAAGTTTTGTATGCCGAACTCCTGTACAAATTTGGAGGCCCTTGGCCCACCTCCAGGATCTGAATGCACAGATCTAGTGTTTCAGCTGTTATTCCAACTGCCCTCCTTGGACGTGCTGCCTAATTCAAGTTTGCAGGATCAGTCTCTGATCATCTAAACCGAACTTCTTAGTGTTAGCACATTCAAAAATCTCTTCTACACATTCTTGTATGTAATAATTTTAACTAAAGGCTGTATCCTGCAAAATATTACACTCTGAATTCCCTGAATTATATTAATTGAGTTATATTAATTAGATTCCTTTGCGTATGCCCAGTCCTGTGAAATACTGTGTATTCTCTGCCCTTACTCCCCGACTTTAAAGGGTTTCCTAAAAGAATGAGACAGACAGGTCATGCGTGGTTCTTGTGGGAGCTGAACACCCGTCACTGGTACTGGAGCAGCTCTGAAGAACTAGAGTCACCAAACCTGGCCAGCTGAGAAAGGTGCTGCACAAATACAAGCAAAAGTGGATGTCAGTGCTAAGGATTTCACAGCTGAACTCTGTTAAACTCCTTTGTGAAATCATTGTTAAGCAGCCTAAATATTAGCTGAGAATGCTTGTCTTTTCCTATATCGGTTCCTGGATGATGTTAATAAAAAAGGGAATAAACCTGCAAAATCAAATGCATTTTTAAGGGACACAAATCCTGGTCATTAAAGGGGTCGTTATTCCTGCTTTTAAAGCAGTATCTGGCCACCTCCCTTTTTCTATTTCTCTGTTTCTGGTTCATATCTCTTCCCCTCTCCCCCCACCCTTCCCTTTATGGAGTCTTTTAAGTATAGATGCTACTTACATGCCTAAACAGCTGTAAAACTACCAGTGCAAACCCCCTGTAAATGCTGAACAGATGCACAGTGGTGAGATACACATATGGACAGCACTGTCACCACATTGGAGGCCTGGACCTTCTTCCCTTACTGAGAGGGCAATATAAAGGAGAACTCTGCACCACTGTTTAGTGGCTTTTGCTAGAGCAGGAAAGGTAATGCTGCAGCCTTTGACTAGGTAGCCTGGGAAGGCAGTATAGTCTTCTTTATCTTGAGTTTTTGGATTTGTTGTGTTTTGTTTTCTTTAACGAGAATAATAGACAAACTTCCAAATACTGTGGTGGCACAAGATGACAAACTAGGTCACATTCTGACATTCCGTCCAACTCTATCTTTCATCCTACACTGGGCGTGCAGACTTGGTTTCACAAACACAGGGCTTTCACAGTCCTGTCACCAAACCCTTTAACTTGCCTTTCTCCATTATTTGTTGCCTTACACAGGTGTCCCATCGTCACTGGGGGAAGTGGCAGTGGTGTAAATCTTGCTTCCCTTCTTTAAAAAGGTATAACGTACATCTCGGAGTCAGGCGTCCTCAATGAGCAGCCTGTTAGATTGGGAGATCTGCTGGCATCACGCATCTTGGAGGTTGTCAGCCTGCACTGCAGGACTGGGAATGCCTCCCTGCAGCACAGTGGCTTTATGAAACCTACAGGAAGTGCAGCAACAAATGCAGCCAGCAGCAAGCAGTATGCTGGGTATTTTTGAAGATCATCCTATTGTGTCTTATCCATGAACATGTAGACAAATAAGATCTGCTTCTCTAGCAGAGGGATTTTGTGAAACTTTGCTGCCCTGTCTGCACTGGAAGCAGAGAGGATTGCAGCAGGAAGTAGTAGTGGGGAATTTCTGACAGTTAGGTCAGAGGTTTGCATGTGGAATCTTCTGTCACAGGCTGGGACGTACAACCTGTTGATATTTAACAGTAAGCATCTTTTATATATCTCGGAACTGCAGACGGTTAGCCGTAACTGTGGGTAATGTTAGTTCCTTGCCACTTACTGTATGCCCAGACATCTGGCTTTCCGTACTCTGGATTTCAGCTTTCTGTAATGCATGCATCTGTGGATTCTTTGTAATCCATTTGGCACAGGACTTCTAATTTTGAAGCTAGCCTCTTATTGCTCCTTTCTCATGTGAACTCTCAAGTTTCTCTTCTTTACCCCCCACCACCCTTTTCCACAGCCTCCTTGTTATAGCTAAGGAATGTTTATACAATTATTTGAGATAATTTGTTTATTTACTTCAATTTAAAAAAATAGAGAGAGAAAGAGATTGAGATTTTGATCTGAACTCTCCCAAATATCTGGGGGCATTGGCATCGAAGAGATTGATTGCTGGCTTGTGTGAAGTTAGAAGTGAGACCAAAAAGGGAGAAGTTCTTGTTACAGCACTTCAACAGGACTAACTTGGTCAGTGCCTTTCTATAAATCATTTTCTGCATTAATAACATGGGAATCAGGATCTTCTCCTGCTAACCAGAGTCTTTGGGTGTCCAGAGTGGTCCTGTCCCAGGAGTTGGAAAGGACATCAAGGCCAACCAGTATTTATCAATGACCCAGCCTGAGGGTTTAAGGTGTTGTTAGAAAACAGGTCTGGTCCTATATCCTAGAATTAAAACTTTGGACCAGACAAAAGTAACATAGGAGAAAGCAGTCTTAGAGGATTATGAATGACAAACCCTGAGAAAATGCAAGGCAGAGATGTCAGAAAACATAAAATAAATGCTCCCTCAAACCCTGAGACTGGGGTTGATGAGATGGTCTTTCAGTATAGAAAGATAATTTAAAAAAAAAAAAAAAAGCCCGACAAAGCAGAATGTAAACAGATGGAAAATAGGGCTAGATTTTTTGATTTGAAGAATTAAAAAAAAAAAAAAGGCAAGTTAGCTGATGAGAAGTCTGTAAACAGTGGTTGCTGATCTGCTCTTGACTACGGCAGGATTTAGTGGGCAAACTGACACTTTTAATAGAATAGCTGACGGACTGCGTTGCCAGCGAGAGCACTGTAAATACCACCATTATAAAGAGCACATTTTCATCACATTTTGCAAGTAGATACATTAAAATATTACTTCATGGTTATTAAAAAAAAAAAAAAGGTAAGGTAATGCTAGCTACAGGGCCTGAAACCAAAAGCAGAGTGTGTTACAGCACAATTAAGAGAATTTTTTTGTGACCCAAAGTCAATTGCTTTCTCATTGTTCCTACTCCCTCCTTCCTCAAGTAACTATCTGCTTCTAATGACGCTTCTGTCAGTAATTTGGTGATGGTCAATCACCTTGTGTTTGCTTGCTTCAGCTTATGCCTGAACTTACAATCCTGGGGGTGTTTTTTTGTTTGTTTGTTTGTTTTTTCTTCTCCTGCTTGCTCAGTGCAGCAGTGAACAGTGACCTTGACTTCAGGAGTCAAGGAGTTCCTGAAGGAGCTTTGAGCTCTTACTGCTTCACAGGACCTTGTCCTTACTACAGAGGTGGTGACAGTCAGAGAGCAGGACTTGAGAGACTAAAAGGTAACCAAGAAAATGGAGAAGAAAATAAGTACCTCAATTCTACAACCACAACAATGTCTGGAGGGAAATGTTCTTGTTTACCTTGCAGAGGTGTAGAGGGCTAATATTTAGTGGCTGTTTATCAAATGCTTTGAAAGACTGCATGGGAAGACACATTCCTGTTGCTAATAATATATAACCCCAACTAATAATAATGTATAACTTACAGTATTTGGCACGTGTCATCCCAAAAGTGTTTTGCAAGAGAGACACGAGCCTGTTGAAATGCAGCCAGGTCTAGGGTGGAGGACAGCAATCAGGCAGGCGAGAGCTGTCACGTGGTGTTAATGTGAGGGCAAAAATAAGTCCTCGGGAGAGCACCAAACCCTTCCCACCTCCACCAAAAAATCACTCGAAGAATACCAATGTTAATGCTGGGCAGACAGAAAACTGCTTTTCGTTCTCTGCTTGCAATGTCCACACCCTGTATAGAGTGCATGAATACAGGTCAAAGAAAGGGGATTGAGAATAAAGAGAAACAGCAATTTATTTAAAAATAAAATTAAAAGGAAATAGAAATAGTCTTTGAAAATAGAATAGGCTTGGAAAAAACTTACCTTCTGATTCATGCTGCAGTGTGCAAAGGGATAACTTCAGAGGGTGGGCAGCTGTTGAGGAAGCTGTGGGAACTGAGCTGCGACGATGGAGAAAGGTGAGAGGAAACACTCGTGCAAGACTAGGACTGGGCTGTTTCTTGGTACTTGTTGGTGCTGGCCGTGTTTTGCCGTTTGGATGGTTCTGACTGTCTCGCCGTTGCCCGTGGGAAGCCTGGGAGCAGGAGGACAATGACTAGCCTGGGGCTAAGCTCGGTCACATGCCCGGGAGAGAAAGAGGCTCAGCAAGGGTCTAGCCACTGCCGTGTGGCTATGACCAGTGACAGAATTAGGGACAAGGTCTGTCCAGCTGCATACCTTGTTGTGCTCTTGAAGCATTAAATGCAGACTATCTGTACTTGTTTGGATGTGTTGCTTTGGAATTTACATAATGTGAGGATGAGAATTAACGGTTTGGTTTTCTGTCTGTCCTCCTCCTGTCTGTCACTAACTCTCTGTTCAGGTTCTTTTACTGGTCCTTAAAGCCTAAGACCTGAAACTTCAGTTTGGGTGTTACCAATGAAAAAGGTAATAGGGATTTTTCTTTTTCTTTGAAGCAAATAAATTATTTTGGTACCTTTTTCTGAGGAGGGTTGATTTAAACTTCAAATCATTGAAGGTTAAAAAAAAATTGGGATCCTTCAAGGGAAGAGATGTATATTAATGATGTTTGTTGCTGCATATAACACCTTTTAACTGCAAAGTTATCTTTCAATTCCTGTATGTATAGCAGTACTGAATGCAGCCATGTCTGTGATGAAGCACAGCAATTTGATGCGCTGTCCTTTGCACCTATGGAAAGAACTCAAAATGGCAGCATAACAGGACTGAGTCCCTTCCCCTAAAATAAGAGATGGTATGTGCCTACTGTCCATGAAAACTTGTGCAACTGTGAGGGTTTTACCTCAGAGCCCTGCGTACACTGATCATGTTCTGCTTAATTTGCCTTTGCTATGCAAAGAGTTATCGCTGTGATTCACAAGATGAGAGGTTTAGCTACATACAGACTCCATGGAGCTGTCTATGTCTACATGGCTTACCCAGCGGTGTAAGCTGAAATCTGAACAAAGTGCTGACTTGGTTGCTGATCCTTATGTGATCAGATGGCCTATTTAGGGGAAGAATCTTTCCTGCACCTCTTCTGGGAATCCCCCCCTCGGCCATCTCCCAGTACTTGACGATTCTGTTCTGCCTCGTTATGCCCACCGCACCAGGGGTGATGAAGGTTTGGTTATGTTACCCGTCTAATAGCCATGCTCTAGGGGAATGATTCCTGATTCATTCTGTTTTTCACAGATTGTATCCCTTGCTGAAGATGGGTCAGACACCTTTTCTTAATCACCCATTTTATGATTAAAAAATCCTTTGCTGACAAAGGAGGAGTGGTTTGTCAAGAAGCAGTCTCTTAATTTAGGATGATCTGTTAATGCTGAATGGTATCTGGATCAGTGGCTGAAAGGTTATATCATTGACCGGAATCAGAAATGTTTCCACAGCTGAGATCCTTGCTCTGTTATCCAAGACATGTGCAATTCTGACTGTGACAAAATTGGTCTCAGTTTTAAAATTGCAGATCTTTGCATGTGTGCTTAAAATTGAATGGATTTAGTTTGGGCAGTCGTCAATCTGAGACATCTCTTGTTGAAAGACAGTATGTGATGTGATTCCCATTTACTTATGGATCATTCATTGGTTTGGTGGGTGTCATGTTTCTGGCGATATCCCAGTTTACTGATTCAAATATATCTGTGAGATTGTTGCCCACAGGATAAGTGTTGTAACACAGTGGGACTCATGTCTAATTAAGGTTCTTGGCAGTTGTATTGTATTAACAATGGAGGAAGGTCAAAATTCACAACCTTCGATTAAGGTACGTGCAAAAATCTTTAAATCTTAATCTTTAAGTTTGTATAAATCGGGGAGATTGATAGGGTGATGACTGGAGAAGGAAGATGGTACATTTCCAGACTCAAAAATAGGACCAGATTTGCTAATAAGGTTGAGAGGACTTCCTGACCTGCGTGGGTGGCTAATGTTGCTGTTTTTGTGTCGAAACTATGTGAAAACTGCAGCTGTGAATAAGGATGTGTCTGAGCCACGAGGTTTGGATTCATTTCCAGATTCACAGTCATGGGCGTTGGGATGTGATATTACAGTCTGAGCTGCTCCTTGGTTCAGATCCAGTTTAGATTGTTGTGTTTTCTTTTCTAGCTTGTTTTCTAGCTTCTTTTGTTCCCTTAAACTCAAATTCACAGCATAAGTTTGTGAAGGTTTGCAAAACTCTTGGATTCGGAATCTGTTTTCAGTGAGGGCAGAATCATGCTGGAATGAAGCAGCAAGTTAAATGTAACTGCTCTTATGAGGAAGGTCTCACTCTAGCAAAAATGCAAAGATACTGCATCCATGATGAAACAACCACAGGTCACATGTGCAAGAATGCTTTAACTAGGCATGGTGCTTACATTAAATTTGAATAATTGTTTCTCGCATCATCTCTGCGTGATCCTTGCACATTTCCCAAATTTTGGATTGTAATGTGCAAATTGCAATTCCGGTTACAGGGAACCTCTGCTGAAGTTGAAGTTCTGTGCAAACAATTACTTCTGTTTGAGTAGTGCTTCAGACAGATCTCTGGAAATAAGTGTGCCTGCAGCAGTAAAGTGGTATTTTGTTCTTCCCCAAAACTACAGTTCCATCATATACCCTTGATTTTAGCAGTTTGGCCAAATGTTTAATTACTGCAATTACAAAAGGGCATCATACTGCACATCAATCATTTTACATTGCAAATGTTTGCACATACCAAGATTGAGACGAAAACAAATATACAAGATGTGCATATGTTCTAATTTCAATGTGAAATAATAATCTTCAAGCCTGTTAATATGCAGCTAGATTGGAGCAACACTGTTACCCAGAGAGTATCTCTGAACTTGCTCACTGAGATTGCAAAGCTAGAATGAGTGTCCTTTTGTTAGGAACGTTTAAGATTAGTCCAGTGAGTTTTCTGGAGAAGGAGATCCTTTCTACAAGTCTTTTGACACTTCTGTATACAGATCTTTTAATTTTGTATCTATGTGATTTAATTCACTAGAGTAGCTGAAAAAAATATTTATTGCTTCCCTCTTGGAATTCTACTGAGTAAATATCCATAGGATCCTACATGCTAAATTATGATAGAACCATATGGTTTATTCCCAACTGAATATAGGACTTTTGAAAAGGAGGATGGTGGCATAAATTTTTTCAGTATAACCATCATTGTCTATTTACATCAGTTTCACAAGTATATATTAGGGAAATGAAGCTGTTAAAAGATTCTTTTTTCTTTTTTTTTCCTTCCTTTTTTTTTTTTTTTTTTTGAAGGGCCACTCTGGGATGTTGGGAGTTGATTTTGATTTTGATTTTAAGGGAGATGTTCTGACAGTCAAGCTTGTGAACAAATATGGAAGAAAAATCTAGAAATGTGTGACTTTTTTGTTGGCTGATACTTGATTCTCTGTTGTATCAAATTGTTTTAATCGAAAGAGACCTCTCTGTGCAACTGCTGAAAAATCTTCTCTGGAAGGTGACATACAGTTGCACTCCCGCTTCTGTGGCTTTTTCCTCTATTAAAAAATAGATGATGTCATTAGGGCTTCCTTCCTGATTGTTTCTTTCTTTCAGGTGTTTATTTGGTTCTTTCTTTTCAGCTAAAACTCACTAAATATACCAGATTCACATGTATCTTTAAAATACTGTACAAGGTTAAGATATTACTCATCTATGTATATTTTAACCCAGGCAGACTTTTTAACAGCTGTGTAGCTATACTGATTTTTTTTTTTTTTCTTCTTTCTCCTTGATTTCTTTTGACTCTTGGGGGGGCAGGGGAATAAGCAGAGAGGAAAGAGAAAAAAATAACATTAACACAAAGGAGCACTTCTTATTAAGAGTAGGTGGGTAAAGGCATTGGAAAAATAATACCTCAAGATGCATTGAAACATTTTAGGGAATTAGGGAATTCTGATCTCCTGCAAAAGAAAAAAAAAAAGAGGAGGGGGGGAGAAAATTAATATTAAAGACAAGCTGTGAGTTTCCATCTGGCCTTGCCGCTTTCGACTAACGCTTCCATGACGGAATTCATCTGTCCATCAACTGTCAAAAATTCTCCTGTCAGTAAATCCCTGGGTACTCTTTCTAGCCCACCCCACTCAAAAATATTCTGAGCCACAAAGTACTCCGAATTCCGAATCGCCCCCTCTTCCCCTCCCTTCCTGGCTCTGCTCTCGGTGGTACCAAAGTTGTAGGTCCCAGTTACTTATTTATTTACAACCTCCTCCTTCAAAGTTGGGGTTCCAGGAGGAGGGGAGCTCCAGTGGAAGGAGACTGGGGAGCGTTCAATCATCTGGAGATTAAATTCCCACCAAGATCCTCCTAAGTCTTTCTATTACAGTCTGACAGCAGACAGCCCACATCTGTTTTAAAACACTGAGTGGTTGTGAAGTGTGAACTCCCCACTGTTTAATGTAACTACATGACTATTTAATGTACACAGTGGTAGAGCAACTCAGAATGCCAAACTGTTGTGACATGCCTGAAGGACATATATAAACATAATATACAGTGGTTTATTGTGACAAAGTGCATCTATACCACAAATAGAGAAAGATCAGTTTGCTCTTGAGTGGAGTCAAATGGGAGCATAATACTATTTACCACATTTTTTTTTCATTGCAGACATAAGACAAATATACATGAAACTTATGTTCCTTAAAATTGCATGGAGTCTATTTAAATTCCCCAAAGAAGGATTTTTTTTTTTTTTATTTTTTTTATTTTTTTTTTTTTTTTTAGCTGAGGATTCATCCCAATATGTGTATTCTATGCTGTTATTGATGACAGAAATAGAAGTGAAGGAAGCAGGCAGGGAATTTAGGAAGTGTGCACTGCACGCTTGATTGGTCCGACTCGTAGCTCATGTAAGACTGCATTGCTTTACTCTTTTGTGCCAGCCAGAGACCTGGCCCCAAGAATTTCTCATTTCATGTTCTCTGAGAATAAAGGGGTTACACCCCACAAAAAAATTTTGTGGGTTCTCTCTCTAAGCTTAATTGATTTGGAGTAGTGATTTTTTTATTTTATTCTTTTCTGACCATGCTGAAAAGTAAAACTGCTTTTGAAACAGCTGCCTTTTCTATGGTGGGAAGAGGAGTGGGAGAAACATTAAATCTTTAAAAGTACATTTTGTTTCAGTGTTTTTCCTTCAAAAAAGTGTTGGTTACTTGTGGCTTCTGACACCTCATTAATCAAGTGATCAGAATTCAGTATTTTACAGCAGCAAGACCAATTAACCTTTGCTAGCTACATAGCAGCCAAAAATAATTTCTAATTGTCAAATGGGGAAAACAACCCCACCCCAAACACTGAACCTCTGAAGCATATAAAGGTAAAAATGTGGGATTTCTTTTTTGTTTTGCAAGCATTTAATCAGAGAGAAATTCTAAACTCTGCATGTGTGCGTTTCTTTTTTGGACTTCTGAAAGTACTGAAGAAATTTGGAGAGAAGAAAGTTCAAAGGTTTGGCTCTGCACAGTTGCAGAGTGCCAGCCTGTAACATATCTCTAAATCCCTTCGGATGAAAGATCGGGCTTTCCTTCCCTGTAACTCAAGATTCTGTTTTCTAAAAAAATCTCCCTTTCACAGCTAGGATATTAGTAGGAGACAAAAGACGATGTGAAAATCTCAGCTCAAACCATTTCATTTTGGCTAAAAACCTTGGCTGTCCGACATGCGCTCTTGTGCTATACCTTCTTTCAACTAGTTTCACGGCCTGCAGTGTTCCCGTTTGGACCGTAAGTGGCAGATCTTCATAGCAGTAATGGAGTGAATTCTGTCAGCTGCAAAGCTGGCCTTCCGGCTTTGTTTGCAGCTCCTAACCTCACAATTGAAAATTCAAACCAAGTGTTACTACTTTAGGGGTTACTCCTCAGTGAAGACTTACTGCAGTTCTTAAAACTAAGCAATTTTTACTTATGAATTATATTTTATTATTTTGAGGAAAATTGCAGTTTTAAAGGCAATCAAAACAGTAAATGTTGTTTTGGGCAGCTTTTAATTTTTAGTAGAGATTATTTTAAAATAAGTCTTTTAAATATTCATTGGGGGAAGGATAGTACAGTAACAAGAAGTTCTTCATAAAGGGGAAAAGTTAACCAAATTGTCCTTATTTTCTTGTTATCATTTCTGAAGAGTAAGTACATAGACTTTGTCAGAATTCCATTCTGGATCTTCAAAAACACACAATTAACCAGTTTTGGGGGAAGAGACCCCAGTATGCAAACTGCTTGTCTACCATACAACCACCTCCTTTTTTCTTATTTAGCACTAGTATGAGCTCTCCTTATTTACCTAATATTTTTTGCTTTTACGCTATTTTTAAATTCTCTGTTTTTTTAATCATATAAGCTGTCAGAGGATCCAAATACAAAGTCATGCTGAGGTTTAAATCCTGCATAAGCTTTGGCATGGACTTTCAAAAGTCGGTATTATTGCAAGCCTTTAGTTAAGGTTGTGATGAAATTTGCAGTCAAACTGGAGCTCAGCTCCTTCAGCTGAATATTGTCATTTGCTCCTGAAGCTTAGCTTGATTTTTAAATTTTTCTTTATAGGCTGATAACTCATTTTTTTATACATTCATTATAAAACAAAATTTGATTCAAGTATTTCTGTGGACTTCTCTTTAAGAAGTATTTCAAATCCTGGGTTTTCCCGTTAGTTAAGTTTCATCAGTCACGCTTTTAATTAAAAGAAGGGTATCTCCAGTCCTCACTTTGGACACAAAGTGCATAATGAAATTGTGTATCAGGGAGGACCTGCGAGGATGGGGTTTTTGTTGTGTTTTGGTTTTTTTTCCCCCTCCAGGTTCCCCCGCCTCCCCCTTCCAGGCTTGTTCAATGTATTCCAAGCAGAGGAGGTTAAAAACACTGGTGCATATGCAAGAGCCAAACAAATAGCCTTTCTGATAGGGTTGGGTGACATGTGTCAACCCCTGTCATCCAGGAACAAGAGAGGCAATGTGCCCAGACAAAGGAGAGGGTGGAATCTCAACACACTGGCAAAACCTGACCCACACGCAAGGGCTTTGTGCAGCAGATGCCGCCTCGTATTGTTTCCTGACTCTCTCCCCACCACCCCTGACAACAGCCACTGCCGCTGGCATTCCACCCTGACATCTGTTCAGCTTTATTGATGCTCTCCTGGAGGAATTCCCAGTGTAAACAGGGAATTCTCTACGGGAGCCCCATGTTGTAAAAGGGATGAGCTGCATAATGCAAAGATTTAACCACTATTTAAAGGTGTGACACTTGATTGAAAGTGACTTGATTTTTTTTTTTTCCCCTCCCGCTCTCTCCAACCACCCTTAACTGTATTTGGCACAGAGACTGTATGAGTTGGACTTTCTTTTTTTTTTTTTTTTTTTTTTTTAAATTTTGGGTAGGATTTCTCCTCCTCCCCTTCCTTTCTCACCCTCCTCCCTTCTTTTGTTTTCATAAAGCGGAATTGTCAGGATGAATGAAAACTAGGAAATGGAGCACACCAAAAATGGAAAATGAAGCAAAAACTTGAAGAAACCCTGGAAAGGCAGGAGAGAAAAACCTGGTTTGTGTGTAGTGGAGTCTAGTTACTCCTATAAATGCTGCCAAAGCCCACCTACTCTTAGGACTGACAGCAACTGTCTTGAAGATCTTTGTATCTCTTGAACCTAAGGAGAATTCCTTCTGAGGGGGCTGAAAACTGGGACAGTACATGCAGCATCTACAGCAATAGGAAGGAAAATAACGTACTGAATCATAATACTTTTTTATTCATGTCCTTTCTCTCTTAGTATTTTTTAAAAAGGAATCCTATCTGCTTCCATTCTGCATGCTGTTCTATGTGGGTTTTCAAGCTACTTACATGAGCACCCAGATCTGCCCCTGTAGAAAATATTGAGCTGAGTTTTGGCACCAGAAGACCTGATCCAAAATCCATAGCAGCTGATGAGAATCAGTCCATTGATTTGAATTGGCTTTGGGGCAGGATGTTAGATGCTGAAGTGGCCAAAATAGCATGAGGACTGGGAATTGCTGTGTATTCTTGTCATCTAGGGACCACTATGAAGAGACTAGATCTGGCATTAGATCTGGCATTATTTTGACTCCCTGATTTGTTTAAATAAATATGTGAAAATAAATGTGGATACTTGAAATGCAAACAGTAGGCTGTCTGCTAATCAGATCAACCAAAAAATATACAGAAAAAATCATGCTACAAAAGTCCTGTAGAATTTTAACAGGATATAAGCTAATATTATTCTGTTCCAATTGCTCTATAAAGCCATGGTGTCTGATGCTGGAGATACAGCTGAGGTTCTCCCATGCCCACAAACACATGCTTATTTAAATTAACTAAGGAATCCAGCCTATAAACCCTCGTTCTTTGTTAAAGTTTTGTCTGTGTTCTTTATTCTTTTAAGTAAAATTGTATGTTAGGTATGAATATTTCTGTTACTGAATAAGATATAGGTATAAGATATATCCCCCCAAATAGCGAAGTACAATAGAAGAGACACCAAACCTACAATAAAAATTACACAGAAAGAAATAAAATGTTATAAATGTATAAGTAAGAGGAACAAGTGCTACATTACGGAGAAATCTCTTAAGTCTGAAAACACTATACTTAAAATCAATTCGGGGTTAGACTGTGTTAGGCATGGAGAATACTATGTAGTTATTTTGGTTCTTACTGTGATATAATCATCCGGGCTAGTGTTTTTATTAGGTTTATGGTATCACTGGGATGAATAAAGTAATCTGAAATTCATAGCGAACATGCGTAGTCTGCACTGGTTTAGACGTAATAAAAATTTCTGTGGTAGCTGTTACGAGGAGAGGTCTTATTGAAACGATAACTTAAAGTTTTATTGGACTGTCTATAGGATTTCATAGTCAGTTGTATATTTATTCTATAATTCCATTGGATTGTTTAAAAAATATTGCTAATCTACTGATAGCGTGTCATTTTTTAATAAATTGTACAGGATTTTGGAGGAATTTCTTTTAGGAATCTTTGGCTAAATTATATTAGCATCTTTTGGACTTCTTTCTGAGAAGGGGACTAAATACTCAAGCTTGATTAAAAGCAAAAAAACAATCAAGCAACATTTCCCCCCCCCTCAAAGCCAACGGCCATCTGAGCATCTTTTTGTACTGGTGAAGCTGATAGGAAATGAGAGGCCTCAGCGACCAAAGAGATGATTCTGTGTCAAAACAAG
Source organism: Mycteria americana (assembly GCF_035582795.1). Taxonomy (NCBI): domain Eukaryota; kingdom Metazoa; phylum Chordata; class Aves; order Ciconiiformes; family Ciconiidae; genus Mycteria; species Mycteria americana. The sequence goes on from NC_134387.1 coordinate 4,439,964, forward strand.
TTGTTAGCATTACGAGAGTTAGAGCTCCCAATAAAGTCAATGTGGTAGGATCAGGCCCTCAGAGATTATTTTGAGACTAAACAGAGGATTGTAGGAAAAGAAATGAGAGACTCATAATTAAGTTACAGAGAGGTGGATTTCTTAGTATTTGTAGGAGTGTCTCTAATTAGAATGTCTTATTTTTCCCCTCACGTCTCCTTTTCCCTTGCTCCTAGTAGCTGAAAAATAATGAATACAAATACCGAAGTGTTGATGGATGGCCAAAGTTGTGGCCAAATCCCACTTTGTGCTTCCTGTACAGTTTAAACTAAAACACAAAGAGAAGTTGCTACTAGAAGTCTCAACAGCAGTCAATCAAGAACAAATTTACAATAGAAATCCAGCTTCCCCTAGGAACAAATCACTTAAAGATTTAAGGAGGTAAACAAATATCTTGCAAGATTTGTTTGAAGCATAGAGTGAGTACAGCTTCATTAGAACATGCCTCTTGATGGTGTTCATAAATGCAGCTTTTCTTCCCTACTGTCTGTATATGTTTTGGGAAGATACGTATTTTCTAAAAAGTTAGCAAACAGTCTGTGTATTTGTCTTAATGTGAGAAGAGTGACAGGAATAATATGTGTGTGGATGTGTTTATGCACTTAATACATTTATACACATGTGTGGGAATATGTATATAGTATCTGTGTGTGTATGTATGCATATGTGCGCAAATATATTTGCATCCAGGTCAAATAACAGCTGTTATTATTAAGTTCAGCTTTTATTATCAATTTGTTGGTAGATTCAGGCACTATTTAAAAAAAAAAAAAAGTCCACATCTGAGCTTTTTCCTAATCAGTTCCCTCATTTTGCTAATATTCTAACGACTGTCAATTTACTTCAGTGGTGCCATTTGCAGAATTTTCCAATTAGCAGGAAACCTGTTCCACCTTCTCCCATAATTACAGGGGACTCGCTTCAGATCAGCTGTGGCCAGACAGCATATGATGTACTTGCCAAAATCTGTGCACTGTGGGTTTTTGTGTGTGTGTGTGGAATTTTTTTTTAACCTTTGCATGAGCTGGCACAGACTTTACATCTCTGTTGTAGGCAGGGAGCTCCCTCAGCACTGGCATGTGTCAAAATATCCAAATAATTTCTAATAAACACACTGCAGTGAAAACACAAATACGAGCCTATTTGTGTTTTGATGGGTCTGGTGTGCGATGGATGTTCAGTGCCTTGTACTTCTGTGAATCTCTGTGTATGGTTATGAAAGTCAGGTAAATACTCAGTAACTGCTGTGTTCCAGTCACACTAGATGATTTTATTCAAGAAGCATCTATTTGGTCACTTTTTATCACCTTTATCCTTCAGCGTCTGTGTCAAGCAGTACAGCGAGGACAATGTTGTTCTGATACTCTCTGATATTACACCAGCTGATCAAAAAGCAATCGGCCCCCTTTTTTTAGAGCTGCTTAACCAGCTGATATTACAGCTATAACAATGGAGCAGCAATAACTATTATTGTTACATGAAAAGAAAATATATTTAATAATAAGCTCATTGATTTTTAACAGCGTCTCTGTGTTGCCTAATTGATGGGAAGTTGTATGTTTGTGTAGCCAACGGGGGTTATGAATTAAATATGGTCGTCATTCCTTGAGGGATGCATGTCAATGCAAGAAAGATGGAGGATCTACATTTCCCCCAAGCTAAACAATCCCCTTGTAACAGACATAGGAAAGCCTGGAACAGGAGGAAGGGGGGAAAGGGAATAAAAAGCATCCATCACTGTTTATTAAGTGCTGCTACTTGAAGGTAAAAGGGGTATTGAACTGTTTTTAAATTGGAAGGAATGTAGCTAGACAAAACATTGATGGTAATATTAGGTTGGTGACAAATTTTATTCTTTTGTCCACATTTATTACAGTAGCAATTTGAAGTGATTTGTGCCTCTTACCCCTCTAAGCCTCTCTCTTTGCATACACATACACACACCTATGCAGGCACACACACAAAAATTCAGTGTTTTTGAGTAATAAAATGAACTCTTCTGGTAACAACCACGAAAATATGGGGTAAGAGTGTCTGGAAATGTTGGATCTTAAATTTAAGATACTGATGAGGCTGCTGATCAGCACTTGGAAAAAATTAGGCTCATCTGAAGATGTCTCAAACTGGGCATGTGATACAGAATCACTGGGCACTTTGCAGACCTTGGCTAGCCAGAGCTTAGCTCTGAGGTACATGTGAAGTGGTGGTAGATGCTAAGTGCTACAGCAGCTTTTTCTTTGTGTGTGTGTGTTAATGGCAGTGGGAGTACTTTTTGGAAAAAATCCTTACCGTTACTTTTGAGATTTCAGGTATGCTGAGTTCTCCTGGAAGCTTAACGTCCTCAGGTCTTGAGCTTGAACTGTAAGTGAAAGGGAAGTTCTGAGTTTGTTACACTCATGATAAACAGTTACAAGTGGAGCGTGGTTCAGTGCTTGTATGAGCAATTACCACTTTCTTGCTCGCATATGTATATAGTCTTCTGTCATATGACCTAGAAAAAATACACTCTCGCATGCATATATTGGTGTTACATAAGCAAGAGTATTCTGCAGACTTGAACATTTCACCCTTTAGATAGCAATTCTCAGTCTCTCGTGAATGCGATTGTTACTTGTCTCTTTTCAAGTACCTCTTGCCTGAGTTTTGTCTCGGGCTTCCCCCCCTGTATGATCATTTTCTGTCTGTTGAGAAGTTTAACTAGGCCAAAAGAGGGCAAGGCCTGGTGCATGTTAGTGGGCGGTATCAGTTTGACCATAAGAATCCTATATGAAAGGATAAATGACTGGATGTGCTCCTGACTGTCCCCAAGGAAGCACTGAGGATTGCTGGGCCATGTAAGTCAGGGGAGTGCACACAGTGTTGAACTGTGATGATTTTTAGGGTGTTTACAAATCCTTGATCTCCAGCGTTATCAAGCAAATTCCAATTACAAAATCTCTGAATCGTAAATGCCGTTCTGTTTTCTTCTGAGTGCTGCTGTTTTATGGTCAGATCTACTCTTTTCCTGTGACTAACAGGGGACAACCTAATGCAGAGCAAAGTTTGGGGTGATCATTATGTTTGCAGGGCGTATGCACTAGAGCTCATAGATATAGGAACTCACACAACCCTAGGTACAGTAGAATATTAAGTCTTGCTTTAATCATCAAAGAATTCCTACTAACTTTAAGTAAGACTGCTTGAAATTAAGCTGGAGTGATAGTCTTTGTTAGAGTTGGATTTGTTCTTGTAAACAGCTATTACAAAAACAATATTAACTACCACTGGGGATGCCAATTAAGTGGGTAGATTCACATTAAGGCTGTGACAGGGAGAGTTTGCAACATTTAGCCCAAAGTTTAGACCAAACAGGGAGTTCCCTACAGGATGCCATAGGAAAATGAAAACCACCCTCCCACCCCAAAACAGAACAAAATGCTCATGGTGAGAGCATTGGTTCTAAGAAACCAGGAGAGTTTACGAAACAGGAGAGTTATGTTTTTGAATAATAACTTATAGTCAGCTTCACTTTCTACTTCTGATTTCAGCTGAAGGCTGTAATGACTGAGCTGCAAACGCTCTGAAATGGAAACTTTTATTTGTAAAACAAAAACTTTTGTTGGATCTAGGCAAGGTATTGGAACCAATTTCCCCTCATTGTTAGATCCTTAGAGGCTCGGGAGGGGGACTGTTCTGTCTCCTGCTCTTTTATAACTGCTGGGACAGGCAGGCCCTCATCCCTCTTTAAAGGTTTTGGATAGTCTCTTAGTAAAAATAATTTCTGTCATTAAGAGGGAGAGATGTTCACAAGTCCCCAACTGTTAGCCAGCTCTAGCTTGCCAGTCTAGCCTCTTAACAGTATTCATAGTCACGGTGAGCCAAACCAAACCATGGCAGTGAATGGTAGAGGAAAAGCCCTTTAGAAAAACAATTTCACTTTTTTCAAAGTTTTGTCATTTTCTGAGCTAAAGTAAAAACATTGCCAAACATAATAGCTGCACTATTATTTTTGCTCAGGTGCTCAGGAATATGAGCTTACTCAACAAGTAAAAAAACGAGCAGGTTTTTTTTTTTTATTAGAAAGGAATCCTCTGTTGTGTGTAGAAGACACTTTCCCCCTAATATTTTACTTGCTAATTGGTAAGTACAAAGTAATTACATAGGACAGATTAAATGGTTTCTAATGCCTCACTTTGAGAACTATAGTGAATGTTTTCCTAAGCTGTCCTCCAAATTGGTAGTCTAATTAAGCAACAAAAAATTATGTTGGCATTCACTGAATTATTGCAAAACCAGAATTTAGACTGAAACTGTTGACAAATTTTTTTCTTTTTTTGGAAGGTGGAGAGGGAAAGGGGGAATAGAGAAGGGAGGGATTTATTATTAGAGCAACTGATTAATCTTCTAAAAATCTGTAAGTGTCCTGGCAGAGATCAGAGTTTCTGCCTTGACATTCGTTGGTTTGATGATTCCTTATGAGTGTGATTAGTAGTTTTAAACCTCAAGAGCTTCAAAGCTATGGCACATCTTTTTAGCATGTATATTAAGATGTGCATGTCTTCTAGTTGATCTCTATAGTAAATGCTGACCTTCTAGAAAGAGATGCAACATTTTTCTTCTGGGTCTCCAGGAGAACACATTTTGCTGAAATTAGTGTCTGTGAACTATGTAAAGCCACTTAACCTTAAATTTCTGTATTAAACTTAATTTTTGGTTGTAAGAATTCACACAGCAAATGTTACTGTAATTGTCTTATTGAAACAGTGATGCACAGTTTCATATACAGGCCCTTTAAGAAGCATATGCTGGCAGTCACAGTGGAAACCCAAGTCAGAACAGTTTATCGGATGCTATTCAACTTCACAGCATTCATCAGAGATGTAATTATACATTTATGCATGAAGAAACTTTGCAGAGTTAATTTTCTTGGTAGAGGAAGATATCTTTGGAAATCTCCTGGTCTTTTATGGAGCACTTTCTTCTCCCCTGCTGGCTTCTTATAAAAGATGGATTTTGGGCCCAGTGGACCATAACTCCCGTAAAATAGCTGTTCCATAGATATTTCAGTAGATACCTCTTAACAGCTCCAAAGGAGCCTTTACAAGGGATTACATCATGATGTGGAGCCATTAAGATCTTTTTGCATATTGGGGGGGAAAACACAGTTGTGCCATGGAGGGGGGAGGGAATATACAGTAGCTGACTTCCATAGAGCAAGTCTTTACCTGGTTCAGATCGTTATAACTGTAACAACTTCTGGGGCAGTTTACGTAGCTGAGATATGGCTGCAGGTATTTAAAAAAATTTCAGGGAAAATAACTGTAAGAAATCCTAGAAAGTTCAGTGGTTACAAGGCTGGTCACTATCCTCAGTTACAGCAGTGTAATTTAAGAACTGATTTTTAAAAATCAGTTTAACAAAGCTACTGCAAACCTGCATATAATCTTACTTCCATTTAAGCGGACTTGACTGCAGTGATGTTAAGGTTGATTTTTAGGAGGTTCAAATTAAAACAGAACAAGAGTTTAACAATGGAGACAAAAATTAGGACAGCTGAAGAGTCAAGCTGCAAATTCACAGTGCTTTGAGTAGAGCCCAGGTACCCTCAGACTGCACTGTCAGTCTCAAAATCTTAAAAGACTTTTTGTGTTTTGTGTGAAAAGTAAGTATACTTTTCATTACAAGTTCTGTGCAGTTTGTGTTAAACCTTGCTCAGCAGTCTCTTTAAGTGTCATGGATGGTCTTGCATTGATGTGTAATGTTTTTCAACAAGCTATGTGCCTTCATTCCTATAACCTGTCCTGACATTGTAGGGACTGACTCCTTAGTCTAATGTCTCATCATACAAGTTCTTTCTAATGACAGTGCTACTCCCATTAGCCTCCCTTGATGTCTATTTACCATAGCAGCTTTTCAATTATTTAAAATGCAAACATCTGGATTAAATAAATGAAGAAAACATTCAGCAAATGTTGCATGCACTCTAAAACTTTTTTCCAGAAATTATGACTGCAGTAGAACTTGAGGAGGAAAAAATTCAAAATTCACAGCACGCATTGGCCTCTCAGTGCACTAGGGACACGGGCAGGAAGTCCTAAAGTTGGGAACTGCCAAGAGACCTTTTTCAGTAGAGAGCACATTATGATGATGCATCTGGAACGATACCTTGTTATTTAAAAGCATCAAAACATGAATATTTTCCAATCAATAAGCCAACTGTCGGGTTAAAATCTATGCTCTGCATGAATGTGTGTATGCCTGCAGTTGGAGTATATAAAACATGTAATATGTATGCATAAAAATACGTTGTACATCTCCAAGAGATAAAGTGGATTGGATTTTCTCCCTGAGAAGTCTTTCAAAGTCAGTTAAGTATGGGCTTTGTATCCAGCTTTAACACTGCCAGACTCTTGAAAGACCCTCATCTCTGGCTTTTGCAATACCTACTTAAGCATCAAGTTGAATCTGTCCCTGTGATCGCCACAAATCAGGGAAGAATATTAGAATTTGAAGTGAATGAAGAATACAGATCATAGTTGCTGCATTTGGAAACATCTGGAGCCCTCACACAGGCTCATTAGTCTAGTCATAAAGCAGAGCATTGCAGAAGTCTTACCTTAATGAGATTAAAAACAAGTACAAACAACCCAGTGCGCGAATGACCACTCCAGTCAGGCATAGGAAGCTATTGGTTACACTTGGTATTAATCATTGGCTTCAGTTGTGTCATCAGAAGCTGGGGGGGGGGATAGAATGTTTGGTCAATCAAGACCTGTTCCCAGCCTGCCCACATTCTGCAGCCTCCTGCAATTCCCCTTAAGGGCATGTAGTCCAAAGCCAGGTCTGTATCTGCCATGCAAAGAGGCCCAGTAATCAGATATTTGCTTTTTACATTTGTACATTTCGCAGGCCTCGTTGGCTTTCAGTAGGTGGAAGGTCAGGAGCTGAAATTACAAAGTGTTAACTTAGGATCTCTCATGGAAGCCCTGGGAATGTGTTTTGCCCTAGCCAGAGGGTAAGGCTCTGTAGCTGAACACAAAGCTCTATAACAACTTCATGAATATACCCATAGATATGCTGTAGTGATCAAGGGGGAAATCAAAACGATGACCTTCACCACAAAAGCATGGGCACTGATTGCTGTGCTAAAGGAGTAGCTCACTGTTGTGGTTTAACTCCAGCCAGCAACTCAGCCCCACCCAGCCGCTCGTTCACTCCCCCCACCCCGTGGGATGGGGGAGAGAATCAGAAGAGTAAAAGTGAGAAAACTCATGGGTTGAGATAAAGACAGTTTAACAGGGAAAGCAAAAGCCTGCACAAAAGTAAAGCAAGATGAGGAATTCCTTCACTCCTTCCCATGGGCAGGCCGGTGCTCAGCCATCCCCAGGAAAGCAGGGCTCCAACACACGTAACGGTGACTTGGGAAGACAAACGCCATCGCTCCCGATGCCCCCCCCTTCCTCCTTCTTCCCCAGCTTTACATGCTGAGCATGATGTCCTATGGTGTGGGATATCCCTTTGCTCAGTCAGGGTCAGCTGTCCTGGCCATGTCCCCTCCCAGCTTCTTGTGCCCCCCCAGCCCACTCGCTGGTGGGGTGGGGTGAGGAGCAGAAAGGGCCTTGACTCTGTGTAAGCACTGCTCAGCAGTAATGACAGCATCCCTGGGTTATCAACACTGTTTTCAGCCCAAATCCAAAACACAGCCTCATACCAGCTGCTATGAAGAAAATTAACTCTATCCCAGCCAAAACCAGCACACTCACTCACCAGATAGGTGTCTTGAAGGAGGCCACTGCTAAAAGCAGATCTGAACATGTGCACCCATTCAAGTGAACGGCAAATTTTGCATTGTCTAAAGTGATGTGGGAATAGGTATTACATATACACACTAAAATGAAACCAATCTCATGCTTCAGGGTGTAAATTGATCACTGGAAAGGTCAGGAAGCAATTTTCCTCTCTTGTTAACATCACCGCACAGTCAACTTGGGGGTGGGGGGGTGGGGGGGGTGGTGGCGAGAGAGGGAGGGATGGAGTGAAGAGAAGCAATTTCTCCTGTAGCATAAAGTATTTGCCAGAGGCAAAATAACTTGCTGCAAACATGAGTTTATAGCAAACTGATTGTCCAAGTGTTTGAATTTTACCTTGTCTTGATTTCTGGGTGCCTAATCTAAGACACTTTAAAGGAGCATGGTTTTTGTGATATATTTCATGAAAATCCAGTTGTTTTTGAACACTGAGACTTGATGCTGCGTGTAGTTGCACCAAGTGGCTCTTCTTGTGTGAAGCCTGTGCTTTGAGCTTGTGTGTGGGGTGTGGATGTGTAGTCACAGCTTTGAATCATGAGCCTAGAGAAGTTGCATGGCAGTGTTTGGACCCATTGGTTTCTGGCAATGTGGATCTTCTGGGAACGTGACTTAGTACAGTGTTATTTCCAAACGGCCTCATAGCGAGCCCGCTGAAAACATAGCTTATCTTGCTGTGTATCTTCATAACTTCTTAGGGTAAGACAGTTGCCCTGAAATAACTGAGAAGTCAAAACAGGCAAAGTCAAGTCCCCTTGAGTGTCAACCCAGCAGAGATACTCAAGTGAAGGGAAGTGGATTTGCCCTTGTTCTGCCCACCACTCACCCCTGCCCTTTCACTGCAGCCCCATACTGAGGTCATTAAGAGGCATATCAACTGTGGGCTGTTTCTTCAACTGCTGTCTTGTTTGAGGCTCACCCATTGCCAATTAACAGAGTTCACACTGATATTCTCTCATCTGATATGAGTTCCTACCCCAAAATGCTGCTTCTTTTTTGGCCTCTGGCACATATGTGCTACATCAAAGGGTACTGAAAAGGTTAATTAAATTTGGAGGCTACTAAGCAGAGATGAATGAAATGTTTTCAGTGGAAGGTGGAATCACTTTTAAATGTATTAATTTATTTACTGCACACTAGAAATTTTCATATTCTTCATAAATACAAGACGGTACGTGTATGTCTACAATATTAACTCTCTTCATTCAGAAAATTAGTTAATTTATGAGGTTATATGCTAAAACATAGAAAAAGGTGGGTTTCAGAGTGCAGAATTTTTCTTTTTACAGCAAAATTACCTCTCTCTACATAGGCATACGTGCACACCATCTTTTTTCAGGAGTTGAAACAATAACAAACTGCAAAAGCATATCAGCTGTGTCAAATTCCATGTCAAAGAATTGGGAAATGGTAGGAAGCCCTGGACATCAGAAACCTTCTGAAAGATGTGGATGCTGACATTTGGTTTTGGCCATATGCTGTGGCTGCAGAATATCTTATTCTGACAAAGCAAGAATAGCTTTAAAGAATTTCAGTGACTTGCTCGTGTACCCGGCACTGTGGCTCTGGAGATACGGATTCTATTTCTGCCTCAGCCATGTGACCTATATATCTTTGGGCCAATTCATCCATGGTTTAAAATGAGGTGCAGGCAGAAATGAGGAGTGAAAAATACAGACCAAATCCTGTTTTTTTTGTTTTTTTTTTTTTTTTAACTCATTGCATCTTTTCTGTCTGCTGAGCTGGGGTATGGGAAGATAAGAAGTGGAGAGGTATGGGACAGAAAGATGTTTTCTGTTTGTATTACTCATTTCATTCCTCTTTAGCTTCCCTTGTCATCTGATCATGTGTTCAGTGGCTATAAGGAAAACAATGTATATTGGGGCTGTCTATAAACATATAACAGAATTGTTAGAGAAGCTATTCCATGTTTGGAGTCCTTTAGTCCCATGGTAGTCTGACACAATTAATAGGTCTCATGGTATTGCTATGCTTTGTGAGTGGCTGGGGTTCCAAGTGTGCAATTTTTCTGTGTTTTTAATTTCGAGGTGATATTTCTTCTCCTAAAGAGAGGTCTTTGTTAAACACGTGCCATTCACAAGCACCTGTCTTTTCTGAGGAGGTCTACAATGAGTTAAAGCACAGCAGGATAATATTTAATCTTCCTTGGGCAAAGAAGTTGTTGGTTTTGCTTTTTTTAAAAACAAAAGTGATTTCCCATTGACTGTCCAGTAGGAAATACTAGAAAGTGGCCTGGTTGGCACACAGTGCCAAGAGCTTGTCCTGTGTAAGCTGGCTCCCTTTTACATTTTCTGTTTATGCGTGGATATGTAGAACCCAAGTCAATTTAAAAGATATATTTATCTGAAAAAGGGTACTTGTTCAAATTAATAAAAAAACAACAGAGACTTCAGGCATTAAGTGTCTGATAAGTATTTTATGTATACTGTTTGTAGTAGACAAGCCACACTTGAAGGCTTTAAGTGCTTCAGCAATCGCCTAGTATAGGAATTCATTTTATTCTTCTTGCTTCCTTTGTTTGGGTTGAATCCTGAGGTCTTGTTTCAGATTTTGCTTGCTCCTAGTTGAAGCAAACACCCGGTGATCTTGGTGAGTGCTGCATTTGAGAAAGATTGAAGACTAAACAAGGATGGTAGCAATAGAGCTGAAATATACATCAAAAAGTATATAAATACAGTAATTAGCAAAGGAGATTACAGACAGTGTGTGTATATGTTTATAAATATAATATACTCATATTATTGTTTGCATTCTTGTTCGCAAAATATCCTATGATATTTTTAATGCTCTTTCCCTCTTCCTCTGCATGACTAAATTGCTGGATAAGATCTTAGGACCTGGCTGTTTTATGCACAAGGGTTGCTTTGTGCATCAGGGGTAGACTCCCTAGTATACGGCCTGTAACACTGCACATTTTAAAAAATGCATTAGTATGCATATTTCTCTGAATCCAAGCTCTTCAACATTAAAGCAAGACCCTTCATTTTAATCATTAGAGAATGAATCCAGTGCTAATAGCACTTAATTGTTTCACTAGAATGATCTCCGTTGGTTTTGGCAGCTGAAATGAAAACAATTCCAAATACCATCAAAGGAGCTTATCCACACACAGCATGTACAGGGAGAGTGTTTTGATATACAACGGTGTGTTAATATCATAACATCTCCTAATACTACATACAGTTCTGTAATCCTTTTCTGCCTCAGTCTATGATCTTGGAAGGTCCAATGGGTAAAAGCAAAAGGAATAAAATAGACACAGAAAATCTTGGTCCTTGCCCCTGAAAATAACGCACGGACGGTCTCTTTGCTTCAACCATATACTATATTAATCTCGACTTTCTTGAAGCTTGCCCGCTAGTTTAAATTTGTATGCAACATCAAACATACCTTTTCACATATGTTCTTTCCAGATTTTTTTTAACAGTTACTTAGCAGTTTATAGAAGGAAGTGAATGATCTCATCAAGCTGCTTAGAAATTAAAAAAAAATCTGTGCTTATTAATTATGCAGGATTAGTCTAATTATAATTCAGCAAATTAATTAGCGACAGAAGGTGTTCTGAAACATTGGAGTACATTTGCATGTTAAATGGAGAGGCTAGTCTGTAATATATGTAAATTTATGCATGGCTTCATAGTTTAATTTAAAAATTTGCAGCTGCATATGGTATGGGAGCAGGTGAAAAGTCAGTTTTAGTTTAATGATGCTAACAAACATTGGATGCTGTCCTGTCTTAGGGAAGGAATGCACTGAATGCACCCCTATCTGCCAATCTATAAATCTGTCATAGGAATATAATGTTACACCAATGTTCAGATTCAAGGTCATCTGTGCCTAGACCCAGAAGTACAATAGGTGCAAATCTACCAACTGAATAGACCTCAGAAAAGGGAGGGGCAAAATGTGTATGGGCCCAAGTTGCTGGGATGTAAATTTGCCTCTTTAGCAAATGAATGCATGTTTATTCTATACAAACCCAGTTTAGGGACAGGCAATACTCCTGCCTTCACAAATGAGTGAGAGCTTTCAGCTGAGTGATATCCACTTTGGCAGGTGTAAAATAGGTGCCTAACCTTGGTTCCATCTCTAACATTCGCATCAGTGCAACTTCCTGATTTCTTGGAGTCACTGGAAAGTTATTACCAAGTTCTGCATTAACTGCAGGGTAGAGAGTTTTTATGTACTGGCCTCTGCCATCTGGCAGAAATAGTAAAAACCAGCAGACCCAGCAGCAGCAAAAAGGCTATCGGTGTAATTGGTGATCACTGTTCAGCCTAGCATGGCTCAATAGACAGACATTTTTTCAGAGCATTGGGGTAAGAGGGTAGACGAGTCGAAAGATAAAGGAATCATAGGTTTCTCTGGGTGTGGAAAAAATGAGTGGGCATCAGATTCTGTGCTTATTTAACATCTATGTTATCCTTTTCTGGGGTCCATAGGGTTTGCAAAGTAGAACTTGAGTTAAATTTGCACCTGTATAGAGCTATAAGGACAAAGTGATACCAAAGAATGAAGAGATATAACTAGTATTGCAGAGCATCATCGGGCCTATGTTTGTGTGTCCAGCACCAAACCATATGTGTACCACTGAGGCTGACATAAGTGTAATGAAGAATTTGGCCGTGTTTTCAAAATCCTGCTGGGTGTTATGTTCTGAGGCGATGAGCTTTATGAAATTTTTGTCACTATTAAAAAGAACCAGTAAAATCACAAACATGGACTTGCAGGAGTGGTATGTGGTTCTTGGCTGGAAGAGCAACTCTATCTATGCTATGGGGCAAGTCACTTAATTTCTAGGTGCCTTGACTTTCCCCATCAGTGAAATGAGTATAAAAGCCTTTCTTTCCTCCTGTCCTTTGTGTATCTTTTCTCCAACAACAATTTCACAATGTGACTGTGCGATGCTTAGCACAGTTGGAGCCCATAGATACTGTAATAAACCAGGGAATATTATCTGAATGTCCCTTTCAACAGCCCTTCAGCCCAATCCTCTACTCTATTACCTCCCTGCCTATTGACTTTTGATTATGCTATGGCATTTGGTCGTGTGCCAAATGGCATGAATAATATCGATCTTACAGTATAAATAAGCTTTTAGCCATTGTCTTGTAAGTTACTGGAAAGTTTTGGTGTGGGAGGAAGGAGGAAAACCCAAAGGAAAAGGGAAACTGCTCAGATTGCAAAGAGTCCTCCAAAGACTTTTTGGAGAACAATTGCAATTACAAACACGCTGTTAGCGTTGTGTTTCATTTTCAATTTGAACCCATAGAGTTCAATTATTATTTTCATTAATGGTGTCAGGTTTTCATCAGAGTGCACAAACAAGGAGGTTTTCCTTGGAGATTTTTTTTCCTAGCAAATGTGGCCATGCCAAATAACTACATTCAGCACCGAGAAATGCCTGTCTGTATAACCGGCAGTGCACTCTCCCCCAGCCCTTGTTTCTTGAAAATGGGATCACTTTGCAAGACAGAATAAGCATTTACCAAATGAGTGCGAATTGCAGTTGTGGATGTGTGTGCCTGCTGCTGCTCAGACAGAGTGGAACAGAATCTACTTTAGAGATGAAAATTGTGCAGAAGGTGGAAAATGTACAGAATATAAATATCAAGTTTACTGACATGTTTTGGGTTTGGATGACGTATTGCAGGTTTACATTCAGTTACTATTAGTTTGGAAACTAAGCTTTTAAAAAAAAGCCACTAGATATAGGGCAGAGAGAAATACGATGTTCTAGGCTGCAGAGGGACAGGATATTTGAGGAACAATTGTTCTTTGGTTAAGGTATGAGACTGGGAGTTGGACATGAATTCAAGTCCAATCGTTGCTGTGGACTCAAGGTGCAATGTTCTTTCTTGACCCCTCTGAAATACAGGATACCAGCACTTTCATCCTGTATCTTCTTAATTACATTGCATAGAGTGTTACTTACCCAAGTGTGATTAGGACCTCTTGGCATGACAAACAAATCATCATTAGAAGCACTTTCAAGATGGGTACTGCCATCCTGTAATCTTAAGTTTGACTTTTAAGGTAGTCTGGTCTGTTGGCCTACCTTAGCTGAATTACTAACCTTTTTTTGTTCCATTTTTGCATCCGTCTCTAGCGTTAGCTTTATTGAGTTCAGTGTTGCAAGGGGCCAGAGACTGTGCAAATCAGGCATGCACTAGTAATAGTCTTCTGCCTTCCCATGGTGTTTCCAGGTGGCTTTGCAGGTCTGAATACTAGGTGCAGAAAAAGAGGCCCTAAATAATGGTCCTACATCAAAACTTAAACTTCAAACTTAAAATCTAAATTGGAGTGATTGACTAAGTGTGGGAGAAAGCAAGCAGGATGTTAAACAGTAGATGTTGGTAAATGACATTGGACTGTTAGCCTTGGAAAACGAAATTGTTTTGATACTTAAAATTATGTGATGTTTCCAATTTATTTGAGGGATACAATGCCTTGTGGCATTTTAAAGTCCTTTTTGAGCTTTTCTCCTTTTTGAAAATAAAAGCACTAATTCCACCTGTTCTCTATTACACTTATCTGATCTGCATGTCTTCATATGCTTTGCATTGTGAGCATCTTGGAATAAGCATGCTGTTATTGATTGATTAAATATTAATTTAATAATAAAGATGGGCCTAAACAGAAAACTTCTGATCTAGATTTTCCTCAGTGCAAAGGATCTTTGTGTCCTGTAGATTTTGGTCCAAACCACCTTGATTTAATAATACAAGTACAAATACACAAAAGCCTCACATCTTGAAGCCAGCTTCACTTTTGCCATTACAATTCTGCTAACATCAGTGCAGTTACTCCTGAACCGTACTCTTTAGAACTCTGCAGAAGCGGACTTTACCTTGGCAAGCATCTATTTTAAAGCTGGAAAAGAAATGCAGAGCACAGGAAAAAGTTCCTGTAGAAAAGGGTCAGGATCAGTGCCTAGAAGCTGAGAGACAATCAGAGAGGTGAGATGAGGAGAAAGGCCTAATGGCAATGTAAGGGGCTGTATGTGGCAGAAAGCATAGATGGAAGCATAAAAATAAGAATCACAGAAATTTATGAGGAAGGGACGTCAAAGGATCATGTACTCCATCTCCCGTAGATTTGCATACACCTATCTCATCTCTCAGACAAGGCTGAGGAATTCTCTTGCATAGTCTGGCTGTCCTCTGCACACAGAAGCGGGGAGCTGGAGAGCAGTCTAACTAGACTGCTGGTCCCATAACTGGAGAAATTACCTTGAATTAAGGCAAGAGGGTAGAGAAGTGTTTCTCATTTTTCCCATCAGGAAATGAGGATGTTGTTGGGGACGACAGGAGTAGCAGGCATGATGTTCGTGTGCGTTTTTTGGTGCAACTGGAGTCTTTCTATTAAAAAACAAGTGACAAATGAGCAGCCAACTCCTCTTCTCCTGGCCTAGGCTTGGGATCTCATATCATCTGATTCCTGCTCCCTTCTCCCACAGTAAATCTCTGACAAACTCAGAAAAGTCTTTTGACCTACATATGTTGGTTTTCACATTTGTTAAACTGGGTTCACACTTTATGCACAGGAGTTTTGTGAAGATTAATTAGCTGCTGTTTGTGGAGTATCATATAAATACTCTGGATTATTGTAATAACCTCACTCATTTCTCACACAGTATAAGGTGTATGTTCATTTAGAATGCCTTTGTGCAATGCCTGATCCCACATTGACTATAACTGCTGGAAAAGAGTAGGAATTTTTCTCAGCAGCTCCCTAATAATACACACTGACATAATAGAACGAAATTACTCCAGAGATAAATATTCAGATTATAAAGAAGTCTTCTACTGTGATATTCATTAAAATCAAGATGATGATATTAAATAAATGCAATTAATTGATTTTAAATACTGACCTTCAAATGTATGTGCAAAATCTGACCTAGTCCCTTGGAAAGGAAGAAATTTCAAATAAAGCCTTCC
The DNA here is from genome assembly GCF_035582795.1 of Mycteria americana. Classification (NCBI taxonomy): domain Eukaryota; kingdom Metazoa; phylum Chordata; class Aves; order Ciconiiformes; family Ciconiidae; genus Mycteria; species Mycteria americana. The sequence continues at coordinate 4,455,751 of NC_134387.1, forward strand.
ACTTTGTCGTGTTGTGGCATCGGGTGGGGTTACTTGTCACACTTATCTCAGAGTTTGCAAAGCCAAGACACACATGGGTCAGTCGAGGGGAGGATAGGAGACCCTGATCTCAGAATTTCCTAGCTTTGATGGAGTTGGTCAGGCCCTCACTGTAATGATAGTTTTTCAGTTCATAGCGTATTTAATCTTAATATTGTTTAACTGGAGCAAAGATATTCATAATAACAGCTTCTAGTTTTTTCTTTGTTCACTTTGTGACTTTTTGGAAGCACTTCAATTATTTAAGCAGAATGCCACCATATCTATATATTCTCATTAGATTGTAGCATCAAAGGATTTCCCGATAAACATAATCATACTAGATGGTAGGCATGTTCTCATGCTGAAAAATGACTGAGGCCATGAATCCAAATTCTACAGTAACTCAGACAAGACAGGATTATCTCAGTATTTGCTTTACAAGGATATTTTTGAAATGTATCCAGAGGCTGCTCACAAGATTAAAAAAATGTTATATCTCTTGATTCTGTTACCTGTATTTTAAGAAAGCACAAAAGGTGGATAGGAAGGTTAGTTAAGATGTAGAACCAGGAGTCAGGAGATCTAAGTCCTAGTCCCAGCTCTGCGGCAGACCTGCAATGTGATGGGGAGCAGTTCCCTCCCAGTTTCCAGGCCCTGGCATCTTTGCCCGTAAAATGGTGAGTTACACCACCTGCTGCAGAGGGGTTTTGTGAGGCAGAATTAATTGAAGTTTAAGCCCCATAGAATGGCGCTATAAAAGCGCAAAGCATATTATCTATTTCTGTGGTTCCATGTGGTGAGACTAATCAGTCCCAGGTCTTGTGGCAGGGTTTTAAAAAAAAATTAATGGATTTTTTTTTTTTTTTTTTTTAAAACGACACCTTCCGTTGCATGTGGGACTGCTCTTTAGGGCTTCTGTCTAGTCCTGTTGAAGTCACAAGAAAGAATTTTTTTTTTTTGACTCCAACAGGATTTGATTAAGGTTCGTCTCAATCATCCGAGATGGAGGATAAACATTCTCAAAGGTGTGGAACATGCTTTCTAGTTCTAGCCACGTTTTTAAGTTGCCTCAGGTAGGTACAGAACCTAATAACACAGGCCTACATAGAGAAGGTGGGAGTGTGGATCAGCAATTGCTTTGGAAGGAGCTTGAGAGGTGCAAGACCTTACCTACTTTGCCCTTACCCTTTCTCACTGTCCATTGACAGTCCTCTGCAGGGGAGTTTGTTCTGTCGCCTCTCAGCTGCATTATGGATTGCACAAGTGCTCCCGGTCTGCTTTCCCACAAAGTCAGATAGGATTGCCTGTAGTATTGCTGAAAAATAGTTGAGATAACACAGCTGTCTTTGTACTGAAGTGAAAAAGGGGCACTTAAATGATTCATCAACCTAACTTCTCAGCATGATGGTAACTCCCAGTAGGAGGAGCAGTAACTTTTAGAAAAGCTCCCTTTAAATCCTAAAAGAGGTAGTTATATTTAAGGTGGCATTTTGGAGACCTCTGCAAGCGTATTAGTCTGTAGATAGAAAGCTCGACTGTATGAGAGAGACAATAGAAAAAAAAGGATAAGTCTATAGTTATATCTTAATTAATTTTATGTCTATGCATTAAGTTAGTCAGGTTTTCTATAGCAATGCCAGAATTCTTAGTGATAGTCATTCAAAAGTATTTAGGTTTTCCCCCAGCGCCCTTGGACGTTGATCTATGAGATGACTGGGCCATGCTCTCTCTGCTTGGCTGGAATCAGAGTTACCTGCTAAACTCATAGCTAATGTCATCCTTAGGAAGGAACAAAGGCCAGCTAAGAAACATGAAAATGAGCTATATTTTTAAAATTCTGGGTTTTATTTTTTGATGTATGTATAGGTAAAGGCCAAAATCTGGCTAAAGATTCTAGTTTAAAAAAATTAATAAAGCCTTTCTGCAATTCTCCTGTTACCCCTAAATCAGCTTCATTTAGTACTAAACCTTCCCTCCTCTTTGCTCCCCCCAAGTAATTTTTATTCTAATGCTGCAATAAATATTAATGCCTTTCCCAGATGCAACCACTTAAAATATATATGTATATATAACGACCTACCAAATACTTCATGCAGATGCCCCGTTGCAGCTAAAATTTGACTGGAGAAACTCTGAAAGGAGAAAAAGAGACGTGGTTCAACTAGAGGAAAGATAAAAATTCTTGTGTGTGCATCTAAATAAAACTAAATGTAAATCTGGGGTGATGGGAGGGAAAACTGTCTTAGTGCAGCATATCCAGTGAGCTCCAAAGAAACTACAAACGTCTTAGCGCAGACAATATATACGAATACTGCCGCAATGCTTAAGTACTAAACCCCAAGGCCAGCACTTTCAAAAGTGAGATGAGGGATTACTGATGTCCAATTTGTGGTACCTTAAAGGTGCACAATTTTCAGCAGCTCCGGTGCTCAGCAATTCCAGAAAGTCAGGCATCTTTAAGTTGTCTCAAGTGGGACTCCCAAAATTGCTGTTGGTTAAATATCCTGGCTAAATACTCTAAAGCTCAGTGCGTTTGCATGTTTATTGCAAAGCAGGCGGTGAGGGATGAGAATGCTCTGCGTCTTGTAGGAGGCAGACGGCTCAGAGAGAAAGGAGAGTTTTGTTTCCTGCGTATTTTTAGCGGACAATACATCTCTTGGTATGAATCAGCACAGATCTAATTGAAATCCAAGTTAATTTTCACATACACTGCTGATTTACGTTTGCTGGGGATCTGAACCCCCATTTTCTGGAGACGTTTAGCAGAAAATATAAATTGAGTTCCTTGCCATGCAATGTTGCAGAGTTCAGTCACGGATACTGTTAAACATACATTTAGAATTTTTACCTTTTGTATCTGCCTTTTAGGGGTTTGTGTAGCATGCATTACTGCAGTGTCTTAGCTCTTCCCAAAGTCAGTTCAGCTGACACACTGAGTTCTCTTACAGACACTTTTCTTTGCTCTGATTTTCTTCTTTCTTTAGTTCGTGTTGAGCCTTTTTCTCATCTAGACGAATAGGGATGCAAGCATTTAAAAAAATTAAAAAGGAAACTGGGCATTTTCCTGACGAATTTGATCTTTTATTTTTCCTTAAAAGTAACAACTTCTTGTGGATTTTTGTTTGCAGTTATCATCCCTCAAAACAATCAGTTAGCCACCGGCTCATTGATTTTCATGTAAAAGTTACTTGCCTTGGTTTCATTATATAATTTGGTTATGTTCTGCAGTTTTTCCTTCCATAGATAGATCTCAGTAACATAAGCAGTTTATGTATCTGCAAATATTTTTTTATTATCTGTAAGAAGAGGGCAGGATAAAAAGGAGTGTTTGTGAGTAACATTTCTGGCTCAAATTCTCTTGTGAATCTTTGAGTGTGCCGGCATGCGTAGCATTTTTCCTTCTGAAAACATTCTTACAGATAAAATCTTGCTTACCGAATCATTCAAATAAAAGAGGTCACAGGTTTTAGCATGAGGAGTCAATAAGACTTATTTGATAGAATATATTCACTCAGTGCTGCTCCTGAGGTGTGAAGTTCTGTAGGATTTTTAGTTCAGAATACAAGGGAGGTGACCAGGGCTCTGTTCACAGAAGTTGCCCTCTGACAGCCGAGCACCGACCCACCTCTCCCGCTGAACCTGAATGCCAGCACGAAGAGAGTCCGCAGCAGGACGCTGGACTTTCACCCTGATCTGTGCCACAGGAAGAACCAGTCAGCTCTTTAAGGCGTAAATGAGAAGGAACGGTAGAGATAAAAACAACGGTCTGCAAATTGCGCACACAGAGAAAATAAATATTTTGGATATTTTTAAAATGTTTGTGAGACATTTCAGGGAAAAAGCAACACTTTAATTTAAAAAGCTCACTGGAAGGATGTATTTTGTGACAGTCATTTTATATGACGTTATGTGGGTCTTTTTTGTGGGTTCAATTGTCGTGAGGTTTTCGAAGGGTTCTGTTTGTTCAAGCAAACATATAAATGGATCACGTCCTTCAATATTTCTTTGTATGTTTGGGGCAGACGGAAAAGAAATACCATGATGTAAGTGGTGCAAAGAAAGCAGCAATAACAAGGGAGAGCGGATTTCTGCTTTATTGTCTTGTGTTAGGACTATTTTGGTTGTTGTTGTTGGTAAACCCTAGGAAATATACATCTTTCTCCTTTAAAGTTCTAATTCAAGGCATGAATGTGTGAGTTCTGAAGGGACTTAGGGACTGCGGTAAAAAATCGTTGTCATAGTAACAGAAAGGGAAATAGGCCTGGCTCACCTGGGACTTTAACTTACTGCAAAAGCGGATTTTTTTTTTAAGGAAAGCACTCAGCAAGAGAAATAAATAAATAAATTGTTCTTTGTATTCTAAATCAATTCTTCAACTATTTATTTTTTCTTCTATCCAAGTCTTTTTTCTTCTAAATCTATCTTACAGTCTCTGATTTTTTTTTTTTTAAATTTAATTGTTGCAGTTAAACCCATTTTGTCCGACAAATGGAAATTAAAAGAATCACAGAAAATATTTTCACTTGTGATAGGGGATGCCAAAAAAATTTCTTGCTTGTTATGTCGGAATTTTGAATACATGCTTGTTTTGTTTTTAATCCAGCAAGTATGATTTTTCATGTAGTTTCTTTACCTCTGAAATTCACAAATTTAAACGGGTGAATCAGATAACAAAGGGATGAATCCTCTCCTCCCTGGATTTGACACAAAATTTTGTGGAAAAGCTTATAGGAAAACGCCTGCCTAGTATATAGATTTTACAGTTTAGAAATGCTCTAGTGCCTAGTGTTGGGTGAGCCAATCAAGCATGCTGAAGATTCAACTTGTGTACATGACAAGCTAAACTCTACAGAATAATAACACATAAAGATAGGCATATGTGACAGGGCAAAAATAATTGGCACGAGAACTTTGTACGCTGTTAATAGGTTTATCTGCTTGGACAGCATGAGCTGTCATGTATGACTTCAGGTTGTGTTTTTGTTATCCCCTCTCAAAACCTATGTAAGATTATAATCTGGACTCCTGGCAGTTCTGTTTCTCTGCTTTAGTTACTGAAATCTTAATAACTAAGAACATCGTCATGATGAAATCTCGTCAGCTTCTTCTGGGAGCTGTATTTGTTTCTATGTTTTTTAATACATTCTAAGTAGTTTCAAGGCTTATCTGCCTCAGAGTTGCCCTGTCGGTTTTTGTAGTTGTTACAATAACATTATCCTTCTATATTGTTTCACGGAAAATCCCTTCAGACAGTAAAAGAAAGACCTTGTATGCAAGGGAGAGATAAAGAAAGAGACTAAAATTGTGTGGTCAAACATGCAGCGAGGAAACCGGCATAAATCGGAGTAGATGTGTTGACTTACACCAGCTAGCAGCCCAGCTCCGAGTGGATTACAGTCATGTTGGTTGTACTTTACCTGATTTTTTTTTTAAACTTCTGTTTGTTATGGTTTGGTTTTGTTTTGTTTCTGTTTTTGTTAAGTTCTTACAGTCCTGGTCTACTGATACACCATCATGTAAATCACTATGATGTATACTTTAAAACAGAATATAACAACACATGTTTTGTCGTGGTTAATAGAAGTGACATGGTTCTTTATCTTTCCAGATTCTTCTTAAAATTTTTTCTCAAGTGCAATCAGAATTGTTTGAAAACAGCAGGAAACCCAAGAGATATGAGACGGTTCCAGGTAGGTCTTACAAGGCTCAGCATTAACCTGTCTGCTTTTTTTCTTTTCCTTTTCCCTCTCCTCTCTCCTACATAGTTCGTAATAAATATGATGACAGTATATGATAAGCCGTATCAGATATTGTTAAAGTTTTTCTCCATTTGTTGTGTTTAAACCTTTTTTTCCCCCCTTTTTTCCTCTTTTTCCACTCTGAATCCCCAAGGGGAAGTGATGTACTGTACCAACCAGCAGTGGATATTTGATTTGAGACCCTCGGGCAAAGCACTCGCACATACAGCTGCCCACAGCAGGGATCATGTTTGTGATACTTAGATGCCTCAGAATTTTTCAAAGTAGCTCTGTACGTGGTACACAAGCAGTCTCCTCATTTCCCTCCACTCCCTATCTCTTTCCATCTCTTTTGCCTTTTAACTCTCTCATGCCCTCCCTTTCAGCTTCTTTAAAAAAAGAAGCCAAAGTAGTGATGGTCACTTTAAGATCTCATGCAGCAAAGCAACAAGACCCATGGGACAATGACCCAGCTGCTTTGCAGCGAAATCTGCCACTGGTTTCATCATAGCTGTCGCTGATGTATTGTGAATACCAGCTAATAAAAACACAGAAGGACGTGAAGTGTGTCACTGGTGAAGAGAAAGGCAGACACAGTCTCCCATCTTTCATACCCTAACCTTTTAAGTAACTATGTTTAATAAATCAGTATTTTACCTCTAACTTAGTCCTCACAAAAATGCAAATGGAATGCTCAGGCCTTTTACGGCCTGGATGCACTGTCATGTCTCTGTGCGGTGTGAAAGGTGGCATGGCAGAGAACGGTGTAGAAAAGTGCTGCTAGAACCAACTGTCCTGGAGTTGAGAGTGAGGCAGCACGGTCTAGCGAAAGGGATACAAGATGGCAAGTCAGATGGTCGGACTGTACCACTAATCTGCTGGGTGACCTTTGATGGGCCATTTTTAATTTCTTTTCGTATGTATTTCCACCTCTCCAAATGGGGTTGCTCATCTCGGTAAAGCTTTGTGGTCTTGATTCAGGAGAGCATTTGAGAAAGTGCATGCATACTTTGCCAGCCAGAGCCTTTGAAATCTACTGATGAAAAGGACTAGACTTGCAAATGCTGTTACTGCTCATTACCGTTATTATTGTACCTTCGCTGTGTCACATCCATGATAGAAAGAGGATTTTAGCTTACTGGGGGTTGTGTGATTTTCTTGTAGACCCACAAGACTTGTAGCGGGAAGGTGACATCCTTAGGTTTGGCAATTCATGTTCCATTGCTTGGGTGCTTGCATCAGTTTCCTCATTTATAAATGAAGTTAAAACTCCACAGGAGTTTACAGAGTTGTCTAACACTTTCCACCAAAACATGTTTTCACAGACAAGTGATTTTTTTTTTTTACTTTTACTAGCAATGAAAAATTCACAGGAGGTATATTTTTATTTAAAAAAAAAAAAAAAAGAGTTCAACTTTTAAGAGAAATACTGCAAAATGAAAGCTTCTGAAAGCTCCAAAAATTTTAAAGAAAAGTAGGCAAAAAATATAAAAGAGTTATTAATTTTTCGTTTTAAGCAGAAATAAATTTAAAGAACAATTCATGACCAAGTTAATTGTTAATTTTTTTCACTAGTAGTTTAAAGAGACTGCAGTGACTTCTTCATTCTGTGTTTTCAGAGACAATAAGACATGAGAAGAAAAGAGGTGCTCATTGTTAGGAAATTTATACTGATTTTTTTTTTTCAAGTGGCAATTTCCATAATGAAAAAACACCAATTAGATATCATCTGCCAAGAATGCAAAAAAATTGGAGAGTAAAGGAAAACTCAATTTATAGTATGTAAACAGATCTTGCTAGCTCTTAGAGCCAGCTAGAATAGCTGATTGTGGAATGTAATGAAACATAAATACAGAGTCTCTTTTTCTTGTTTTGTTACGAGTTTGTAAGAAGTCTTGCACAAGGGTATCCTGATTAGCACCTGGGGATTCCAGGCACTGCCATATTACAAATAATATTGGTTGTAACAGCCAAAATATAAACACTGGATCCAAACACACCTGAACACTGAAGAAATTCAGATCTGATTTCAATCTCACGCTAAGCTGCCCCCTCGCTATGGCGAGTGAAACTAAAATCCTAGATTTTGATCAGGTGCTGAACTGCAGGAGGATTTTGGATCTAATTTTTTTTGGCAGAAATCTATCTCTACTATCAGCCTTATCCTTTGTTTCACCTCTGTATCTCCACAGCCAAAATGGTGATGTTATAGAGCCTAAACAGCTTCAAATTTCCACTGAAACGTTGAACAGGGAAACCGAAATGAGTCTTAGAGCACCCACATGGTTACTGACGGAATGCCTTCATTCCTTCAGCCATCCACCTGGCATGCCTCTTGTATATGAGAAAGTATGGCCTTGCTTTTGATCTTTGTACCAAAACCAGCAGTTTATTGGAGAAGAAAATGAGCTGGGATAGACTCTTCATCTGGGTTTTCTGCCTTACAACATGCCAAGCCGGAAAAATAGAGCCAAGTGAAACTCTCTGGTTCTGTTTTGCAGGGCTTACTTAAACTCCTTTTGCACTTTCAGCCCATGTGAGTTCATACCCTTTGAGTTTCATTGTGAGATTTAAGTTCAAACCCCCAAATTAATCAAGATCAGGCAAAACCACTAGGTTTAGCTTCCTTTTTTGTCAAAACCAAAAATGTTGACAAGACTTTGTTTCAGAGTTACAAAATGAACCCTTTGAGACAAATTGCAAAATGCTTGAAGTTTTGAGTGAAAGCAGGATCTTCATTCAGGCTTGTTCAAAACTGGACGCATCAGTTGATGAGCTTTGTTCTGGGCTCCAGAGGTCAGTATGTATAAAAAAAAAACGAAAAGTAGTTCAGTTGCTAAAATTTTACACATTGGGAGTAAAAAAAGCTCTGTGTTCCAAAGGAAATTAGCCATGATGAACTGTAAAGACAATATAAGCAAAGACAGCTTGTTTTCTGTCTGCTTCATTCTTTCTAAGGATAGAAGCATGTCTTCCCTGAATGTAATGAACGTTCAGAGTGTTCTTGAACGCTCCACTGTCTCTGTCTTCTGGACCCTCCTTTTTTTGGTTGATTTTTTGGGGCTTGTTTTGTTTTGTGTTTTGTTTTTTGTTTTTAATTTGGGCAAACACTTCTTTGCCTGCTGCTTGTTGAGTATGGTCTGTCAGCTACCCTTAAAGTCAGAAGTGGGGAAAAAAGATAGATAACTTCAAATATTAGCGGTGTGGTTGCACACTGTGAACATGTTAATTTTCATTTTAATTGTTAAGATTTACATCAGGCAAAGTAATTAACGTGCAGAATTGTTTATTAGGTTTGAAAGGCCAGTTGTTTGTCCTACCAGTTCAGGAACATGTGAGCAGAGTAAAAGCAAGGACAAAAAGCACAGTGCAGTAGGATACTTTATTCATTTTATGATTTAATTCATTATGTTTTATTCTTGGGCCACATCTAAACCTTTACTGTATTTTCCTAATAAATTATTTGCACAGCTGTTGTTATTAAGGCCCTCCTCTTTCAAACATTCCCATGCGTTTAACTTTCTTTATGCAAACAGACTTCTGCAGCGATGCTCACTTGAGTATCTTTTAATTTGTACCTATGTTTTTCTGCAGAACCATATATATTCATTTTCAATGGGGTAGTGCTTGTCAGATCTCCAGCAGTCATTAAGATACTCTTTTTTATGGTTATAAAAAAAACCAGAAGAGAGAACCCCTGTATCGAAGTTCTCATTTAAATTGCTACTGAAACCTGGAACTGAAAGGGTCTCATCAAAAAACATTTTTGCTCTTTAATGGAAATTGAATGAAAGCCCAAAACTCAGGCTTTGTTGTTGAGACACAAATATAAATAAGAGACATGGAAATAGCACTGTACAGTGCATCTTATTGAGTTCTTCCAGCATGGAAGAATGGTTACTCATGTCTGGAAAAGTGTCAAGTTAATGCTTCTGATTAGAGATGGGTGTGAAGCTACGCGGTTTGGGCTTGGTTTGGCTGATAACCAAAGTTCCAGGGCGTTGGGATCCAGTCTCTGAGCCCAGCCTCAGCCTCACTTCTAGATATAAGATTTAGATATTTTATAGTACAGTTACGATATATTAAACTAAATTAAACGTTAGATTTCAGTTATATCACTCTCATTTAAAAAAAGGGGGGTGGGGAGAAAAAGGGGTGGAAAGGTTACATTAACACTGCATTGTAAATTTAATGCAGCTCCAGATGCCTGAAGAGGGGGGTTTTTTTTAGTATAATTCTTTAGTTTGGAGAGCAACACCAGCTGCTTTGTGATCACATTAACTATTTGAAATTTGCTTTGATATTAAGTAGAGCTTCAAAGATACGATGAAAATCTCTTAACTTACATTTTTTTTAATCAAATACAAAGGTTTTCTGCTGTTGAAAAAAATGTTATACCTCAGAAGTTAAAGGATATGTGATCATTATTTAGTGGGGTTTTTTTCCCCAGTAGTAATATAGTTTTATTGTGAATCACTCACTACTTCAATGTCTGTCAGTGGCTAAAGCAGGGAAAGGGAATCTTTCTAGAACTAATGGATATTTTCATGGTTACTTGATGGCTGCCCAAATATGTATGCAGATTGAGTAATATGTCCTTGTGAATTTAACTGAAGCAAATATTGATTATTTATCAATTAAAATATTTCTGAGTAAAGATTGTCAGTGGAAAACTGAAACAAAAAGCATGCTAAAATCACCTATTCAAACCATAGTGCTGACTATTTGAGTTCAGCTAGTCTGCAAATCTGAGTTTACACAGGTATTGTGATTACTGTCATTGCTGTATTCTCAGTGAGTGATTCTCCCAGCAACAGAATAAAAAAAAAAAAAATATGATGCCCTCCATTTAATGAGGACTTCTCCTAGAGAACTTGATTGAAGCCCGATGATACTTAATGGTAATGACCGGTGTGTAATGGGGGACAATAATTCTGTGGAATTAAGATGAGGCACTTCAGCTAAAATGCTTCAGCTGAGACCTGGTGCTAAGGCATTAGACTCCTGTTGATTGGGAATTCTGCTTCATCCAGTAACATACTGATTAAACAGATCCTACTGTGCCACGGTCGAGAGAATGGTACAAGGCAACAGAAGATCAGTACTAACAATGGTCATCTTTGAACCAACGTGCTTTTTTAGAAACAAAAAGAGAAAGGTCAGCAATTGCCCTCCGTTTTCAGCAGAAATCATGACATGGAATGTTTCCTGGTAGGTATCCCCCTCTAGGTGCTCTAGGGAGAAAGAGAAAGGAAAAATAACAAGGTGTATCCCTGGGGAGATTTCCTTCCTGACCTCAGAGTGGTTGGATCAGTTAATCATAAGGCACGTGAGCAAAGCTGGCTGTGTTTGAGAATTCACCCAGCTAGCTTCTAATAGGAAGCACTGAAGGATCCGTGTCATTCAGGAAAAAGAAAAACGGGTAGGAGTGGTGGGATAACATTGTGAGTTGTAGACTGTAAAGAAACAAAAATGGGTAGCAAGAATAAAATGTAACTGGTCTAAATCAAAATCCTTTTCAGACTGATGGTGAAAGAATGTGCCAAGACCCACATGGTCAGATTTGGATATAGATAGAGATCGCTGAACTGTTGTTAGAGAGAGGAATACTCCACGGACTAATGTCGTTATGGGAGACTAATTTCCCAGGTATAAATTGCGAAACAAATGCAACTAGTATCAGCAGAGTCCAGAGCTATTACTGGGTGGCAGATTTCTTCATCAGATAGTGACTGACCCAACAAAAGGTGACGTTATTTTAGATTCCATATGAGTAAGGGAGGGATGGACAGACTGCAACTGCAAAAGAAAAAAATGCTGAAGGAGCTTAATGTGCTCAGATCTGAAGACCAAATAGCTATTGTGGCAGTGAGCTGCCAGAGTTGTGTATCGTCTATTAAAAACAAACCAAAGATGAGATTCTACTGTGTCTCAGGTAAGCTTTGCCAGTAGAAAGAAGGATGCATTTGTACGATTGTACCCTACTGATTTCTTGTTTGGAATACAATATACTGGTTTAACTATCTTCAAAAGAGAATGAAAATGAACTTGGAACAGGTGCAGGAATGGGTCATTAAGGTGACTGGGGAGTGGACAAGAGCTTGGCTCAAATACTTCAGTGACATGCACTGAGAAAGGGCATAACTGCTGTCTAAAAATATCCTAAGGTAGATCAGAATGGGAAATAATTTTAAAGCTAGTGTTAAGTATAAACTGACTAGGAATAAATTTAGGCTGTAAGCCATAAATTCCCTAACTATCAGGACAAGTAGGTTTTAAAACAAGAAGAGTAGCAAAGGCAAAAGCTTGAAAAAGTTGAAGACAATTTTATGAAAGTAACTATGTGGTTTGGTTGTAATAGCAGGAGCCTAGATGTCAGTGACCCAGGCGTTATCTCCTACCCCTGTGCCCCTATAATCTTAGGAGGCCCCATTCCTGAAATGAAGGCCATGTGCATAGTTTTTTCTCTTAGCCTCGAGTTTGCAGCAGGCTCAGGGTCTCGGGGAGGATTTCCCAAAGAATTCAATGGAAGTTTTGAGCAGAGAGAGGCTGCTGGCGTTTTTCACATTGTTTATCTTATTCCTAATCCAACTATGAAGCAAACACGTTATATTTGAGCATCTACTCCTGTATTACTCGCTCAGCTAAAACGCCTATTGACATCAATGGGAGCCTTGTCCAAGTGAAGACAGCAGGATGAGGCCTGACATCTTTTCTTCCACCCAGCTGGAAAATAATAATAATGATAATTTTTTAAATCCTCATAGTAGTTATTCTTTTGAAAAGTTAAAATAACATGGTGCTGTGACTAGAGAGTTATAAGGGAAAGTGCATCAGGAATGTAATATTGTTTCCAGATGTACAATGTCATAAAGAATTTTTTCCACACTTGGAATGGTAACAGGAATTTTTTGAGAGAGATCATTTACACAGTGATGAGATATGTTACATGTAAGTGAATGCCTGTATGCCTGGAATGTTTGTACCATATGTCTAAATAGGTGTCTGTGAGTGATACAGCTTTTATATATATGATGATGTGTATTTACTTGCATATATGTGATTTGAAGAGGAGCATACTTTAGAATATAGAAATACTGATATAAAGTATAGATGGGGGAGGAAAGATTGTAGTACCCAGGTAAAGGTTTGTAAAGAAATACCACACTTTGAACTGTGCATGGAAGTGAAAGAGGGGCAGTGCAGCTCAGAGAACCTGAGTTTAACGTGCTAAAGACAGCTTGACTGAATGTCATGGTAGGTGAACTCTCATTGTGGTTTTTGAGCAGGGATTACATTACAGAAATCCACCCGGGAAACAAAAATAATGTGGAGATACAGCACATGCATTTCTTCAGTACTGCTGGGGAATCATTGTTTTATGTCTGTGGCTTCATAGCTAATAACAAGACCCTTGCAGATTTGCAGAGAGAATCTTAAGAACTGCTGAAAACACCACTTAGAAGCCTGTAACTCCCTCGCTGCTCCTAGAGACGGAACCTATGTTTGGATGGATGAAGGAGTAACATGTTGCCGTGTCTATTTCTTGCTTGATTGGTTGTTCTCTAAAACTCCAGGAGAGGTGACGGGTTGATCCACCTGCTGGGTGGCACAAAATCTTTGGTCTTTATGCTGTCTGTGTCAAATTTGGCCCTCAGCTACAATTACCAGAGTCCATGGCCTACCTGACATATTTTGGTGTTCTCAGATCACTCCCTTAGGATTACATTTTGCTTTAACTACTGACTTGAGGGAAAAGACCATCAACTGAATAGGCACAGAAGCCAAATTATCATACACAAGAAGTAGTGCCACCAGATCAGGAAAAGAAAAACGCACCAAAACGATTTGCCGGTAATTTGCCAGGACTGTGGACAAATCTGAGAATTTAAATCTCCAGGGAAGCTTGCACATCACCTTTCATCAGCACTAAATACCAGTTTTAAAAAAAAAAAAGGCCTGGAATGTTTTACGATGTTAGGAGAACAAGTGTTATTGATAAATATGTGTTCAGAAAGGGTATTGGCAAAAATGCATAGAAATGGTTAACAAGGTAATGGTAAGAAACGTTGACCTTGATTTGTTTAGCTAAGATGTAAAGATTTTTGAAGGTCAAAGGTGTTCTTGTGTAGTGTTTTGGAGTCTAACTGTGTCTGACCCTCTAACATTAAGCTGCTGTGGCCTGCAGTTTTGAAGAGTGAAGCAAACCAGGGGGAAGGAGAGAAGGGGGAGAGAACAGGAAATGGAGTGAGGTGTTTCAGGAAGTTGTCAGGAGTTGACTGATTGATTCCAGATGGAAAGGGTCACCCTTCATGACCCAGGAAATACTCACTGGGGGAAAGCAGTTGGCTTGTGAAAGGGAAGGGCCTGGGAGTTAGAGACCATAGTGGAATGCACATTCCTCTTCCTTTTATCCATAAAACATTGGGTTTTAATCTTCAGTATAAAACAATTGGATTGTCATCTACATCAGGCAAGAGGGAATGACTGGAGCAAAGTGAAGAAGTTCAGTAATTTTTGTGTCCGTAATCTCACGTGTTTTTACTCCACATCATTGATAATGAGTTGGCTAGCAGTGTCGTAGCAAAGATGACAAAGGTCTCTGCTGAATTTCAGCAGTACCTTAGAGATTACTGCAAGTAAGGTCCAAAACTTTGAGAAGGTTCTGGTCCAGATCTGAACTTTGCATTTTGTCCTGTCCCTGCAAATCCTGTATTTATTTACCCTAGGTCCCAGCCTGTGAAATGCCAAGTGGCTTTGACCCTGCTGCAATGAATGGGAGAGGTGAATAAAAATGGAACCGTTCATGGAGAGAAGTCTAAAAGTGCATCTTCCATTCCTGCTGGCTCAGGGAATGGGGGGTGCTCAGCACTTACCTTCTAAAGAGAGGACTGTTTCTTGCCATTACTCATGCTAGAGGGATCCCTACAACTCTTCCTGAATTGTGGCTCTTGCATTGTGTGCAACATTTACACCAAAATGGTTATTCAAACAGGGAACGTGTGTATACTTGAAGTCTGCATATATTATGAAGATCTCATACTGAGAGCATGTGGGTGTGTGCGTTTATCACATACATACCTTGTGTATGTGAGGTCAGATATGTATGTATTATATAGTGTAACTGTATATGTATGATACACTTTTTATTTACATTTGGTTACAATTTAAACAGTTGTCGTAAATATTTCAGACACTGGAATAATTCAGGTCTATTCCCCTGTTGCCATAGTATGCTCTGTACTGGCCAGTGAGAGATTGAAATTTATTTCCATTGTTTAACGGAAAATAATGAAGTGCATCTGAGTGGGTTCAGATATGTCATGCGGGAAATGTTCACTTTGGATAGGAGTCTCACTCCACCCAAATGTGCAATGATGAAATCAGTTGGCACACAAAAGCAACACATTTTGTGACAAGAATGCTTGAGAAGTATAAGAGTACAGTATGACAAGAGCCTTGTGGAATGAATTAAACTTGTCTCAAGAAAGAAAGTATTCTTTAAGCTAGCATAATCCTGTAGGAGGGCAAAGTTTCTCTTGCTATATGCTGAATATAGTTTTATCAACAATTAGAGCTTGACATTCTCTTACCTAGACTATGACAGCTGTATCTGTGAAAATTCATGAACACATCCAGGGTCAGATTCTCAATAGCTGTGAATTACCGTAGCTGTGTGGCAACTGAATGGAGTTAAACTGATTTACAGTAACCGATGGCTGAAACCTGAAAGTTTCAATAAGATGCATCTTCTTTCAGTAGTTAAAAAATGCAGTTTGTTCATCTTTTCCTAAAAGTCTGTGGTTTAAAGGCACGTATATTTCTGGATTTATAGGACTTACAGCTTTGGATATTGTATTGTAAAGGGAAAACTAAGTGGGATTAATTAACATATACAGTTACTTCCTCTAAGAATTCATATGCTGTTGGAGCCCAGCAATATAAGTCATGGAGGCTAAGGTTTAAAAACTGCTGCTTGATTCCAGGGTCCTCAGGCCCAGATGATTTTCAGGAGGCACTAAGCACGCATAGGTCAAAAACCAGACACGATATTAGGTACTGTTTTCACGTAGTAGGAGTTTCCACTTTGCTCAGTCAATGGAGACCTGTATTTTCGGAGCAGATGCAGATATATTTGCATGTGTGCGCAGTACAGCAGATGGCTCTGAATCTGCATGTATGTATCAGAGGGCAAATTGCTGTGGTGCTCTGCAGCCTGCCCTCCTGGTTGGTATATATAGATCTCTTTGCCATCAGCTATGCTACAGTGCATCATTGGAAACTAAATTTAGGGCCATCTGCAGTAGCTGGTTCATTATACAGTAAGGACTTTATATGGCCCTTAGGATGCTATGGTAAATGGAATTAATGCATAGAATGAAGGCTGAAAATATTTTCTCCCCTTCTTGTTAGTGTGTAAACCCTGCAGAACATGATGCCATTTTACAAACAGAACAGGGTTTTAACTAAACTGAATAATTAATACTTAACAAATTGCATTTCAAAGTAAATTGTTTACCTGCTTCTTTTTTCTTCCCTTTCTAAATATCTAGGTTGTGCTATCAACAACAGTGAATGTTGATGGGCACGTACTGGCAGTGTCTGACAACATGTTTGTTCACAACAACTCCAAGCATGGACGGAGAGCAAGGAGACTTGACCCCTCGGAAGGTAGGATATTTGAAGAACAGGATGCAAACGAATGCAAAAGCATATTACCCATTCTTCAACTTCTATTTGTTTTCAGGAGGGACAGAGAGCTAAGGGGGAACTACAGAACCTCGGGGGGTTATAGAAGGAAAGGCAGGAAAACAGCGTCTACTGCATGCAAAATATGATCCTCTTGACATCTAAGAGGCTGCCCCCCCCCCCCCCCAATTTATTAATTAATTTGTACTGCAAAGATGAAAAATGTAGAAACACTAAGTATTATCTAAACTTCAGACTTCTCGTTCAGCTGGGATAGATTTGATTTCAGGCAAATTAGGCAACATGACATCTTAGTTAAACAGAACTGTTACAGCACAAGATGTGTATGAAAAAGTGTCACTACTTCCCTTAAACAAACTATGCGCAAAGCATAACAATGCACAGAAGGAAAGTGACACTAATTGATTTTAGTTTGTTTGGCTAAGCAAGACTCATGGCCGTCTACAGGATGGGTTTGGGACTATATTAAAGCAATTACAAATACTTGTATCTGTTAAGCTTCAAAATGCTGGCCCCTCCTCTCCCTCTTCCCATACATTCATTACCAACACATTCCACCTCTCTCATGCAGACAGTACTCAAAATTACTAGAAAATGCTATCTGTGTCTACTTTTCCCTCCCCTGCAGCTAGTGAAAGTGAGAAGAGCTAGTGATGTTAGTAGAAAAGACAAGCAAGGATATTATTTCATTATAATGTTTTGCTGCCCCAATTCTTAACTGTGCCCTATATCAACCTAAAAGAAGAATTAATGAACTGGAAGAAAATGATTGAATCAGTAAAGAATTCAGAGTGGTGTTAATTCTCCCCCAGCGGGCAGTGAAATGGTAGAAGGAAAATCCCAGGATTCCTAGCCTAGGAAGCCATCCAGTTTTTCCTTGACTGATTGGATGTGATTGACTGGCTGTTCAAAGGAGTCTCATGTTTTTGGAGCACTGCCAAAGTTCCCCTCCACCTCTGACCCTGTCAACATTGGGAATGGAGTGATGGATTGACTTTGGTTATGGCCTGGAAACCATATTGGGTTCCTGATGGGATGTATAGTCCAGAGGCCTTGAACATATGGAAGAGAGGAGGAAAAAAATCTACTCTATAAAGTCAAGAAAATTATTAGAAATTGTCTCCTGATAGGAATTGGAGGAAACATTTGATATTCCCATATCTTTTTTTATCCATTGATAAACTTAATAAATCTTAATCTACCTCTCTTTCCACAGGGTTTAGCTTTTGTGTGATCATATGCTAATGAGTGGGGGTTTTTTTAAACAGCTTCTGCACAATCATTTAAGTGTTTCATTTTTACACCCACTACAGTTGGCCTATTAGGCTTTAATGACACGATGTTAAGTGCCAGTAATGAATAGGCAAGTAATTAACACTAGCAAGGCAGAAAACACGCTTTTATTTATTTATTTATTTATTTACTGGGCTTCGTGGAATGGTAAAGCAGCCTTCATGGGTGAATGGCTGGAGGGGACTTGTCCTAGGCCTTTGTCAGCACTAGGGAATTCTTGCCAGCTGTGAAGCTGCAGCAGCGCAGAAGCTCCCAGGAGTGGCCAGGTGAAGCTGCTCTAAGCTGCAGTTTGCATCAGTATGACTTAGGACTGCTTAATGTGCACAGAAGTTGCTTGCACCCATCTGCTGCAAGGGTTTGCACCCATCTGCTGCAAGGGTTTACACTCAGTATTGCAAACAGTCTCAAAGCTGTGTTGGGGAAAAAAAACCCACACATAACCTGATGCTCTGATGTCCTTTTTGTTTTGTTTAGCCACGCCGTGCATCAAAGCAATCAGCCCAAGTGAAGGCTGGACTACCGGGGGAGCAATGGTGATCATTATTGGAGACAACTTCTTTGATGGGCTGCAAGTTGTATTTGGAACCATGCTTGTATGGAGTGAGGTAGGTAGGGGTGCCTCCCTGTTGCTAAACTGAAGAAACACTCCTTTTCTGAGCAAAGTGGAGGGGGAACAGTGTTAATTCCTATTCCAGTAATGGTACAAAAATGGTGGTGTGTAAGGCGGGCCGTATAAACCTGTGTGACGGAAATTCACGGAACATGTTTTCTCTGTGGAACTCCTTGCTTTGTGATATTATTGAGGCCAACTGCTCAGTAATATCCAGAATGGAATTGAACAATTCTAGGCGTCTGGAGACAGGTAAAGGCAAAGAAATAAAAGAAAGGGTTAGAGTTTGGGAAGGAGAAAGAATTCCGGCTGGGTGCAGAAATAAGCCAGCAATTAACCCATGGGTATAAGCAGTACAATTTTCCTGATGACAATTTATCCTAAAATGTGTTTTCCTCTCCTGGAGGCAAGAAGCTAGAGCAGATGTATCGCTTGCCTGACCTAGTGTCTCCTAGATAGGAATAAGCAATGCGTTGACTCATAAAGTGTGTTTGGAGGGTGAAAAGTAAGGCAGAGGGAATAACACAGACATGTCATAATCATGCGTCTCCTTTTGTTATTTCCTAGCTTATCACGCCTCATGCCATTCGAGTTCAGACACCTCCACGTCACATTCCCGGAGTGGTTGAAGTGACATTATCATACAAATCCAAACAGTTTTGCAAAGGTGCACCAGGCAGGTTTATTTACACAGGTAGGTGATTGCGATTGACGCTAGAGGAGCTCGAGCTCAGAGCCTCTTTGTTTTGGTAATCAGTATTGACAACTCTCTGCTTGCTTGCTTGCTTGCTTTATTTAGCTTCTTGCTGTTTGAAGGCCACTCTGCTAGTTGTGACATTTGGACGTGTAAGGAGATAGCTTCATTGTTGTGCAGAGGTGTTAAGGCACTGTTACTACACGTGTTAATATTTTTTCCAGATTAGAGCTCATGCTGTTATTATATGGGTCTGCCTATAGATATTGAGTGTACAGCAACATGATAGCATTGTTCTACATGCTGGAAGATGTTTTATTTATAACAGTATTTATTTTACATTTCCGTCTTGCTGGGGGTAACCTTTCATTTTCAAGATAATCTCAGAGGACAAGGAGAGCATCTTGTGTCGAGAGAAGCCAATGAGCTGAGTGGAAAATAAATGTGTTGGGGTTTTTTAATTCTTAAATGGATTATCAACTTATTTAGTGCCCTATATTCACCTCTGCTAGCAGGAGGACATTATCTATAGATCTGAAAGAAAAAAATCAGATGGGACCAAATGACCATCTCATTGAACTGTCTGTACCAGTAGTAACAATGACAGCATATGATGTAGACACTAAAGTTTCTGAAGCCTATTAAGCATGGCTGGAGAATAATGGTGCGCCGAGTTCTAAAGGATGGATTTATATTTAAGTTGAATGACTTGCTCCCACCAAATCATATTCATATTTCTCAAAGTGGAAGGATTTATTTAATTTTTTAAAGCCTCTTACTACCAACAATCCTCATTAAATAATCTTTGTGTATTATAATTGTCAAATTTTAAATCATAATTTAACTCAAAAATAATAATGAAGGTCCAAGAAATTTTTTATTTAAAAATTTTAAGGTAAAAGCTTAACCACCTGTTGAGTGAATGAGTTAGAATTTTTCCAAAAGCGGAAAAATTTAAATGAAAATTGGACACTGCAGGACTTCAGAAAGAGCCAATGATTTGTGAAGATCCTGTTACTGTCTTATGCCATTTTATAGTTTAAAGTAGCCTTTATTTTAGTACACATGCTAAATTAGTGTTTAGGTGTGTATGTGGAAAGGTATTTATTCATACAACTGCTACACCTAGAAACCTGCAGCAAGAATTAAGTCTTCAATTATACGAGGTACTGTAATGAAATATAAGCTTAACTGACAAAGGTTTATTTTTGTTATGATAGAGGTCTGATCCATAATTAATTGAAGATACTGAAATTATATCCATTGACTGAAACTGACTTTGAATCAAGCTCAAAGAGATTAGGACTTTCTTCTGATTTTGCACCAAAATAACCCCAGTGCAGTGCAGAGTTGTTCTGGAATTATTCCTGGGCTTGTGAGATCAGGATCTGGCCCAAAGCTTTTGAAATACATTTTCTTCTAAGGTAGTGCATTGATTCACTGGTCCCTGGGAAAAG
The DNA here is from genome assembly GCF_035582795.1 of Mycteria americana. Taxonomy (NCBI): domain Eukaryota; kingdom Metazoa; phylum Chordata; class Aves; order Ciconiiformes; family Ciconiidae; genus Mycteria; species Mycteria americana. Next base: position 4,476,274 of record NC_134387.1, read on the forward strand.
ATGAATCTGATGTCTGAGCAGGCTAAACCTACCTCCTTTTCCTGAGAGATAACCGGCAAAGCCATCAAACAGGGTAAAGATTCAAATCTGCATGAAAATACAATCATGTTCCTAAAGAGGTGGGACAGGTTAACTTACCGGAGTCGGGCACTCCTTAAGCAAAGGAACAACGGTGTCATTGATTCATGTGCAGTACAGGGCTTGCAGGGGCTCTGCTAGGCCTGATGCGATGACCTTCAGAGAAAAAGAGACTGTTAATTCTTTGGTTACTATCACAGATTTAAATGTAAAGTTCTTCTGTGCCATTTTCTACTTCCTGAGGCCTTGCTCTCACAGTGTCTTCAACACAAGCATTACTGAGGGCCACCACCTGTGTGCTGTTGGTACCTGTGCTGAAAGAGGTTTAGGAATGGAGTGATACAGAGCTGTGTAACAGAAATGTGCATTCTTCTGTGAAGAAAAGTATTCTTATTATTGCAAAGCTGTTTTAAGTGCAAGACTTACTTGTACCATCTAGGGGGGACTTGAGTCAGACTGCAGTGCAGTTCTTTGCCATGTTAGTTAGAGTGCTTCCACAAAAAAGGACATGAAGATGTATGTAGGAGCCAGTAGAAGAGAATAAAGTTAAATATACTATCCCTGTTTTACTGCTGTTATTGGCATAGGGATATCTGTTAGCATTCTCTGAGGAGTGAGTGGGTGCTTACTGCCATATGTTACAAAGCAGCATTTCACAGAAGATGCCACGCTGATAGAGCGAGGGTAGAACAGACAACTTTTCAATCCGTCTATTCAAGAACCTGCAGTTCTTCCACCATGGCAGGCAAAATGATAAACACAGCTCTTAGGTAGAGGCTCACCTGTGTAATCAATTCCCCCAGGCTGTTGCTGCTAATAGCAGTAAAAACAACTTCTAAGCCATGAAAATAACATGGTGGCATTTTTTTTTCTTTCTGTGGCTGTGCTATCAGAAAACTGCTGTGATCCTGCTGTGAACAAATGCATTGATTTTTAACCTAGACAAGCCATATTGAGGCAGTCAAGGTCCTTCTGCCTGTAAGTTTTCTTCAGAACTTCCACAACAATTTTTGAACCTCTTGACCAATTTCTATCAGATTTCATCAGAAAGGTAGGAGCATCAAAGATGCACAGTACCAGCACATTTTTGTGAAAATGGAAAATGGTAAGAGAGATCTGAATTAATCCTCCACTGAAAGAAAGGGTGAAGAGCTCAACCAGCATAGACAGCAGAGAAGCTACCAGAAAACAGCCTCAAGAAACCAGGTTGTTTGAATGTCACAGCCCACAGAATGCATGTGTGTATCCATAGCGCTCCGTAAAATATGCTCAGTAGCAGCAGCACAGAAGTGCAGCTAATTGTTGGGTAGAGTGTAGCAGACAAATAATATATAAAATACTGAAGAGGAAAGTTCAATAGATTTTATAATTACTGGTAAGGTAGTCCTGTGCATCATAATGAAAATCTGGGGTTTTTTTGGTGATAATTGACGTTTATTATTTTCTTGATACTTTTAGTACTTTATATTGCAATATATTCCTCTGAGCTGTCACAAAGTTTGTAGATAACATGTCAGAGAATGCAGTAGGCTTGGAGACACAAATAAGACCACTTCCCTCCTGAATTGTAGTTGCCTCTATAAATGACAATTTCTCCTCTAAATACCTTCCCTTTACATTCAGCTTGCACTTGGCAAAACCCTAAGAAATGCAGAGGCATTAATATCAAGCCCAGGAGACTGGAAAGTGTGAAATCCTGCAAACTAAAAGCACGGGAAGATGTAGTTCTGTCAGAGCTAGTAACAGCAGCAACAACTAGCAGCCCCGGTACTAGCAGGGTCATGTTGTATTAAGTCCTTCATAATTACTGAGTGCTGGGATATAACCTCAAATGAAAAGCATGAAGGGTCAAGTCACATGAAAAATACTGGGTAGCTGGCTATAGGTACTTCACAGGTATAACACGAATAATTATTCATATAAAACCAGACCTCAGAGGGTTCATCAGGGCCTCACTGCATCAGACATGGGCAACCCGTTACAGAAAGACACATGCTTCCATTTTATACATGAGCCATTGCCACAGAAGGACGAATAACCACTTGCCTGTGGTTATACAGGAAAGCTGATGAGAGATGAGGAAATAGATCTCTCGGGTTCTAGTCATATCGTTTAATCACCAGAACACCAATACTCTTCTAAAACATGGAAACAGAAAAACAATGATCTTTGTTAGTATTGTGTGTATCTGCCTATGCCCTCGATATTTAATATACAATCAAATATTAATGTTTGACCTGATTATACTTAAGCTTTTATTTTTTTTTTAAAGAGTCACAATAAGACAGGTTGTTTGAAGAAGAAAATGATAAACTGTTGAAAAGATGAATATAAAAATTAGATATAAATTTCAAGGGTAAATCTAAATGCCACAGTGGAGCTGTTATGGGAGCTCATACGCGTCCTGTAATGTGTATTTATAATAGGCTCCTTGCAAAGTGTGCTGTGCTAGCATTGCTGTAGTTATGGTTCTGTCAGCGTTTCCACTCTTAAGTGCTATCATTCAGGGTGCTGCAACTCAGCCATCAAATTCCTCTCATCACCAAAATGTGATGCGTGGACTGTTCCATAAGGTTCCCAGATGGAACACTTCTGTAAGAGTGAAGCCAACAGGATTCTATGGACATCTAACGGTGCACTACAGAGTATAGCAAAAATCTAGAGAAATGGCTTGTTATATGGTAATGGCAGTTGCCGAACCAACTTACATACTTTAGTAGTTAAGTGTATAGTTAAAGTGAGAGATAAAAAGTCTTATTTTTAAATCACCACAACTAAACATTTAGTCCCCGTGTGTACCTTAATCTGGTGAGAATACAGGTTACACATACATACATCTCCATGTTCTGAATTACTTTTCTTTCATCAGCTGTTCCTAGAATAAGAAGACATGTGTTTGCTGCTGCTAATCTAGCAGTAGCCTCATATTCTGCTTTCAATACTACACAAATTCAAATTCTCTGCCGCTGTAAGTAGTTCCATGATAGTTCCCTTGACTTTAATAAAGCTTACATCAGTTTACCCCAGCTGAGGATATGCCTCATAGGCTTTCGTATCTTAAGTTTGATCACAGCTCTGCATTTACTTTGTCATAGAGATGCTAACCTGGAAATGTGTATATCGGGGAGATTTTGAACATAATTTTCCTTGCTGGGCAGAAATCCTCCAGGGGTTAACTTGTCAGAGCAATGCAATATAAAATAATCTGTAGGATATGTTGGACTCCAGGGTTGTACTGTCAGGGAGTCCAACATATCCTACAGATTATTGCCCTGTCCAACTGTACAGTCTCTGTGCCAGGTACCGAGGATAGGAGGGTACTGGTTTGCTAAAGCTTGTGAGTAGATTTGAGAAGGTCTTGTTATCTGCTTGTGGGAAACCACACTTACAAGGATGGAGTGAGCTCTACTAAATGGGAAGAGCAAGTTCACTTGGCCAGAACACAACTGATGTGACAGAGAGCATTTGCAGAGAACAGCTCCTACCACTGCTTTAGCCTATGAAAGACACGCGCAATAGGAGGCAACGCTGTGTTGGGAGGAGGGTGTTTGGAACAGCTGTTACCACCACCGGACCACTGGCAGTATGCTTCTAGCAGCATCCTTCCAACTCCAGACCACAGTGTACCCCTCAGAGCAGGCTGACCAGTATGTTTGTACCTCCCAAGCCCAGGATTAGCGTGATTATAGCAAGTGAGCTTCTGTAGCCAGCAACATGGAAATGTTTTATTCTGTAGGGTGAATACCAAGCATCACTCTGCCGTTGGCTTGAGTGAAGGTAGTCACTAGTGCAAAATTGGAATTTAAGGCCACTGGTGCCTTTTTCTCTCTGTTAACATCTGTAAGAAGGTTAGCCATCACTGCAAATGCTGTGCTCCCTCTGGCTCAGTTTTCTGGGTTCAGGGTATTTCTAGAGGTATGCGTACTTTGTTTCTTCTCATTCATACTTTGCAAACAGAGGACTTGCTGCCCTTTGGTCTGCTTCATGGAGTAAAGCAAAGATGAGCTGCAGAACTTTGCTAAGGTCCTTGAATGTGGCCCTTTTTTGATTGGCGGAGAGGAAGAGTGCGCATCTCCCAAGGCGTACACTGGCAATATCAGAATGAGCTGTCACTCATGGTAAATTGTGCAGATCTTCATAACATCATCTTCCTTCAACAGTCTTATGTGCTTTGATGTGTGGTGAAATAATTAATACTTTAAATGTCAGCACTGTTATCATTCGGTATCTGAGTTAGTCCCCATTGAGATGAATGGGACTGAGCTGTTGTTTCAGGTTTTGCAAATGCAGACAGATGTCATGGCATCAGTTGCTCAAGTGTGAGAATTTTTTTTTTCTCCTATTCCAGTGAGTCATAATAGCTGGAGACTTGTATTTAAAATGAAAGCATTTCAAATGGTGCAGTGGATTTTGGAGGGTAAGGAACAATATAAAAGAAGCAGCACTGCACCATACTCTATTTGAGCCTTGTCATAAAGAAAGTCAGGCAGGCTGTGGGGCATTTAGACCTCTCCCTACTGCTGACTGTAACAATTCTGTTGTTAAAACAGTTATGCTAGAGTGAAGTTTATAGACTAACCGACAATTTAGTTTATTCGCTAGATGGTTGCTGTTTTTTTTGCATACATTATATCATGTCATGCACAATTTTTTTAAGCTATGCTCTGGTAAATTCAAGAGACCCCTTTTGCCTGAAACACTGGATTTGAGAGTTGCCAAAGGGATTTTGCTGTACCTGAGTCGCTTTTCTCGGGGGTTTCATTTCAGCGATCTGATTTGTAGGAAATAATGAGCAGCCTGCTTCTGTGTCAGACCCCTTTATGGTCTCTGAATCCATGAACCCAAAAGCATTTGGATATAATTTTGGCACATTTCTATGTAACACATAGATAAATCACTACTGATCCAGTAGGTCTTTTCTCGGTGGGAGTGGTACTGTGCTGAAGCTGTTTAAACTTGCTGGTGGATTCTGCATCGTGCCCTTCAGTCGAAAAGGTACCATTTACTCCTGCAAATGTTGGGTGTTGGTTTTTAAGAGGATTTCATGACAGAGATGTTTTTGTTTCATTAATGAGTAAAACTAGTAGTAGGCAATTCTGTTGCAAGCTGTACAGAAAACCTCTTGTGCTGAAAGACGTAACATACACGTTGATTCAAAATGGCTGAGTTCTTCTTAGAACAATTCAACGTTGTTGAGAAATTATTTGCTGCTATTTAGCTATCAGAATGAAAATGTCTATGTCAATCCATTGGAAAAACGTTTGTTGAATAATAGCCAGTTTATTCTTCCTGAATTAGCATTTTGTGTATTCCCATTAGCTATTTTTAGTGAACTATGTCTACATATATGTTTAAATTCCTATATATTTTACATTGCTTTTGCATAGCTTAAGATATATAACTTAACTGCTTAGACTTGTAATCAAGACGAGAAATGGCACATAAAGATATATAGGCTCTTGAGAGAATTGGCCTATAATTCTCAGGATTATTGGCAAAAATACCCACCCCCCAAAAAAACCCTCTTCCCAAATGGAATGTAGATTCTGTGGCAGTTGAAATGTGTATTATTAAACTCCTTAAGCAAACCAGAATGGCTCCCAGTGGAGAGCAAAGACATTCTAAGTATAGCCAAGACTAAATTCTCAGGTCTGGGTTTTCTCTACTCAATTCCCACTTGATTATCTCCTGTAATATTTAAACTTCATGCCATGCCATAATTATTTAATAAAAAGTAAATATAAAATGTATCTCAGTGGGGAATGTGACCTTTTACCTTCATGTTGTTATACCAAAGACGGACACAGATAAACGGAGAATCTGGATCAGTGTAATAGTCTGTCTCACTTGATAGTTCCATTCTTCTGGTTGTCTGAGATGGTTATCCTGGAAGGTGCTGAGTACATTTTGGAAGATCCAATAAGTGCCATCAGTGTCTCTTGCAATCAGGTGTTCTCAGCTGTGCTGCTGTCACCAGTTACTGAAAAAAAAGTGTTGTGGGTTTGGTTTTTTGGTTTGGTTTGGTTTGGTCTTTGTTGTTGTTGTTGGTTGGTTGGTTTTTTCCAAAAGAACCACAAATGGTACAAGAGGATAGAAGAAGCTAGCACCGAATGAGGATAGTGCTAAAGGACTTACTTACATGTGTTACTTATTAAATGTGTCATGGAATTCTTAGCGAGATTCTCAGCATGAATGTGTCGCTGGAATTATAATGCACATTCTGAAGTATAAGGAAATTCTAAAAAAACATACCTGTAAACACTAGTCATCCTAATGTATTAGAGGCAGTCAAAGCCTATGAGCATGCAGAATGCTACAGTATTGACTTTTGGTTTCTGTATTAATTTGAATTGGAGTTTAATTTTGAATAATCAGAAATTAGATTATTATTGCCATGATTTCATAGTAGAGAGTATTAAAGTGTCTGAAGTTTTATGAAATCATCAGCGATGCCAGTAGGGCTCTACCAGCTATTACTAACTGAGGATCTGGGTCAAAATATCTTGGTTTATCCACTAGAGATTAACATCATTATAGTGGAGTGGCTATGTATGCATAATAGCCGTACACAACTGAAGAAGTTAATGTGTCTAATGAATAGCTGTGCCCTAGTTTGTGACAGCAAAATGTTGGGGGTGTGCGTGTAAAGTGTTTGCTAGATGAGCAAATACGGTACTCTTGATTTCTGACTGACTGTATAACTAACAGAGTAGAAGACCTGTTCTAATTTGCATTTGTACCATCACTTGCTATATTACTGCCATGGTCAGTTTTGTCCAGAGTAAATACACTCATCCTTCAAGGAGTATTTTGTGACAATGCTTCCCTACTGTATATTTCAAATTATTCACTTAGCCTTTGATAGATGGTGAGAAGTCAGCATTGGGAACTGGAGCAGTTTTAAGTGCAGAACTCATGCTTTTTTTTGTTCCCTTATTGAGTAAGCCAAACTCACTAGCGTAGCCCTTTGGAATACTTTCAGTTAGAAGTTTTGCAAATAGCATGGAATGTTCACATACATTTTGTCATTTGCTTCAACATATCTGCCTCTGAATGCATTTTCTGGAATACTGGCATAAAATGAGCATGTACATTCGGTTCAGCTGTGCCCACCGGAACGAGCCGGCATAGGGTGTGTGTGCACGCGTGGGTACACGCATGAATGCACAGAATTCTTCCAAGGCTTAGCTGTAAGCAGAAAGATAGCACTAATTCTTTCTTTAACAAATTACAGATACACTGAGGGATTGTCTGGGAGCACCATGCAGTTCATTATACAGATAATGGCAGAAACATCTGTCCAATGAAATGGGTGGAGTTGGGGTACCAGGAGTGAGGGGACCTGCTCTGTATAACGTGGTCCAACATTAACAGCTGGTGTGTCCCAACTTTCTTAGTGACAGAGTAAGTATTACCTTTGAAAAGAGGTTAGGGACCCTCATGCAGAAGTTCTTGTAAAGCTTAGCTTACTATTCAGCCTGTCTTACACGAAGTGATCAGGGCTCGCCTGAGCAGTAGGCAATGTACACCTTCTAGGAACCCAGGCAAGGAGACGTGTTCTGTGGTGAAGCTGTGAAATCCATCTTTCTTAGGTAATGAAACTTAGGAGTCATACAAAGATATATACTCATATAATATGGGGGTTTTTTTTCTGTTTTCCTTTCAGCTTTAAATGAACCTACCATAGATTATGGTTTCCAAAGACTGCAGAAGGTCATCCCAAGACATCCTGGTGACCCTGAAAGACTAGCTAAGGTAAAATATTTTTATGCATTTCACTGAGCCCACTAAATGTGTTCTTTCACTTCTAACTTGCAAAAGAGACAAAATTGTATCTTAAATGACAATTACGTCTGAACCTAACTTCACCAGTTAGTTATAGGTCCAAACAAGAATTTGATCATGTAGAACCCACCGCTACCACTAATTTCTATCTGTTAGAGCTCAAGCACTGTGAACTTCTTTTGCTGCTAAAATGGGAGCCCAGTGCAGATATCTTCCCAATTCATATTCATGCTCCTTTGCATTTACCCATACTGGCAAATCTCTGAACCTAAATGATACATGAGAGACATAAAGGATTTGTTGCAGAGGTTTAATCTTAAGGGAATCTTTTAGTAAAAAACACTTAAAGCTGAACTTTTTCTGTAGCAGCAACTGCACTATGCATGTGTTGAAACAACTCAGGATTTTATGTATCTGTAATACTGCAGACCGTGTTGATGCAGAACCTAGCACAATGAGAGTGGCATTAATGACTATATTCCTAGATTTTAGTGCCGTACCAAAAGTACTTATTATCATCTTCGCACGATGGAAGACTTGTATTCAGATAGTATACCGTGTAATTTTTTTCCTACAACCTACCATAAGATAGCTAAAGTGTTTTATTTGTTAGGTTACCATTATTGAGAAAAAATAAATGGGCATGGAGATTAATCAGATTTTTATGTGTCTATGCAAAAGAATATATTGAAATTCAGTAGGGAGCGGAGTTCCTGTTTAAATTGGGTACGTCTGAGCATTGTCTCCACTTTTGAAGCTGGTGTGCTTAAAGCAGCTTCAGGACTACGGAGAGCTCCAAGACAAAGATGGAGCACTGGGCGCACGCCACCGGCACCGCCGATGACGTTTCTATCGCACGCACGTCAACGCTTTCCAAAGTGACTGATGATTTTGCACATCTACTTTGGGATACTCTAAGGGGTTTGATTTTTCAGAGAAGTGGCAAATAATGGCTCTTTAAGGGACCCAGTTTTCAGAATGACCACACACAAACACAAGTCACTTCAGAAAATACTAGCCCATGGTTTTATTTGCACTGAAATCCTTTTCTGTTAAAATGTCAATTGTATGCATCTGCTCATCCTCCAGGAAATGCTGTTGAAACGAGCTGCTGACCTAGTTGAAGCACTGTATGGAACGCCACATAACAACCAGGTCAGAATGACTGCTCTCGACAGGGGAGTGGTATACGTTCAGGTTTAGTAGTAAACACCAGAAGATTTCTCCAAGCACGTTTCTGAACTGGTCCCTTCATTCTGCAGGACATCATTCTGAAACGAGCTGCAGACATCGCAGAAGCTCTCTACAGTGTACCGAGGAATCCCGCACAGATCCCTGCACTGTCTAGCTCTCCTGCCCACAGCAGCATGATGGGAATTAACTCCTATGGTAGCCAGTTAGGAGTCAGCATTTCAGAGTCAACACAGGGGAACAACCAAGGTAAGCATTGCAAATAGTTTAGTGTTAATTTAAACAATGAAAAATTGAATTTAAACCAAAAAATGTGAACAGTTGCTTCCATAGTAGTTTCTATGTGCTCAGCTTATGAACAGAAAGATGGCTTTAAACTGTCAGCATTAGAAATGGATGTGTGGTGCCATTTGGGATGATACTATGTCTGCACCAGGTTCCAGTCACCAGATTAGCTATGACTGAAATAATTTTTGATTATTTTTTCATACCAGCTTAACCCTGAATTCTCTCCCTGCTCTCCTCAATATCCTTTCTTCTTTTTTGGTTATATCTCTGTTTTTATAAAAGACAAGGACAGCAACTGAAAAAAACTTCTCACAGTTAAAGAGGCGGGGAATTTTCTTTTCTTTTTTTTTTAAGGCTGCATCCTCAGTGTTAATTTTGCCAACTTACATATGTTGTATGTATTACATTTACTCCAGATATATTATTGATTGTTAGGGAAACGTGCCATAAAATGCCATATTAACAGTAATACATCATGGGAACAATATCAACTTTGGGCATATTCTGACTCTTGAATATTTTGATTTTTACCACTCGATTCCAGTAATGTAGAGTCTGTGGTTGACTGCATGACTAGCTGTGTTTAACACGCGAAGGCATTAAACCATGTCATATGAAGTTAATATTACATATGCTATGTCAAAAGTCATCATGTAGATAATTTTGCTAGTTTGTTTTAATGAGGTCTTACCAGCCCTGAATTAGAACGTCCTAATATAAATGAGCAGAAATAACCTGACTTGATATCTAAATGGTAACCACTTTTAAAGTAGCTATTGGGTCACATCTTTCTAATGAAAGCTTTTCTGTGGAAAATCCTTTTGCAGCTGTAATAACAGCCTTGTACTTTAATGCCGATAGCTATAGTGTTCTTCAAGTCTCTTCTTGGAGAAAAAAGAGGCTAAATTTTGGTTCTCAAATATTTGTGATTTTTTTTTTTAAGACAAAAAATGCTTTTTACTTATCCAGTTTATTCTTTCCCCCAAGTAGAGTATCTTCAAAGTCAAGCTGCAAACTATATATGGGTTATAGTTTCCCCTCAGTAATGCACTTGCTTTATTTGTAATTCATCAATAATTTGAAAAGGATAACCTCCCTCCTAAAATTGTAGAAAATCCCACATATTATAAATTCTACCTCAGGAAAAGATGAGCACACACATTTTTTTCTAGGTCTTAGAACACATCTCAACTTTTAACAAATCAAATCTGATGAGAAAAGTATACCTCAGTTCACTTCAAAAAGTTAGTTTCTCACATTGTTTTAAAACTTAATATTGCTTAACTTCAAGGCATGTGCATAAACCCCACTGAATTTAATGGTACTTGCTTAAATGCTTTAATTAATCTGGATTTAAGCAGGGAATATACAGGAGGAAGTTTTAAGCCATATCCATTGACATGCTTTGAAACGTGGTTTTTTTTTTTTAGGTTACATTCGTAATACAAGCAGCATCTCACCCCGCGGTTACTCATCCAGTTCCACACCTCAACAGTCCAACTACAGCACTTCCAGCAATAGTATGAATGGCTACAGCAACGTCCCCATGTCAAACCTGGGCGTTCCAGGCTCACCCGGATTCATTAACGGCTCTCCAACAGGATCCCCCTATGGACGTAAGTGCTTTGCTGCTTTTATATTTGATTCTTGCTCCTCCTTATTTTAATGTAGCACATCAAAAAATGCAGCAAGTGATGTCTTTCAAGAGAAGCTATCACGATTTAGTGAAGATTTTTGTAAAAGGTTCTGATTTGTGTTCTGGTGTTTGTTAGCATGAACTAGAAAATGTTCCCATTTTTCAAGAAGAACAGAGGAATATGGGATCCTACTTGTGTTTCCTTCATTTTTTATCCTTTTCCAGATTCCTAACTGGCAAAGGCCACAATGAGAAATGAGGTACAGTTTACAACTTTAGATGATTAAGGAAGTAGCTGCCACTTTTAGCATAGAGACTACTCTGAATCCTATCTGAAAGCCACTCTAAAGTAATTTTTATGTGTGTGACCTGCATTAGAGCTGAATTGTGGATTAATTTCCTGTGAAACTATATTACCTTGTTAACCAGAAATATAACAACAATGGAATTAACTTGGAAGTTTAGTATTACTGTGTTTCTAGTTACTAGTTTTACCATGAGCAAGTCACTCTTCCTTTCATGCCTTGACTTCCCTCTGGCAAGAGTGTCAGTGTGTGTTCTCTCTCTCTGTATATGAGGATGAACAGATTTATTTATCAACTTATTATTTAATTATTTACCCACACTGTAGTTTACAGAGGGTATAGCTCCCAATAATGTCAGGATCATGCCTCTCCAGAAAACACCTGGTATCCTGCAAAATAGTATTTTATTTTATTTTATTTACATTCACAACATCTCCGTAAGGACTGACCCACTTCGCAGTGATGGTGAAGGCTCCTTGCTGGTCTGAAACCTGCTAAACAATATCCTCGCAGTTTGAGCTGTGATTTAAGGCTAAGGTGCAACTCAAAGGATGTTTGGGCACTTTTGATACTTCCCCTATTCTGGAGCTTTGCCATTGACTTCAATAAGGAAAGGACCGGGTCTGCAGCGCACTGTTATTCTGTTTTCAAACTAATACTTCCATGAGACTTAGGGATTGACTTGAACCCACGTGAAATGTGGTTCCTTGTTTTGCTGAGAAATAGCTGATATTTTTCTGGAAAGTAAGCAAACAGTTGCTTAACAAGCTATTGGGCATATAATGGGACTTTTTCTTGCAAGATGCTTCTTTAAAAAGAAGCCAGTTTAGATTCAAATCTAAGCAACAGCTTAAAATATCCCCGCCCCAACTCCAACCAAGGAAATCTTCATTTTTAAAAAGCTGGGGAGGGCACAGGAATTACCAGCCTTCCCAGTTTCCAAAGCACAGACTGTAAGTGGACAGGCCATTCCTGTCTACTGTTCGGTCATACTGACTCTGTCTCCCCCTTGATGACTTACCATTTTCTGATATCCTCACCCTTCATTTTAAAAGAATTAAGCACTCTCCTTTCTGAGCTAGCCACTATAACTACCTCTCTACTTCAGACTTACGGTAAACAGCCACGTCAATGTGAGAATGAGATCTTCTTCCAGAAGTGAAATGAGTAATCAGAAGGTAGACATTTTAAGTGGTTTTACCAAACTTGCATAAATGCATTTCTGATGAGGATTCACTTTTTTTTCTTTTGCAGTAATGTCTTCAAGTCCAACAGTTGGCTCCTCCAGCACTTCTTCCATCCTTCCGTTCTCCTCTTCCGTCTTTCCTGCTGTCAAACAGAAGAGTGCCTTTGCTCCTGTCATCAGACCCCAAGGGTCTCCTTCTCCTGCCTGCTCTAGTGGCAATGGAAATGGGTTTAGAGGTAAGAAATGTACAATTAATATTCAGCCCGCACCTGTAAAGCACACTGTGTTAGTCTAGGTAAATACAGTAATCATCTGAATACCATTACACGGATATTACAGGACTCAGTAGTGAAAATTTGACCCAATCCAAGTGGACTAAAGCAATGCTCCAAGCTTTGTCTGTTTGGGTTTAAAACAACAGGCGACAGACACTCATTTATACCAAGAAGGATTTGACCCACGCTGCATTTCAATACCAGCTCTTTTGTGAGGAATGACTTCTCCTTAGGCTTCAGGGACCTGTAAAACAAACGTCTGCCCTGCAGAGTTAATACACAGCTCTGTACATAACAGCCAATGTCTTGAAACCTGCTGCAAGGTTTAGGCTCATACCGGGAATTGAGCCCTATAGTACATTTACAGCCTTTTTAAAGGTGATCTGCAAAACAAATGTGAGTATTAAGATAAGAATGGAAACCTGTACCACATTCTTTCTTTTAACAGGCTGTGGGGGGGCATGCGGCACATAAATACGCTCCAAGTCTCCATAAAAAAAGCCTTTATAGGGCCTGAGAAGTCATCTGGCTCCTTCAGACTTCACTAGAGATACCACAGAAAACACAACTCTGGGAATTCAGCCATGCCAAGAGCCAGTGGTAATTCTAAAATGAGCCCTACAAACCGCACCTGTTGATTTGGGTGCATTATAAATCCTTAGCTAGGCCACAGGGACTTACATAAACTGCGATTATTTTATACAATAAGGAAATTCTAAGTGTGTTGAACAAAAACAATTACACTTTTAAAAGCTAACTTACAGAATTCTGCTCTGTATCTGAAACAGCTTCTTCCCCTGCCCCAATTACATGAAACTCCCTGCTTCTCTAAGATCATCTTCTGCCTATTAATGAAGGACATTGAGCTACCCGTGTAAACGCACAGGGATCATGTTGACAGGGAGTATCATTTCCTTTCCACTCTTTTTAAAGAAGATGACAAGAAGGATTTGAAGCCATTTTTTAAACTATAAGTATAGAAAGTTTTGTTGGCCCAAAAGTTGTAGCTGTTTATTCAAACTGTTTAGAAATGGGTTTATCTTTGTTGATCTTTTGTGTGATCGTGGCATCTAAAGAGTCATCATCACGACCTGGTCTGCAGTTAGCTTTTTTCCTTTTTTTGTGGGGGAGGGGGGCAGCGTGTGTTCTTTGTATCAGCTAATGAAGGGATGTATTGATTTCACTGCAGTTTTATAAAAAATGAGAGGGTTTAGCTGTTTTAAGGAACTGTTCCAAGGTAATGTAATTTTCAACTGATTTAGTTAAACATTTAACCAGGAAGGCCTATCAGCTTAAGAACAGTTTGCTTGTTTAGCTTAAGCCAGTTGGACAGTGCTATAATCTAAAGACAAATCAGTGAGTTCAGAATAGATTTAAGTCTGCTTTAAAGTTAAACTTGTCTAACTGCTATGCTGAGAAGGCCTAATTGTTAAGAAGTTACCTGCGGTAGTGCTAATGACAAGTCAGTTCAGTGAGAAAAATCACTCAGATTGTTTCTGGGAGACAGAAAAAGGACAGATTAAAAAACCACTGACTTTTTATTTAAGTTAATACTTCTCCTTAACCTACCATGTCTGCTCAAGACCCGGCTTAGCAAGAGTTTATCTCTTTTTTAACCCTTTTGTAAACAGGTAAAGTACTAGAGACTATTTGGTGCCATTCATGCCATTTAGTACTTACAACATATTTTATCCAATCTATAAATTAGTAATCAATAAGAGATTCTAAAAATGGAACTGAATTATAAAGCTAAAGCCCCAGTCCTCACATCCACGCATCTTTACTGACAAAAGTCCGCTCCTGAGGTGTTCAGGATTAATCTGTCAGTTAAGGTTATGATTACTTACTGAAGTAGCTTATGCCTATGGAGATGCAGAGACTTGGGCCTGGATAAACCGCTACAAAGGCTATTAACCATATCCCTTTCTTTGTGGGATATCTCCTTGTACATTGCCACCCTGATACATAAATACAGTAATACGCTACAACTGTTATGTAAATCAGTTTTCAGCAGCTACAGTACCTAGTACAATGGGACTTGTCAGTCAGACTGCAACAACAAGCAACAACAGATGTGACTCACAGCAAAGGTAGTAGTTGCTTCGCGGAGTCGAACGCGTCTGCCCGAGGTTTGTTATGCCAGGTCTTTGTAACGATTTAACTATTTCAGCCATAGATGCAAATTCTTCTTTCCAACTGAAATATTTAAATTGATGCAAGCTGGGGAGCACATGCTTTGGAAAGGATCCAGATACACACAGCCTGATATCCAAATTAACGTTCCCACAGTGCTGACAGACAGATGTGGCCAGAAAGTCAACAGGAGGGTCCCAAAGAGGCTTCTTGAATGGACTTACCATGCTGCAGCAATGGGAGGTTGTTAATCTCCTCTGCTACGCCATTGCCCTGTACGATAAACTAAGAATAGATGTGCTGGTAATGCAATTTATTTATGTATTTACTTACTTATTGAACTTGGGTGTCACTAAATACTGATGGAGATAGAATAGCAAAAGCACAGAGCAAGCAGTAAGCATATGCAGGCCAAAAGCACATCAAAGCACATCAGCCAAGTGTTTTGACTTTACCTCGCAATTTCCCCACCCATAATATGGGGAAAACATCTCCCCAGCGGGGACTTTTTGAGCTTTAATGTAATGTTTGCAATGTACTTTGGCTGCATCTTTTGTTCAAAGGCAAAAGTTTCCTGGTGATACAGTCTCCATCCTACTTACTGCATACTGTTGCAATGAGAATATTAGAAATGCTACCAGCACCTCAGGGCATGCCACTCTGCTTACAAGCAGCAATGAAAATCTGGAATACAGCTTCTACGTATGTTAACCACAGCAGTGTTTAAGCCTGGATTAAAACTAGTCTAAACAGGAGGAGCTGTACAAGCTTCATCCTCAGAGTAGCATTCCCATTATTCCAGGCAGTTTACAGTACCGCTGGAAATTTTTTTCCAAAAATTTATTTTGGGAGGAAGGTCTTGGTGATGCTTAAAAGCTGCTGGAGACAGGAGGGGCAGCTGGTAGAAAATATATGGTAGCTCAAAAGTATTAGCTAGGCATGAAACTTGCATATCGACTGGCTTTGGGCTGCACAACACAGCCAAGACATGTGAATACCCTCAGATAACCCCCTGTGCCATGTGTTCTTGCTTACCTCTTTCACCTGCCATCTGCTATACATTCTTACAATGTAACAGGACATGATAGGTAGAGAACAAGCAGCAATCCATACTGGACACCACTCACTTCTATATGCTCTCCAAATTGAGAGCAGGTGATCCTGATCAGAACAATTGTGTGCTCCATTCATGTCATATGTCAAGGCAGTTTAAAAAAGGCACTGGGAAGATATAATGTGACGTGACGCAACACGGCATGAGAAGTACACAAATGCCTAATCAACTCATCTCAGATGGAAGGCAGCTGATGGGAAAAGCAAGCAAATTGGAAACTGCTGGAACAGCATGGACCGCTGACTGCCCAGATTACCTTTGGCCAGCTCAGCACATCTCAATATAAAAATGCAAGCTCAGTTACAAGGAATAGCAGGCAAGCCCCAGAAGGTCAGATGTTCCATTAACCATCAGGATCCTAGCCAATCGAAAAGGTAGTGAAGTCTGATACCCTTAGGAACAGCCTCAATTTAGCAGAGGGGACATCTGCACTATTCCCTGAAGAAATACAGGTATTTGAGTTGAAGACCCTAATTATTAGTATCTTGTCTTGACAAAGTTAGGGGTGTCAACAGCACTGGGGATTCCAGTCCCCTGGCTTTAAAAGGCTGTGCAAACAGGTAATGAGAAAAATAGTTGCTCTGAAAAGTCTGGGATTCCGATGAAATGGCTGGCTTGAGTTTACAGAGCAATGGCTCCTGATTGTTACCAGTCCAGTGCCTGACCTGCTCTTCCATGTGGAAGCCTAGCTCCAGTCAACACTTAAGACACAGCATTTTAAAATAACTCTTCACAGACATTTTCTAACCAGGTGAAATAACAGGGCCATTTCCACCCTAGGAATGTTCAGCAATACGCTTCTGCCTGAATCAGAATGATTCCAGAGCCTAGACAGTGATTTAAGTATGCCAAAGGCTGCAAATGATATATACATTATGTCAATATATATGAAAAATATGTATCTGTCATCTGATTAAATTGATACATTGGAAGGATCAAGTACATTTTTCTCCCCAGTTTATTGGCAGAGATGTAAGCGGCACAGGCTGCTTCAAAAGAAAGAAAACCTTAAGAGATATTTAGAACTTCTTGCTAACGCTTAACAAAAATATCTCCTGTTACTATTAATTACTTGTCTTTCATTTGACGGGATGTTAATTTTAGTAGCTTATCATATGTCACAGACTTATTCAGGCTAGACAAGAGCTCCATTTTTAATGGGAGAAAACAAAAATCTGCCTTTCTTAATGGAAGAAAATACTCAAGACTGTTAGGCGTCGCACACAAAACAGGATATTGGGTAAGATTCAATAGTGACTTCTCCTTTGCAGGTGAAAGCTTAGCCGCTTTCTAGTATAATTGGAAAAACACAGAGCGGCTACACATTGCTGTGCTCTTTAATAATTAAACTAATGCATATATGACTTTGCAAACATATTTTGGTTTAAAGGGTGTTCCTAATTAACTTGAACTAAATCAAAATAATTGTTCAGGCAGCCTTTTGCGCATATACAGCTTAGCACCGTGGTGAGAGAGTAACCACATCAACACAACCCAATAGATGAGGCCGAACTCACTTCTCCGTCTCTTAGCTAGCAATGGCTTTGTCTAGATTTTTAAAAAACGTATTACATAAAATACGGTTTAACCTGCTTATCACCTAAAAGAGACAAAAACACTGCTTATTTATAAATATCTCACCTGTCTGTGGTTTGACACTCATGAACGGATGAATGAAAATCTTCCATCCAAATACAGAAGGATTTCGGAGGGGGGAGGGGGGAAGTGTTAATTTCCTGTGGTGGAAAAAATCAAAAGAAATTCTTTAGGAAAAACTTGAAGCTTTTGGCTACTTTTTAGTGTCTTAGTTGGAATCATCCTTCACAGGCTCTCCACAGAAGCTGTAATTTACTTCATTTACATTCTAGTATAAAGGATGATGGTGCCCTTCATCCAAGCTATGGATGTTTTCCGCTAAATGAAAGCCAGCTGTGTTTTCCTCTGAAAATCCTGTGTTTTCTCTATCATTTTCAGTTGATTAGTTACATAATAATAAATGCTAGATAATAAAGGGGTGCGTTGTTTTACAAACGTCTCCGTGGTCTTAATATTGAAAGTAAACCTGCACATTTTCTAGCGGTAGCCATGATGGGAGTCAGAGATATCAATAAGGTGGAGCCTGCAGGTATAAGACCACCTTTTATTAGACCAAATTACACAGAAGCTAGCTCTGCCACCGACAGCTCGGTGGCTTGCAATGTGCAAACCTACCTTTATATACAGGACAGCTCCTGCATAGACATGTTTCTGGCATTGCAGGGTAGGAATGTTCATTTAAGACGCTCAGAGTAGCACCATAAGTGGGAAGAGAGCACTTTGTTTGCCTCTTCCCAGAGCTGTCGCACCGTCAGATTAGAGTGTGCTGGAAACTTAGTGGCAAAAGAGGAAAACCACATGAGAGCGCAAGATGTTTTCATGACAATGCTTGAAAATGCTCAACGCCCGTCTTCTCTAGAAAGCAGAGTTTTTAAACCAGGTCACAATTTAGACGCCAACAAAGGACCTGTGCTATCTGAAGAACTAGAGCAGCGCGTGTGCCCGCGTGTGTACAGTTACACAGCAGTAAGCCCCTTTCCAGTTCTTACCAAACGGCTGTTTGAATTGCAGAGAGCTCTGTTCCACTACAAAGCAAGACAGCGCTTTCAGGGGCCACTTGTATACACTGGGCTTATGATCATTATTAATTACACCCATTAAAGGTGCCTATCACCATGGCATCTGGGTACTATCCATGTTTGATTATTTATTTATAAAAAAATTCTCCAACCTTGTGACAATTTTAATCAAGTGTTTCAGCTGATAATTGCAAGCTGTCAAGGTTAATACAATAAGGCTCATCTCTAATTCTTTTTCCATTTCCCTCCAAGAAAAAAAAAAGACCCTCTGGGATAATGACTGTGGTTTCTATATTCCCAACTCATCAGGGAGTGTCCTGCATTGAACCACCTTTATTGAAAAGTTACATCGATTCAATATATAGTAATACAGGCAAAAATAATTACAGCTTTGCTAGCAGTGTAAGACCTTAATCCAAACCTCACAAACATTCAATAAAAAGCGATACAGGCTGGGAATAGGCTTTTGACAGTGCAGCCCCAAAGGGGAGTGGAGGTGGGGTGGAAATGGACAGATGAGGGTATGTAAAAAGCGAGAGACCCGCAGAGCAAAGCCAGTGAGATGAGCTGTGGAAAACCAGGTGAGAATGCCAGCCAGTATTCCGCAACCTACCTGTTCTTTGTTGCAGAAGGAGGTGAAGTCGCAACGTTAGGATGAAATGCCCGTGAAACAGTTGGGCTTTGCTTGTCCTTTCTATGCTCCATTATAGTTTTACCTGACTTTTTCCACTGGCAGGTTCCATCCTCACAACTTCTGAGGAGTATATCTGCTCTGGAGCACTTTTACAACCTGCAACGACAAAACAGACTTGGGCTGGGGGGGGCAAAAGTAAGGAGAGGAAAGCAGGGACTCGCTACATGCTCCGGGGAAAAGGAAAGGAGGCAAAAGAGGGATCACCAGAACCCCAGGGGTAACAACATGCTCCTCCTGATTGCAGATGGCAGTTTTGCTGTTGCCATGGCTAGTTTGAGTCCAGGACTGCTGGATAACATCATATCTTTAATGATACGGTAAAAGTGTACCTTCCCTTCAATTTAAGGAACTTTCCAAAATGCTGCATCTACAAGCATTCTGAAAATATTTTTGAAGAGACATGGCAGGCAGAAACTCAGGCTTGGTCTTTGCTTTGATCTGCTGAAAGAAGTTTTCCTTGCTTAAAAAAATGAAAATAATGTTGATAACAACAGTATTAGAAAAAAGCATTTATGCCAACATGGCCTATCCCCCTTGGGAACAGAGTTTAAACTACGCTGGCAACAGACTCTGCACGTCTCAAATTAAACCACACTAGCTACACCAGGGTGTACCCCTCTCTGCACAGACGATCTAAACAGCCACAGAAAGAGTCTGGCTATGCCAGGAGAAAAGATTACCGCAGGTACGGACCGGCCAGGCACTGTCTGCGTAAGCGCTCCTTTTTATTTGCTTCAGGCAAAAGGCCCAGCCGGGTTCCTGTGGACGAACAGTTTAAATTCTTTGAGCTAACCTGGCAGATTTTGCCTGAAGCAGATGAGGAAGCGCTCACGCAGACTGCTCCAGTGGGATACCTGTGGGATGGCGGCGAGCAGCTGAGGGCACACACTTGCCTCTTCTGCCAGCCCAGCAGATTCTAGAGGAGGGCAGCAATCCATGACGTAAATCAAGTTTTCTTTTCTAGAGGACAGAAAGGCAGGCATGTGGTTAATACACAGGGAGAAGGCTCTCCAGTGTCCGGCTGGGACACTACCGTTAGGATCATTTTTTGGTTTTGGGGGTGAGGAGAAGGAAAAGAGCAGCTTCTTAGTATTATCAAAATCTCTCTTCTTCTAACGCGCCCCGCCCCTGAAAGCAGCCATACAAATATTCAGCTACTTTATTTAGGGTTATGTAAATTACCTGATTGAAAATCTGTCTGAAAAATAATAGCAAATTCCCAAGCAATTAATAAAAGTAGATATTTGACTTAAGACTGTTCGGTTTCACTTTCTCTTTCAGCTATCTGCCAAAATTGGCAGGGACTTCTAGCCCTAGTCAGTTACAAAATATGAAAATATTTATTTTCCGATTGTATTAAATCATAGACCATATCCACAGTTGTTTAAAATCAACACAGCTCCAATAAAAGAGTCATGTTAGCGGAGGATCTTGCCCTAAGCGTTTTTTTAAACACTATGAACATAAGGGTGAAATTAATTCTCAGAGGACCAGGCTTTAAACACATGAATAATCCCACAAATTTCAGTGAACATAAATCTTTGCAGGATTAGGACCCTGCACTGCACTGAGGCCCCTTTGAAAATATGACTCACTCATTTGTTATATAAATACGTATAAACTTAACTTACCCCTCAAAACCTTTGGGAACGGCACCAGTTCCAGGCAGCTTCAAATGTTGCTGTTGTCAGTTATGAAGAATATAGCTGCAATTAAAGGCAGTGAGAGTGACTAATAAATAATTTACATAAGCCCAGTGTTCTGGGAATGTGCCAGGTAAGGCTACAGCGATTCAGACATACGGGGTAAACCAAGCGAGAAAGAGAGGCTGGTCCATTATTTCCACTGAAACTAAATTAGCAAACCCTCGCTCTGGTCATTGTCCAATGAATTGGGACTTGTAATTCTCTGGCTAGGTCCCGTAAGCCGTGCATGGGCGAATTCCCATTTGCTTTCACATCTTTCCCCGCTCACACCATAACCCTTTTCTGCAAGCAAATGAGCAGGCTGAGTGGGAAGTGGAAGACCCTGCTTGATTCTGGTTTTCAAGAATTATTTTGAGTGTTCGACTTGAGAAGTCTGAAATTTTTGGGACAGTTCTGAGCAGTGTCCATCTCCAAGGACATCTCTCAGGAGATAAGCACCCAAAAATGGTTAGGCCTTTCTGAAAATTCACATACCGAGACTTGAATTAATCCTCTGTCTCCTTTATCCATTTAAGAACCACGATGGGCCTTGGCTTTTGGTGAATTTACTGCGAAATAGCACGTTGGCCACTGTCTGTGCTCATTGTCAGTCTCACCATCTTAGTTCTCGCTAGGAATCACTAAGATTCTCACCGCACTTAGTTCTCACTTAGATCTCACATAAAAAACATTAAAAGAAACTGAAGGTCTAGTTTAATCTGCAAATAAGGCCACTGCTGCGATAATGTGACCGCACACAGAAGGGTGAAGGGCTCAAATATATTTTGTTCCATAAAAATTTGCCAGAATTTCATCTTTGTCAATTTTCTTTTTCAGCCATGACTGGTCTTGTCGTTCCCCCGATGTAAGGAAGAGGCAGCTTTGCTCCTCTCCCTCTTCCCTTTTTTCCTCTTTTTTTCATTTTTCTTTTACAGCACAAAACTACTTATTGTGATGGACCACTAAAAAGAAAAAAATAGCACTACAAGCTCTTTTTTGGGGGAAAGCCAGGCCCAGGAAAAAAAAGGAACATTTTTTATGGATTGGACAAGATAGAAGTCTGCATCTTTTACCTGTTTCATATTTCTGACACAACCACGTCAACTCCTAAAACATTGCGAATGAAGAATCAGCCAAGAGCCAGGATGAACAACAGTTGGCAGAACGGAATCGGAAATGCAAAGTCTTTCTTGAAAGACATGAAACCTTCCTAAGATTTGTAAAATATTGAAAGGAGAAAGAAATTGGCAAAATGATTCAAGCTTGATATTTTGGATACAATTTGTTTTACTTTGTAGGGGAAAAAAGTTGAAGTTTCTATTTTCTATGGAGCCTTTCAGATATCGATTTAGTTTATGCAGAAAAAAATTCAACAAAACAGGGTACCAGCATGAAAGAATTTCTAGGACAAACTGACATGAATGATGGAACTTTGGTGTATGTGTGTATTTGCTTATAGTTTAACCTCTTTAAAAAATGTAAGATGTTTTACAATTATTTAAATAAATAAACTTGTAACTTATTGTATGTAGAGGTAGAAATTAAACCCTTTTTTGGATTTTTTCCTCCAGTTGTACAATGAAGAAAAATGACGCAAAAATGTAGTGATAAGTTTGAGATATATTATTACTGCTGCAATTGCTCCTCACTTCTTCCCTCTCACTGAATTCATGTGCAAGGATGTATAGGATTCTTTCTGATTAACAAAATCAGCAGAAACTTTTACATACGTTGTGGTACACAGGTCACTAATTCATGTATGAATTTTCGTCCTCCTCGTCTTTCCCCCTCCATGTTTTGTTTCAGTTGCAATATTCAGGTACTAGGATTAACTGGTAAGCTTCAAAGACCCGCGTGGCACTGAGGGATTTGAACGCATCAGATTTGTCGTGAGGTACTGAGTTTGTTTTATGGAGTCAGTGTATGAATTAGGAGGGAAAGGGTTCTCTAACATACTGTTTTTCCATGTAGTTAGAACACCTTAAGTTCAGTTATACTTCATATTAAGGGTGCATTTATAAAGGGTAAATATGTATTTGAATAATTTATGCACTTTTATCCTGAGTCATTAAAAATGGTAAGTATTTTCCATTTATATATTGAAGTTCATAGAAGTAATCAATTGCTTTGAATTTTTCTGCATTTTAGCATAAAAAAGTTTAGCTCTCCTTTGCATCTCCTCTCCTGAAATCGGAAGGTGAGAACAAGTCTGATTAAAAAAATCACTAGTTATCCGACTAAACCAGAGACCACTCAAAAGAACGTGACTGTTGGAAAGCCATTTTTAGAGAAAAAAATTAGCTACGCTACTTACACCCCACTAAAATACACACGATTCCTAGCTGCATGAATAGTTCTTCCTATGAGAACATCTTTATGTTAACAAATAAACCCTTAATATATGGCCCCTGAAACTGTACTTGTCCGTTTGCCCAGTAGTTTTATCGATGGGTAAGTAAAATAGTGTTCTTGGTGATCCGTACGTATGGTAGAAGGTGTTCAGTTCAGTACTGGACTCAGGATGGTGAACGACTGCGACAACTTGCAGGGCTGAGGTAATTTGGAGCTCATTTGGGGCTATTGTGGAGCTAATTTGGGTTAGTCATAGACTAGAAAGCCTCTGTCTAGATCCATGGTTCAAACCCAGCTGCAACGATTAGTGACTAAGAGGCTTGGTGGTGCGTGTGGTGTACGACTTGACAGACCCTCCCCTGACGGACAGGCTTTTGGCACAGGACTGCATTTTGCAAACGTGTAAAATCATTCCCTTAAATAGCCCGGGCAGGAAAGCCGACTGCCTGTGAGCCTACTCCTGGCGCAGACTGCGTGAGAGCAGGGCCTCCCTGAAGCTCAGCTTTCATGGTGTAGTGCACAGTTCAGTTGTGAGAGAAATGTATTTAACATACATGAAGATTTACAGGATGTGTTTGTTAACCAGAACGCAGCACAGCGGAGAAGCCAGGGGACTGGGAAGACAAAAAAACTGGGCTACTCCGGTCATTCCCAAAGATGATACACTGGTTGGGAAGCAGCTTTGTACTACTCCTGACTGTGCTGGGAGGTTTTGGTAGGGGCTTCTGTAGGTGCCTTTTCAATGCTACTGAATTCATTTTTAAAAAGTGGAGGGGGTTTACAGTCTTCTAAAACTCAAGGCCCAATCTATCCTATGAGCCAAAACGGCAATTAGAAGCAACTTGAAAGAGAGATTTAGTGGGAATAATGTGTTTTTAAGAAGCGTGAATATAGTTCGTCAGGGTCATACAGTCAGGTTACTGACAGTGTCTACATTCCAGAAAAGATGCAATAAAATAACTCACCATTAACTATGGTTGCAAGTTCATTGACACTGCAGGTTCTTTGCACGCCCTTCATGCCATCAAGGAAGTAGCAGTCACTGGGGGTCAGCGAGGCAGCCAGCCTTGAAGCCGAGTGATCTCTGAAATAGGAAAGAATCACAGGTGTGAAGGAGCCTGGAGCTGTAACCGCGCACTGCTGTACGTTCACCTTTGGCAACGCGACAGGGCGCGCTGTCTAACCTCATCATTGTTATGCAGAACAGAAAACCAACAAAAAAGTATTTCATGCGTTCATAGGTACCGATATCCCAGCAGGCTAAGAGTGGGAGGTACGCATTCATGTTTGGCATTCTGCACTCATACAGGAAAAAAATAGATTGAGGATTATTAGAGTTGGGATTAAGACCTCCGTAACTTTCAGTGAATACTACATTGAGTCCTAGGTTTAAAAAAAAAATATCCTGATGGACCAGGCTCATTTCTGATCTATTCTCTCCCTTCCTCCATTTTGAACTACCAAAAAAACCCAAACAGCTCCAACGCATAAAGATGGTGGATTTTCCCCCCTGCCCTTCTCTGTACAGGCTACTTTTTAAATTTTATTGTCTCTGCTTAGACTCAAAATTCTATGCCCAGCAAATGCTCCAGATAGGTAGGAATGTCTAGAGCACGTGCTGAAGAGCAGCAGCTTGCTACCTTAACTCCTCTCACATTTTTTAGCAAATAAGATTTTCATTACAAAATCTCAGTCAGAAAGGTTTCCAATTTAAAAAATTGAGACATTTCATGGAAAAAGCTATTCTGTGAATTGTCCACCCTTCTTCTTTATTATTGCTTAGTCAGCATAGGCACATAAAAAAGATCACTGAAGTCTTGGGAAGGTTCAGGGAAAAAAATGACTGGTTAAAAAAAGAAAAGGTTCTGAAATGCTCAACATTCCTTTCACACTTCAGTTATTTTTATTAGCTCCGTCCAGTTGCTCAAGGGGGAGAGCCATGAGTCCAAATGAAAACGAAAACCTCCCTAGAAAGCTACTTCAAGTACTGCAGGAAGAGAAACAAATGTAGCTGCCTATGGTGATGTAAACGTGGAAAATTATTTTTTCTAGTTTAATTTGAGCCAAACAAATGAAAAAAATTAAACATAGGAATTATTTAGGACATGGATTTTGCTCATGCGTGGAAAACATCGTACTCAGGATGAGTGTAGAACTTACTGGTAGCTTTACAAAGACAAATGTGTGTAAATAAATACAATCAGAACTCCTTGAACATGAAAGAAAGACTTTGGCAGTGGCAAAACACCCAACGAAAAGGAAGTCATGTAAAAATTTATGTGTAAGGATTTTTTCAATGTAATAAGCAAATCTGTCCTCTTTTAGTTATTGCTGTTTAATATTCCCTAACAGCTTTCCTTTTTGCCACTAGAACGATGAAGGTGTTGCGATAGGTAACTACAAATTTTATCATAACTTTGAAAGAGTATGTTTTATTTCATTATTTATCTTGGTATAGCATCTTACTCTCCCTATTTCTTTGCACACTTCCAATATGCATGGTTTTTAAAGACCGTTTTCTCCCTTCTGTAAATTAAGGCCTCGTTTCTCCCTACTGTATAGTTTTGGGGTTTGTTTGGGGTTGGCTGGTCGTTTTTTTGCTTTGTCAGTTATATACGGTATGAAGTTGCTATGCACAGAGCTTTTGTAAAGATAGCTTTTTTTGGTTTACTGTTTTTAATGGTCCTACTTATGGAAGAATATCTTGTTTGTAAAATGAATATGTCTACTTCAGTTTTAAACTTTAAATTATCCTAACAAAAAATAAAATTTTTGTACTGTAAACAAGGGGGGGAATGATCTTAATTTCAGAGTATTCAATATGCTTTATTCTTTATCATCTTTACGGGTCACGCAAGGTACTGTTACCGCAATAACACTTTAAAAAAAGGGTAATGATATGCTGTGTGACAGCTTTTCAAATCAGGCCTTCGTGCCTGTCTGTAAGACGTCCATCCGCAATTCGGTAGAGCCAGATCGAGATTATGCCGGTCACGGACTAAGACAGTAATGGTCTCTTCTGACCGTTCCTTTATTACAGCTGATTAACAAAGCGGACGGCACCTTTGTGAGAATTGAGTCCTTTTTGGGGGAGGAAAGGAGTCAAAAGGTAGGACAGCTGTAGCTCCTTTTTTGGAAACCTCCCCTTTTTGTTAGTAGTGTGCAACTGGCCAAAGCACAAAATCAAAAAACAAAACCCAGACTGACTGATACTGGCCTTTTCTCAGACTCTGACTGCTGAACTAAACTTGGGGTTGTGCCTTGGTCCTGTCGTAGGCGCTCTCTGTGTGCACAACTCTGAGCGAACGACGATGCTTACGCTGCAGAGATGAGTCACGTTGGCTCCTAAGAAAGAAAGTCTGAAGTGTATCTACTCCCTCGTGCAGCAGAGCGCACATTTTAGTCACCGGGATGCGTAACGAGGCTTCTCTGCAGCTCCAGTGCTCTGACCAGTAAATGAGTCCAAGTGGCAGAGGCCTTGCTCCACTCGCACTCCGTTCTGCCTGGCTGCCAAAGCCCAGGTCAAGCATATGCGAGATGGGAAATTTCCGTTCTCTTTGTAAGAGCATTGACCGAAAAGGTAAATTAGCTTTATTTTATCAGAAAAAAGTAAAACAGAGTGCTGAAAAGTGTCTTGGAAAATGGTAGTTGACTGTCTAAGCCAGGACTATTCCATTTTCTTGGGTGGAAATCACTGGAAAGGTTCAAACAAATGAAAATTCTCCGTGATGATGAAAGCCACTTTTACTGATATTTTTTGACTAGCAGAAGACAGAATATGAGTCAGTGTTTAAACTACTGCCAGATGTCAGTGAAAGCATCTGAAAACATTAGGCACTATCAACCAAAAGCTGAGAAGAAAACAGGGGTTTTTGGTAATCTGCTTCAATTACTCATTCAGGGATAACATGCAATTAGTAGATGACCTTCTTCCCAACAGGGAAACCTGAGTTGTCCACTGTCCTAGTGAAATATCCTTCAGCCCGTCTTGAACAGAGGCCCATTCTACTTCAAATCTGATTCAGCTTTTTCCGCCCTAAGGAATGCCAGCAGTGTATTAAGTGACGATTTTAGCGATAAAACTAACAGTTACTTTGAAAGAGATTCTTAGTCTTTAACAGTGACCTACTGTTATAGTCAAGCGAGGAAGTTTATTATGCAGATGAAAGCCTAGAGATCTACTGTGTTCCACTACTGATTTGTTACCTCTTTTAAGGACTTGGTGATGTACAAATACAGCGTGTGCCTGTGATACGTTACCGCTCTCACCTGCAGAGCCGTCCTGTAGTCTGAGCAAATCCCAAATAAAACGCTGAGTGAGGGAGGGAGATGCATGAAGTACCCCAACAAGAGAGTTTCAGAAAAAATATTAACGCCTAAATTCAAAAAAGCATACAAACAACTCCCACCAGCCTCAGGGAGCTTAGATGGTATCATCAAAGACTACCTGTACCAAAAAGGAATCTTTATTAAAAAAAAACAAAAAAAAAAACCCCCAAAAAACCCCAAAAAATCTCCAGGATCAGTTACATCGTCATGCCAAACCTATTTCATCATCAGTCTTGCCCAGTTCTTAAAAGCCAGTGCAAAAAGATTTTTCTTGGCCCACCTTAAGACCAATAAAGGCTAGAAATCTGCAACCTTCCAAAATTCTTCCAAGTTTTACACGAAGACCAAATTGTTCAGCCTCCCTTTGTAAGATTGCTCTGGAAAGAATGTAATGACATTTGTCACATCAACCATAGAAGGCAGTCCTTTTCCAAAGGCAAGGGATTTGGATAGCCATTAACTTGTACAGTATCAAGAGCAGCGAAGGAACATTTCTCTTAATAGCAGTGATAAACGGAACCTCTCCTATAAGCGGTCAGTGAAGCCCCATTAGCCTTCGCCTAGGGAGCAGACGATTGCAGTCGGGCATGGCCACGTTGCCACCTGCACGATGCCCTGTTAAGAAAGGCCGCCGAGAAAAGCAGATTCTCTCCCACCCTCCTTTCTTCCTTTACAGGTCTTTTCTAGATGGCTGTTTTGCAAGAACTTGAATTTCACTTTAATAAATGGTGAAACAATAGCCACTCATTCAGCCACTTACCCAGGGCAGCTAGGGAATTGCCAGACCAGTTAAAATATTTATCTCGGTGACAACACACAGCTGTTGAGGTGCAAAGATCTGAAGCTTTAATCGCACCAGGTTATTTAAGTAGGAATGTCTCATTAACTCCGCTTGCAGGACTGGATTAAACAGACAGCTGGTGGCCATAGCAGAGGGTGCAGACAGAGCAGCCATGACAGAGACAGTGTTGAGCAAACATTGGGGTAGATAAGGGGAAGTAGGAAACCCAACACTTCCCCCCCTCCCAAGGCGGAAGGCACCAAAATACTGTCCCGTGGAGGCAATATAAGAAGGGTGGGGGAAGCACTACAACGGGGAGGGGGGCAGGGGAAATCAGATCTGCTGTCCTGCTTCCGTTGTGCTTGTGCAGTTCCACAACAGAAAAAGACACAGGAATGAGAAAACACAAGCCTGCCCATTGCCAGTTCCTTTTCCTGGGGGGGGGGGGGGGGACGCGGGTGGAGCAGGCTATTTTCGTGTTAGCCTTCTGCAAGATTTCTAGCATGTGTACTTGGGAAAACTCATCCTGGTTCATTTTTGTCTCTCTTCTCACACTCAGTCCAGCGCAGACGTAGAGGCTGTCGCTACCCAGTTTTGAATACAAGTTAGTAACTGTCTCTGCAATGAGAAGGCGTTAGCCGCAATCTTGCCACCATTAAAATCAGTGGCAGCTTCCAACCCACCTTAATACTGGATCAAGGTTTTAATGAATGTGATTCTGGGTAGAACTGGTCAGAAATTGCATACAGCAACAGCACTTGAGGAACGGTGAAAAGGGAGGGGAGAGCGCAACGGGGGAATAAATAGCACAAGCGAGAGAGATTGTTGGTAATAATACCATCTCTCCCTGTTTACAAGCTCTAAACTTGACAAGACATGGGCCGGATCCTCAGCCACCGTAAACCTGAGTCAGTGGAGGTGTACCAATTTATGCCATCTATAGATCTGGCCATAATATTACTTTCCCCTCTGGCCTGCAAACCAGAAGCACAGCTACAAAATAAGTGAGAAAAAAAAAAGAATACAAGCATTGGATTTCTTTTACGTTCACGTTCATCCTCGCACAGCACCCAAATGTGCACAGATCACTTTTCTTACTTATGCTGCAATGGTGTGTGAGGGCTTCAAAATCCGTACCCAGCACGGAGGGCAGTGTAGAAACAAGTAATGGAAACACCTCCTGACCCAAAGAAGTTACAGTCATTTTTCAAGTTAACATGCTCTAGTTGTATTAGAAGACAGAAAGCACAGGGAGGTGGGACGGGAAAAGGCAATGGCAGCAGTAACTGAAGTATGTCCTTCTGTACATTATTTGCATACCATTAAGGGTGCTTTTTATTTAAATTAAGGGGTTTTACAGCTCTTTGTCAGAGTAAGAGAGCCTCTACACAACTGTCATATTTCAAAATAATGGTGACTTCACAAATATGCTGTATTGCCTGTTCTAACGCTTACAGTTCCTCTGATTTTGAAGGTCTTTTGCAAATCTCCAACTTCTGGAGGCACAGGAATTTTAGCTTCTTAAATAACTTTCTGGCCTATTAATTTGCAAAGGAAGATCCTTAAAACTACAACACAGCT
Organism: Mycteria americana; assembly: GCF_035582795.1. Classification (NCBI taxonomy): domain Eukaryota; kingdom Metazoa; phylum Chordata; class Aves; order Ciconiiformes; family Ciconiidae; genus Mycteria; species Mycteria americana. The sequence goes on from NC_134387.1 coordinate 4,506,302, forward strand.
TTGCAGAAAGGCATTGGTGAGTATATTTACAATTGTGATTAATCTAAGACATGATTTTCTAAGATACGACTCTTAATTATTTCTAGGATTGACAAAGCTGACAGTATAAAGAAATATTTCCAATAGCAAGTAGGATTTGAGAATGCTTCAAATCCTTTTTGAGAATGCAGCTAACCTTGGTGGGACATTCAGGCACCCCCGCTTTTCTCCAGACTGTTTGGTTTAAGCGGCTGCAGCAACACACCCTCACAGGGTAGGATGGAGAAGGACTTACCTCAACACTTCACCGAGACGGCAGGAACTTGATTGAAATTTAGCAGCAGGGTCCCTATGACACTGCAATTGCTGTAGTCATTTCTTTGTCTTTAAAATGCCTTATAATTGCTAATGTAATTAGTGATGTATACAGAGGGGGCCCGTGCAATTACCAAGTCCTAAGATCAAGTAATTAATGTTCTGTCAACAAAACAGCAACTGTTTCATTAACAACTGTCTGGGTCTGAAAACAGATCAACTCCGAACGTTACCCACTTGGCTGAGTTTCGCAACAGCAGCGAATGCAAACCCAAGCCATACCCGCCGAGATCAGCTGCCTGCGGAAGGTGGGATTGTGGCAGCCCCGCCTGCAGCTCCCAGTCACTTCTCCAGTCAGAGGAGGAGTCATTCCCACTGCTCAGAGAGGCAGGGTTCACACCAGGGTAGCCTGGCAATTGATGTTCCCCGTTTTATGAATAATCTCAAGTATTAAAAACTTGCAGAGGGTTTCGAGGACCTGAAAAGTTTTGTTAAACATTGTGGGACTTTTCTTTTTGGTAAGGCCTAGGATTTTGTTGTCCTTTGGATTTGCTTCATATTTCCAAGCTTTTCTCTACCACCATGATGCCGAATGCCTATCTGATAATGTAAAAGGAGGAGCCGGGTGTCCACCCTGATGTTATTTTTCATTCTCCTTCCTTTACAAAACTGATAGTTTTACAAAGAGGTTCTTAACAAAGATTTACCTGGTCTTTTTCCTTATAGCTATTTTGTTTTGACAGCTCACATCCCTTAAAGCATTAACCAAACCCACTTTTGTGTCTCTTGCTCATCTCCTCGTTCCAATGCTTCTATCAAGAGGCCATTTTCAAGGGTGAAACCCAGACACGTGAAGACTGGAAGGAGCTGTGTTGGTCCTACACGCTCCGGCCTGTGCTGTGTAACCGTCAGCACCACCTACCGGTTCCTTCTCTCCCAGTTTGCTGTTTCGCGAGGGATGCAAGCTCCTCTTCTCCCCGGGTACAACACAGTCTCCAAGTCCTGGTGCACCAAGGCGCACGTCAAACTTACAATATGGGAACGGTCCCTGTAGCTTCAACACAACGCTTGCTGAGCAAAGGGTTTAGCACCGCCACTGCTTTCAACCCCCACATGCACTCCGTACCCTCCTCAGCCTCTCGGAAGCCAAAGTTCCCATTGCTATCATATCCTCCAGAAACCAGCTTAGAAACCAGGCCTGTTCTCCCTACACGCTTTTTCCCTGCCTCAGAATTGCACCGTATACGGTTAACATAGCTAAACCATAAACAATAGCTGTGGTAGACTAGAATTAAGCAGCAGAAGCAAGAGGGATCAACAAGGATTTCCGGTGAGATTTGAAACACAAACAAGCATGAGGAACTCTAAAAGTACACAATTTTTCCTCCCGCTCTGCGCGTGTCATTTTATTACAGGGTAATTAAAGAACACTTTCAAATTGTGATTAATAGGCTTTTTAGCTTCAGAGAAATCAAATCTTTGATGTCAGTTGCTTAAACATTCCGTTTACTTTGCCATTGAGGAATGCAAATAAATAAAGAATGGCAAGTATGGTTTTCTTCCTCCTTCCGTTTTACTGACTACAGGAAAGCTTCATAAAAGTAACATGGATAAAAATGAGATTCAGGCAACCAAGTGATGCCCTCCCAGACTAACTAAATGACGCCTTGTGTCACGTGTGCCAGCTCTCTAGCACCTCAACATGCCAGCATGCTGACACGCACGCCGTGTCGCTGAACGTGGTTCAAACAGCAGTTGGTATTTACATACAACTAGTGCACAAGGCGCTGTACAATTTGCAACCATATGCCAAGTTCTGCCATCGCTGCCTCCAAGATATTTGACCATACAGTTTAGAGGTTCCCTTTTCCAGTAAGCTCCATTCAGCAGCAACATTTCCGATTATTTTTTAAATTATTATTATTTTTTAAAGGGGCGGGGGAAGCAAATGCTGATAATGCAGATCTTAAACCAACACCAGATAGCTTCACAGTCCATTCCCTGGGGACACGCAACTCCCATGGACTGAGGGAATGAGCTGCTCCCTTTCTCTTGAGCAATACTAGCAAATCTCAGATGCACAAAGCCTGGTTTTCTGCTTAGTTTGAGCCAGTGATTGAAGTAATGTCTCTCAAGGGTGGTTGTTTTTATTTCATATAACTATTTTTAACCATGGGTGAATTTACACACGACGGAGAGTTGAGAGAGAAATCAGTCCTAATTGCCCTTATTTTCCCTCTTGTTTGAGATCAGGAGTCCATAACCACACAGCACAAACCCTTGATAGCCTGCATTACGTGTCTTCTGTCGTAAAGATGATGGTACCTATTCCCATAATAGTATTTTCAGCCCACTGGCAGCCAACACGGCCAATATTTTTTCCTAATGAATAATTGTTACCTTTTCTTTTCTCCATTTCTCCTTTCTCCACTCAGCCTTTCCCTTTACACCCATAGTTATGGACCTCTCTGAAGAACCTGCATGCCCAGAGTGACTGAATAGCTCACAGTTGTTGAATCCTCGCAAGCGTTCAGGTTGAGCAAGGCAGGGCAGCGCTGTGGTATTTGCTTGCTGTGGTTTTACAGAAATGGCTCTGATGCACTAAGATACATGCAAAAATCAATGACACTTGAACACCTGAATGCCTTGAAGTATGGTGCCCCGAAGTGATTTGCCCAAAGCCCAGCAGACATCTGTGGGATCAGCAGAGACTTGAACCTATGCCCTAGAAGTGACAGAGGTACTGTAGGAAAGGACTAAAAGGTAAAAAGGCAGGTCTTCGAGTTTGAGTGAATATATTCATCTATTAGCCTACATATAAGCATCAGTTTCTTAAAATATTTTTGAAGCATTATTGGCAGTGCTTTCCTTCATGGTTCTGTTCTACTCTTTGCACGAATCCTGCCTGACACACTGTCTTCCTTCCAAATATTTGTAACATGTCACACCTACATGCAGATTAAAATTATGGATGCTTTTCATTCAATTGCTCTTAGAAGAAGAAGGGAGGGGAGGAAGGGGAGGAAGAGCCAAGTTTAATACTCTACAGTAGCACAAACCTCTTGGGCATAAAACATCGTTCAGGTAGACACATCTGGTGAAATGCATCACATCAAATTAGTATCAAGGGTATTGAGATTCTAAGACGACTGGCAGACAATTCCCCTTCTAATGTACTGCTTTTTAGATTGTTGAAGAAACTTGAATCCCAAATCTCCTGTGAAATGAGTGATACTAAACATGCCTGCTCAAATACTGAAAGTGAAGATCAAAGACGCAGTGTCCAAATTGGCTTTGCAAACAAAGCAAGCCCAGAGATCCCCAAGAGAATGTGGTGCTAATTTTATCAGATCTCCTTGACTTCTTCCTCCCAACAGTTTGTCATTTAAGAAAAATAATAATAATGAGAATGCATTTCTCTCTAGCTGTCAGAAGCCTTGTTGTAAGACAAACAAATTCATTCCCTTTTAAGTATATGCTTTGCAAGTCACCTAATAGTCTTAATCTAGTTTAAATGAAAAATGAGAATGTTTCACTCTCTGAAAGCTACCTACATCTTAGTCCCTGAACCACACATATACAAACACACACACATACTGCCATGAATATTTCAATACAACTCGGCCTTTCAGATCAATACAGGCAACTCTCAAGTTATATTGATTTTTCAGAGGTTTGGCTCACAAGGGTGATAAAATATTTCTCAAGTTATGAAACCTGAGTTAAGGAGCTTTTGCTGACACTTCAGCATTTACTAGACACATCTCTCTCTCCCTCTGTCTCGATTTATGACTAAGCAATAAGTCTTGGTGAGGTGGGCAATACCATCCCATAGGACCCACTTAAGGTCAAAAAGAGAAGTCAGGATAATAGGACAGCCCTTAAGGTCCCTAAACTTCTGTTTTCTGAGGTAATCACTTATTCTTTTCCACATGCCCTCAAAGTCCTTATTCCAACATTCATTAGCCAGTGAGTGAAATTCCCTTTCGGTGTACCTCTGTAAGCTGTCAGAAAGAAAGGGACACCAAATAAAGCAACTCCCTGCTGAGGCAAGGAAGCTAATCCTCTCCATATGGAAAGGAAACATACTTAATTATGTATTTATGCATGTCATTGCAGGCTTATATCTTGTTTCACTTTCATCCACAATGATCCAAACCTATTTAAATATAATGAGTAAACATTTCTGGTTTTACAATAACATAAGTACACGGTCGCTCAACGTTTCCCAAGCATTTCCTTGCAGGACATGGCAATTTAGTGTAGTTATTATTATTTGTACTGAAGCAGCACCTAGGGAAGCCAGTCATGGACCATGACTCCATTGTGTTAAGGTGTTTATAATCACAAAAAACAGAAGGCAATCACTGGCCCTGAAGAGTTTGCAACTGAGCTGAAGAAGCATCTTGAGTTAGAAGATGGAATCTGTGGATTTGGGTTCCAATATTCGAATTATTCTCTCCCAAAATGGGTATCTCTGCATAACAAAGAATTACATTTCTGATCCAGTGGCTAGCATACAGCCTGTCAATCTGGGACCAAGGCTGTTGGCTGGCCCCTGCCAAGAGACCTGTTCCATAGGACAGGTTAATAACGGCCCTGCTCTATGTACCTCCGTTTCCCATTGTCCCCTTGTAACTGTCCCATCTGTTACATTACAAACTCCTTGGTGTAGGTGTAGGGATTGGCTAAATCATGTCCAGGCAAAGACCTTACCTTAAGGAGAGGAGAATATACGCAAGCAACAAATCTTACATTAGAATCTACCCAGGCAACATTAACATATTTTAAAAATAATAAACACATTTCAAATATTAGAACTCAGTTTCTGATATCCAAAGCACTGCCTATCATTGGAGGTACCTAAGGGCAGGCTGATTAGCCACCGAGGCAAAAATCGGTTTGCATGCACAGACAAAGAGAGGAGAGCCAAGGCTTAATTCCATTTCCCTATTTGTTCTGAACCTCGTTAATAGTTCTACACCTAACGTGGCATCTATCACTGAAGCACCACAAGGCATTTTAGTAAAAAGATGACTACTTATTATTCCTTGTGAACAGATAGCAGCATAAAGAAAAAAATGAGGTTAACTGACTTGACCCACAGAAGCGATCAGGTCCATAGCAGTTGTATTGATTCCCCATTGCCTTCTCCAGCTCTCCCTCCATTTTGTGTTAGCTCTTTTGTTTTCAGGAATTAGGATTCATCTTTCATCACTTGAAATTTAAAGACCTTTATCTTGGAATAACCTCATTAAGTGGGACACGTCCTACAGACCCTCATTACACACCAGTGCCATCCCTTTCCTAGGATGCATATCAGGTGTTTACCACGCACAATAGGCAGGGCGCTTTCTGGCGTTGCAGGAAATACCTTCATTACGTTTCAATGGGAAATCTGAAATTGCAGAGTTGCATGTTAAGAGATATTAACAGTACGTTAATTACTGTCTAGGAGACACAGGAGCCGAGTGTCCATAACCCATTTTACAGCAGATGAAAGTCTTTGCACTCCGAGGTGTTACTGTGGTAGGGGGCTGAGAGCCCCCAGAAAGGGCCAAAGGCCGTTTCTGACTGTCGGGTGCGGGTCCTGGCTCTCGGTCGGTGCCGGCGGTGGCACCATGGCAGCCGACTCCAGCTGAGGCCTGACCCTCAAGCGTTCAGTTCCACTCTTCTTACTGCTGCCGCCATTTCAGGCCATTAGTAATTCTGAACACCTCCATTTGGCTACAGAAGGCCTCTGGCTTCTGTTTCCTGAGGGGAAATAATTTCACCTGCACCAGACCGTCCTCAGTTACAAATACCAGGAAAAGCCAAGGAATCAGCACTCTGTTGTGTGTCCAAGTCCCCCAAATAGAGCAAATGCTTTGCTCCCTAGGAGGAAGCAAGCATATTTTTGAAGCCTCACTAAAGAAATGGAACAATGAAATGATCATCCATTTAACGCGTTCTTTTTCCTTCCTATTGATGCTTTACACTATGCTACTTCTTTTTCATCTGCAGCGATATGACGGCATGATGGCTTGAAGGACTCTTCCACAGCCCCTAAATCCCCTCCCTGATCAGTATGCTGCATGGCTTTTCCATTTAATGTGTACTCTCATGTTTCGTGCATTGCCCCCAAGACTCAGCATTTTATATTTGTCTGCATTAAAAGTATATTCTCCATTTACTGGCCTCAAACAGACTCAAGCCCTTCTAAAGGGGGTGGCACTGCTACCTCCTTGCTCAGTACATCCTTTGCTTTCAGAATAAGCTAAAATACTTACAATTCCCATACATACACAAGACAATACTGGAAAGATAAATTCTCAAAATCCTGAAGCATGCAAGTACTTTTGAAGCATCATGCCCAAAAAGCCTGAATTCAGAAGTGCTAACAAATAGTAGTTATGATGCTTGATACTTTGGGAAAAGAAAAAAAAAATCCAGTTAATTATTTAGCCTAAGACACAGTTTAGTAACCTAACTTCTGGCCTTATCCCTGAAATTATCAGCAAATCTTTTCTGAAATACTTTTTTTTCCTGAAAAGGCAAATAATTCTTGTACCAGATCCTAAGCTGCTTTTTAGTAGTTCAGGAGTACAATCCTATCTCTGTTTCTTTGTTCAAAGCTATTTTTATTATTATTAATATTAGGGTTTTTATCCAGTAGCATCAAGAAGCCTTGGGGACTTTGAGACCAGGGACACCTTGGGCTAGCTCCTGTACGTCACGTGGCAGGAGGCTGTTCCAACCCCCTGTTAATTCCAGACAAGGTTTGAGAGGGAACAAGAGTGCAGAGGAAAGAGACCTGGCCAGATTCACAGGCTCAGTGGCCAAGGTGAGAGTGGAATCCACAAGAGACATTCCCCGAGCTGCAGTCTGCAATTTAAAGTACACAAAGTGATGTACAGAAAGAACATCAGCATTTTATTTTCAAACTGATTCACACAAAGAGAGGATTTGTGTGCCTAGGCAAAGCCCCACTGATACAGTTATACTGCTCTGATCTGTGTATGACCTCAAGAAAGCATCTCAATTGCAGTTAGGCACCTAGAAAAGCCCATTTGAGAGAACCTTCCCTGGAGAAGCTTCCCCAAGGTGACAGAGCTTGGCATGGGAGTCCAGCTGGTCCAATTTCCATTTTTTTTCCCCTGTGTGATGGTCTTTAAGACTTTCAGGAAGTAGAAGGCAAAAAGAAATGCACTTCATTTCACTTCTTCAAACAAAACCTGGCTTTCACCCCCCTGCCTGGCTAAAAGGATTCATCATTCCCCTCATTTAAACACATTTCAGATAGATTCAGCAGGACCTCTCAATGAAACTAAGAGGAGCTCTGTAGTTGCATCCCAGTTTGCCACTTCAAAAACGTAGCACAAGTACACGCCATCCAATCAAGATCCATTACCTCCCATGGCAGCAATACCTTTGAAGAAGCCCAAGTTAGTTAAAACCCACATCAAAAACCCACGTCGGCCATCTCTAATCAAATTACACTTTTCAAGCTGTTCACTCCCCAAACCCCATAAAATGGTTTCTAGTATTTTTCCCACAACTGGTGTTAAACCGTAATTGCTTGCTGTATCTTTTTGCCCCTCTTGAATAATTGGTGTTAGATTTGCCACTTTATAGTCCTTGGGAATGTGACCTGTCATTATAAAGCTTCTAAAAATATCAGTTAACACTTCACAATTTTCTCTCCTTTATTTCCTTCTGCAGCAATGGATGTACCCTCCCTGGACCAGATATCTGATCTGCCTTTGAGCGTAAAACCTTTCAGCAATAATTTTTGCAGTCATTTGCGCAGTAACACCTTTAACATGCCTGGGAATAGAAAGTCAGATCTTTTAACTGATGTAAACTGGCATAGCTCCACTGATTTTAATAGTTACTTCCGTTTACACCAGTTGGAGAGTTCACTAAGAATGTCTATACATTTACTCCATTTAAGAGCCCAAACAAACTCATTTCTCATTATTTAAAAGAGTTAACTTAAATACTTCATAGAAAATCAAACTCATGCAATAAGAATAGCTGTTATTAAACAACAGATATTCAGTCTAACTTGAGAATGTATTTCAGGACATCTCTAACGTGAGGTCTAGCTGAAACTATCAATATGCTTAATTATCTCCCTGAACTGGACCCTCGGTTTATAAGCTCAGGGCCTCATCTTCCAACATGCCAAGAAACCACATTTCCAATGGCAGCTGTGTGGACTAGGGCATGCAGAAGGCAGGTTTTTTGACAGCAATAGCCATGAGGATTCTCATATAGCATAAGTTATACATAGGGTCCCTTTTGGAGACAAGGGATTTGAATGCAGAAAATTTTCTGAAAGCCCAGATACTTCCTACTGCGATCACAAACTTTTTCAGCCTTTTCCCTCACCACCCCCTCAGCAGGTCTGTACAGATTTTCAGCAGCGGCTAGCACTCTGATTCCCCTCTCCTAAATCCCTGAACACAGCCACGGTTGTTATTTATAGTGCTACAACACATATAACCCTGTTGCTCTAGCTAGCAGTCTCTTTACAGACTTATTCTCTGACATGCCAAGCCACAGTGTCCAACTAGAATATTTAGAAGCACATTTCTTGACCAAGGATTGCCCAAGCTCTTTATAGAAAGAAGGATGGTACGCCTCAGCAGTCTTAGACTCTGTACATCCTTCCTTCCCAGCACAGCCCCCAGTGGTTCTAGCACAGCCTCATCTCTTAGTTTAAGCACAGGAATCATACTAACGCTCTCATACAATAAGCCCAAGTCTCAAGAGGGAGGAAGGAAGGAGAGTGAGTCGGCTATATTCAGCATTGTTGCTAAAACTCCACAGTAGGTTGACCCCATGGCCTTTTCCAACAATCTTTAATACCCAGTGTTACATGATTCCTAACGGCACTTTTTTGGCGCTGGACAGGGCAGAGGTCAAGGTCTGGAATGTCACCAGGGCTGCTACTTACTGAGTAAAGACAATTAGACAATTGTCTAGACAACTGAGCTTTGTGCTGTGTGTGATAAGCATGCAATCAGCTCTCTGAGGTGATATAAACAAGCTGCCTAGCCACTGCGTTTTCCTTTTCAGCCTCCTCCTTCCTTTTCTGGGGATCTCTTGTATTCTTCCTCTGTGCGTGCTGGTGTCTGCAACTCTCCTTCTCTGCGTCTGGTGGCTCTGGTGTTAGAAACAAGCCAGCTGTGGACAGCCAGTTGCAGAACACAGAAAATACTTTAGCCACTGAAGCAAAGAGCTAGACTAGTGTAATTCTCTCAGCTTAGGGTTTGGCCATTTACAGATATTATTTATATTATAACATTATTTATGCAAAATACAGAATCAGTAACAGAATAGATTAAGAACTCCTAATCCTAAACTAACGGCCATTCTCTGACAGGCGCACACATCTAAGAAGTGTGGATTCAACCACTTAGAGACAGGAACTGAAACTGCATTCCCAAAGTGCAGAAAAGCACTTTAGGCCACGAAGTTACTGCATTTAAAAAACCCAAACAAACCGAAACTGGTCAGCTAAACCATTACTCCCTAGCATCTCAGGCTATTTGTCAAATCTAAAATATATGTTTAAGATGACCCAACCCCATCTATTACTTGTTGGAGGTAGGGAAAAAACATCACCATGGTTTATTTTACTGCAAAATACTGATAATGACGTCTTAGAGTTCTGTAACACCTCTAATTCCAATGATCTCAAAGTATTTTATTGTGGCCTTGGTTCACCAAAAAATGTAATCACAGAATTAAAATCCCATTGACTCCAACAGAACGTGCTCAAGTGCTTCAATTTGCGGAACTGGGGACAAAACTATTAAAATTTACATGTCTGTAAGGCAAAAATTACCTATCCTGTTCCACAGATGAGAAGAAAATGAGGCTTGCAGAGAAACTCACTTAGACTTACACTTTGTGATTCCAGGTACGTCCAAATCAAACAGAGGGATGCACAAGAATCCAAAACAAACGAACCAGAGGCAGACCCTGTTTTAAAGACTTTTGTATTTTCATGCCTGTGCTACAGAGACCAGACTGACACGCATGAGAAGAAACAAGAGCATATGGGAGAGATGAGTGCATCAGCACTGAATATATAAAGTCTAGAAAAATTATTTTAATTGTTCTTTTCCCTCAAAATGGGCACCCAGTTCTAGTTTTAGACCTGGCAAACTGGCACAAACTCAACACGTTAAACCCACATCTTGCCTCTGGGTTCACAAAAGGATTTCTGGAAATACGAGCCTTTTCAAGCTCTAGGGCCTGCAGGAAAACCCTTGTGGATGTCTGTCTTACCCAGAGCTGTTTTATAGGACCTTCTCAAGCAGAACTTGCAACACACAATGTCCTGGGAATCCTTCCCCCATATTTCTAAGTGGGACTTTGGAAGAAATGTGTCTCAGGAGAATCCTCCTTGTGTTTTACACTGAACCCACCCACATGTAAAGGGAGGTATTTTTCAGCCCCATGCTGTGTAGATACAATCAATAAAGCTCACAGTTCACTCTCTCACTATCCATTCTCACTGCCTTGATTTAAAGAGCTCCCAATAACTTGGGACATAACAGCAAACTTCACACAGAGTGAACATTAAGTGAGGGCAAATTCCCTCTTACATCACCCAAAGGCTGACTATATCCCAGTTAAGAGAATATCCAGGACGTGTTTTATTTACATTCCTCAAATAAGGCACTTGGGCTTTTGGGTTTTTGTGGGTTTTTTTTAAACCAACTCTTGTCAGATGAGTTTGTCTGAAAATTTCTTGTAAAGCCCTGAACAAGTTCTGCTGAGCAAAGCCAGGTCTGCATTTACTATTCTCCAAGCTTCCAAGGCACCTTCTTGCACTATAATCACACCGTGATAGACCAATGATATAAAACTGAGGGAAATGAATCAAGGCTGTTAGTATCCAAACTATTAAATGTAAAACTTCTGTTTGTGAGCCTCAGAGGCTTCTTAAAGTGTAAGGAACGTCATCAGTCTAACCATGCGAGGAACTGTGAGTTGTTTAAAGCTTGATTTAGCACAGTTTCTTTTGGGTTCAGAGCCACTTCAGATAAAGTCCTGCCTCGCATGAAGTTAGACATTCTATTAAAATCGGGAAAGAATGGCTCACTTGAAAAACATCTGTTCAAATATTCTGTGTTGTCTAGACCATTGATAGATTCAGATCCAGAGGAGTCCAACAAATATTAAAGGCCTGCTAAAGACGGAGAGGAATGTGGATGCAGGAGAAGTTAGTTTATCCACCTTTCTGAAAAAAGCTAACTAAGTGCATTCCAAGTTCTGGGTTGCCATTGGTACAGTGCTTCCAGTGCCACACTGCCTAGCAGTTACTTCCAAGATTTCAATAAAGTAGTAAGATGAAAGAGATACATAAAGTCCACCGTCTCCAGCAGAGTTTCAAGACGTGGTGCTCAGTGTGATTAAAATATTTTGTAGCTTCTTCTAGGTGCCTGTCCACATATTTCTGTGCCCAGCTAAGCTTTGTTCTTCTGGTTCTGGTTAATAAGAGCTATAAATAAAATTATTGCTACTGTGGGGATTATGAAATTTTCTTTCTTAAAAATTAAGAGGAATGGAAAATCTACACATGCTCAATTTGATTCTTTTTAGCTTGCAAGAAGTAATTTATTTATAGAAATCACTGTCAGAAGATAAAAAAGAGGGGGAAAAGAACATTTAAATAGAAGAAAATAAATATCTGCACTTACGTAAAGTAATACAAGACAGCACGCTCTGAAAGTGCACTACCCTGCGCTCTTCCAGATGTTACAGATGTGAGCCAGTCTGTGGATGCACAGAGACCACAAACACTGGTTACCATTTGGTTTAGATTGGCTACAAAATCTGTTTTATAAGCATAGTCTCAAGCTGTACATTTTTACCGATAAAGGGAAACATCTTTTAGCGTGATGGTCTTCACCCCTATCTGTAGATCCAGCTGACCGGGAAAGAATACTTGCAGATCATACCTGGAGAGAGACTACAGCTCTGTCCAGTCCTGGAGGTGGTAGGTAAGTAATCGGCGGTTCAGGAAAGAGCCTCTCCTTAGCCGTCTGCAATAGCCTGCCAGAGGCAGATTATCCACACAGCCCTACAACAGGCCTGGCTTTGATGAGCTCAGGGGCGAACCTAACGATAGGATCCTCTCTTTACTGGAGCTGGAACGGCTACAGTTCTATCTGGCCCAAATGATCCTGGGAGTCAAAAGACGTAGTCAGAGACTGTCTTTTTTTTCCTAAAATGCCTGATGCAATAGGAATCTACTCCCTGAGTAATTTCTATCGCATTATAAACAAACAATAAAAGATGAATGTTTGTACAGCCTGTGCAGACTTTATAGCAACTAGCTACAGTACGTGAAAACCTTAGCTTATATTGCTACTTCTGTAATGTGTGTTAAATCAACTTCCGTTGGTAGCAATTCTGCTGCAGAAAGAGGGCCCTTCCTCCTTCCTTCGTGTAATTTGACCCCCAGGGCATAAGAGCTTTCTCCTCTGCAGCTCTTGCCCATCAGTGCATCTTCTTTGCATCTCTTTTCCCCTTCAACTCATTCACACTCTCTTCTAAACTCAGCTGGAAGCATCTCTTTTCCCCCTTGCCCATGACTCTTAATTTCTCTCTCCCTTGGCAGTTATTTAACTCATTAACTGAATTAATTTTAACCCTAAAGCACTTTGGGTGAATAGATTTTATGAAAGATCTGATACAAAATAAAGTCTTGGGGGCCTTATGCCACTGGAGGTGCACAAAGGAGCCTTAGTGTAACTGAGAATCAGACCCTTATTTCACGGATACTACATGGAGTTTAATCTCACTGCGACTCACAGATTCCATTTAATGACAAAGTAGCTCTTTGATTGATAAAGGTCCCATGCCTCTGATGCAGACTAAATAGCCAAGCATCCTGAACAGTGGAAAAATTATTCTTGGATCTGTATGAAACAAGACTCTCCATCATTTTCCCACACACACTTCTTAGAAAAATTCCTTTTCATTTTAGAATGCTGTTTTATTAGGAAATATTAAGAGCAGAGTAGACTCCAACATGGTGGTTTTGCCTTTTGCTCTAAGAGGTGGCTGTTTGGCAGGGGAAAAAAACAGAAAGTCAACATAGAAGTAACATGGAAGTTGCCCTACAGAATGTTTATTTTGCTAGGAGCACTGATGGCTTTGAAAATCAGTTAAGTTTCTCTTTCAGGTCAATTAAACTTTTGTTCAGCAAAACTGCACTGGAGACAAGAGTCTAAGAACATGAGGTATTGATTGTAACCTGCTAGCACCCAAAAAGGGGCACTTTCAGCTGGCTGTGCCTAAGTGGTTTCTGAGCCTACAATTTTCCACATAAATGCTCGGAAAAGGAGGAGGGGAGCCCGCAGAGGCTCCAGAAGTATGCTCGGAACAACCAAAGGGAATTATGGCGCTTCAGCACAGTTACACTCCGTAGACTATCACGCAGTTCCAGACTCACATCTTCATGGGGTTCATATTATCTAAATTCAGATATATGTACACATACATATATGTATATATGAAAAATTGCCTATAATTCTAAAATTATGATTACTGTCCACCACTACTCTTTAGCACTGTGAAACTCGTTACAGCGAGATCATCCTTTATAGAAGCAGACAATTTTCAACGCAGCACTCATTCCTGCAGCATACTGTCTAGGTCTATCACAAACCTCAACTTGAAAGAGCATTTCTTCACCAATAAAACTCCATCAAACAGCACGTGTTAGAGAACAGTAGAACAAAAAGTGGCCCATAGAATCACGTTCTGTTTCCCATCGCTGCCACTGACTTGCTAAATAACCTTGAGCAAGTCACTTCCCAAGTCCGTTTTCTTCCTTGCTCAGACCATCAGCTACTTGGGCCAGGGACGCTGTATGTGAGAGGTACACAGGCTTAACGTTCTGATGTCTCCGCAGCTAAATAATATATTGTTACCATAAACATACATACAAGCACACAAAGAGATTGGAATGGGCTTTCAGACATAAATAAAAGGGAAAGAAGTCCTGGCTGGCTACTATCCTGTTCACTGAAAGGAAAAGCAGCATCTGTTTGAAGAGCCAATCTGGCACATGAATCCCTCAGCCCATTTTTATTACAATATACTTATTTCAGTATATTTGAAAGTTTCATCAATTTCTATAGCAGGACCGCTCTGCTGATAGGCTGAGGAAAAGGGAAAAAAAGGAGGAGGAGGTAGAGGGAAAAAAAAGGGAACCTGTCTGCGACTGCTGCTGGTTTCTCCATTACAGATACTCACACACTGTAATCACGGGCGCTAAAGAACTTGCTCTGATCTTCTCAGAACAGATGACCTCGCAGCTCTTTCCTCATCTGTAATTTCTAGATTTCAGCTGATTTAAAAGACTGCTAGGAAACAAAACAGTGTTCATAGATCAGTGCCAAAGAGAAGCCCTTGTATCAGGAACACGCCTGTCTGTTTCTGATACATGGAGTAAATTGACCCCAAATACAGCTCTGGACTTGTTGGTCGTTTTCCCTCGAAGCAGAAAATAAGGAGCAGGGCTGAGAAGCTAAGCCAAACTAATTTGGCCAGTTATTATTTGACTGAAAGGTGATACTGAACGTTTAAATGGTTTATCCCCTTCTTGTTAGTGGCATCATTCAATCAGGACTACTAAGCCTCCAAGTGAACGGATTGCAACTACCGAGGGAATTACCCACTCCAACCAGGAAATGTGGGGTTTGTTAGTTCAAACAGCATCTGTAGGAAGCTGGTAAACAACAGCTGAGATGATGAAAGATCACATCAACTCCTTGCTTTGAAGTAAAAGATATTAAAACCACGAGCGTACGAGTTCTTATTATAGCTTAGCCCCCCCTGCATGCTGATCCCCAAGAACCTGGCATGGTTGTTCTTGCTGCATAACAAGCTGTATAATAAAAATCCATAAAAATATCAACGAGGCACTTGAAAGTGACATGAAAAAGCGATGGAGGCCTATTTCTGGTGATGCTGCCATTAAAGGCAATTTGTTACTCTATGCCTGGAATGAAATCAAACACTCTTCCAGGCCCAGAGTGACATTTTTAGTCTCAGAAACTTAAGATACGTTGTCACCTGGATGGGCATATTATGAATACTCAGAAGCAGAACCATTAGCATCATTTGTACACGGGATGTATGTCAGGCGATTTGCAAATGAGCACAAGGACAAGGGGTCATATTTTAACAGCAAACTCATAAGGCACTGAAGTGTGAATTCTCCCATTTGCAAAGTTAGTTAGATACTTGTTGTTAATTACGAAAGTACAAAAACAACTTTGGTGCCTCTGCCCCTTGGCATATTAAAGAGCTGCAGGTTAAATGCCTACAATGTTTTTGAAAAAGCAATGGACACAGTTGCTTCTGGAAGTTCTGTCCAGCTCCCGGAACACTACCTGACAGTACTGAGAATCAGAGCACACCCATCTTATATTCCTGTTACTGTCAGCTTCTATCATTTGAGTCCACTCCAACCACAGAGAAAAATCTCCTTGCTTACTCCTTACCCAACATCTGCTTTCTCCACCTCTTCTAAATCCCCTCAAAGTTTGGTATTGTGTTTCTCTTTTCTTTCCCTGCCAGTGACCTCTCCACCTTGCTTTTTCCTCTGAGCCAATTAATCCTGTCATGTTTTTCACCCTTAACAAAAATGGCATCTACAGAATCCAGTCAATAAGGGCACTGGACTGGGACAGTAGGGACCCAGGCTTTAGTTCCAGGTCTCTGGTGGTCCTACAGTGCAGTCATTTCTCTCTCTAAGCCATTCCTGTATAAAATAAGGATAACAATTTACATCTTCATTTGCAAAATGCTTTGAGATCTCCACATGAAAAGAGCCAAACAGCAAGCATGAATAATATATGAGAGCTACAGGACAAGAGATGGGTTTTATTCCGGGTCCTAACATGCTGAGTGAAATGTTTTTATCTATGTAAATATTTTTCCACAATAAATTATTGTTAATAACAGCCTTTTTCCTTTTTTTTTTTTTTTAAAGCCTTGAGCTTTAAAAATTAAAAATTGCTTGGTCAGGAAGATCTCTAAAAACCGTAACCCTGACAATGTGGACTCTAGAGCTACTGTACAGCCTCACACTTCCCCGCCATTTCCTCTCCCTGCTTCCTCCTCCCCTAGAAAGGCACCCTAGATTATGTACTTTTGTAACAATGCCTTTATATGTATTAGAGTAAAATAAGCATATACAGTCAAATTTGAACTAGTCATGTCCATGTGTCAGCAGGTGCCTGAAAAGTTGAAATACTCAGAGGTATTCTGCCATCTAATTTGTTTGATTAGGTGCCTTTCAGCACATTTAAATACATCTATTTAGGATGCCATACAGCTTACAGAGACTAACAAAAGTGCTTTAGGGTACAGCACATTCAGCTTCTGCAGAAAATAAACAAATATCTTAGGCCTTAACCCTACAATAAACCCCTCACCAGCAGCTTTATGTCTGCAGTATAGCAGCATTTATGACTTGAAAATTTTAAAAATAACTCTGTCCACAAATGAAGGAATGCTAAAGGATGTGGATCCAGCTATGAAAGTACATCTCAGAGATACCATGTCAAACCGGTATCTTTCAGAAGATGAAATCTTCATAGAGTCCTCCTGGCCCTTAAAAACGATGGTCAAACAACAGCAACCCATCCTCAGTCCTATCCACCCCTGAAAATCTTTGAGCAGCCACCCTTGCAGAAACCAATAGATCCCTTCAGATCCAATAAAAGCAGATGCTCCAGAGACTCCATACAGCCGTCTAGAACACTCATTCCTCCTGGATTTTTCATGCAAAATCGCAACGACAGGCTGTAGAACCGCAAGTATAAAGCCCAAAGATAGATGGGAAATGCAGCCAGACATCACTGCTCACCTTCACCTCTGCCCCCTCCCTTTATGGAGGCTATAAACTATCACATTCATCTGCCAAATGCCTGTGCATAAATATGAGCCACAGACTGGCATCAGGTAGTGGATTATTAATTACTGGTGACAGATGTACTCAGTGGCTCTCCCTCAGTTTCCACTTCTAGGTGGAAAACTGCACACTTTCCTTGAGCAAACCAAGTGGCTGTGCCACAGCCTGCCTTTTGCTACAGACAAAGCTGAGCACAAATGGATCCAGATTTTGCTTATCAAGCACTGCCTACCTATGCTGACAGTGTAGAGTACATGTTGCAGGAGCTGGGTGGAAAAGCGAGGCACAAGGAGGGCCTGACTCTGTATAGTTCTGACCTAAGCACTGTTGTGAGTCCACAAGAACATCTCCTTTTTCCAGCACAGAGCTGCTGGGCCTCATTCAATCAGCTTTGAAATGTAGAATGTAAAAACAAATCTGTTCAGGTTCTTTCCCTCTGAATACAAAACTTAACACCTTTGCAGAAGGAGCACGGAGAGAAACACACACTCTGCAAATGATTTAATTAGACTCCATGAAAGAACATGTAGGCTTGGAGGAGCGTCGTACCGAGCAGTTTCCAAAGTAACAACTGGTGAAAAAGATTCAGTTGCATTCCCCAGTGCCCTAAATATGACAGATTAGAACAACCAGGGTAGAGAGAAACTTACATGTGTTAGGGCTGATACACTGATCATCATGAACGCACATCTATTTGAAATGACTGTACAGTCAGCTGTCAGAACATGCTGTTCTTTCACTTACCCCCTTCCCTACTCTAAAGGTATCTGCCTGCATTATGGGGCTACAAGTAATGCAATAAAAACAAATTTCAAGTTTCATTTGACTCATGTTGCAGTGTACACCAGAGCTGCATGCTTTACAAGTCTACCAGAGTGAAATAAAAAGTAAGACTTCCTGTATGTCTGCTCCACTTCTCAGGTTATGAGGCAGAGGAAAAAAAAAAAAATCAGTAATTGCTTTACATATAAATGTGAAAACAATTTTAGAACTCCCTGGTCCTGTATCAACATGCATATGTCTTTTGCCAGCTCTGAACTACACATTATCATAACACATAAGAGCAATGATAAAGGAAAGGGTTATACTCCACAGTTCTATGTTAACCTGTTTATATCCAAGCATTTGCAAAATTACTCTTTTTCCCTTGAGGTGTATATGGGGATGCTGAGGGCTCCTACAGCTTCTTTTATTTTGCAAGGTGTAGCAACGTAAAAATCTAGGACCATCTCCCCTAGCCCTGCCCTCCCTCCAAAGTCACAGAGCGCAACAGGAGGAGGAATCTAACACACAAACTTACAGTAGCCGCAAATGCAGACATCGTATCAGTTCACAGATCCTGATGGCTGTGTTATATTGCTATGGTGTTACGTTAATGCAGAAAGTATGACAGAGAAAGAGGAAAATGCTCAGTTCTATATATTTCATTAAATTAATCAAAAGGAAAGCTAAATTCTAGGTGGCTGACATACAGACAGACTTGCACCAAAATAACTGAATGGGTTTTAAACCCATGCAATTGTATTGTTATTTCAGTGCTAATCTATCCACATAAACCAGCCCCGTATTCTACTACATCCATCAACAACAGAACATACACTCCACCAAGAAAAAAGAAAATCAATACTATGCAATTAAAAATATTTCTTTTAAGTAGCAGTAACCTGTCTTTTCCTTTGGCAAAGACAGCCAAAAGCTTGTATAGTACATACATAACAAAAATAAACCCGAGTGGACGTTCTCCTCAAGCATTCACAGGAAACCCTAGGGAGCTGAGTGCCACTTGAGGGAGAAACAAAGCACTTACCTCAGTGTAATGCACTGCCAGAAACCATTTAAAAAAAAGAAAAAAAAAAAAAAACAAAACAACTGGCAACCCAGAGCACTACAACTATTTGCCATGCCTGCTGCATATGGCCCTGCACTCCAGTTATATCTATGTAGCAGTAGTTAAAGCTCTTTGAAAGAGGATTGAAATTCAACAGTCGTATTAATTAATGCACTGAATAGTGAGTATGTGCACTGCCAACAGACTGGGCTTGATTCTTATTACGTAAGGAAGTCCTTGTAGCCAGACATTGTGCAAGCCCACTGCTGTTAGCAGGGACCTGCCGAAGTCCTTGCATGGGCCCAGGAGCCTGCAGAATTATTTCTTGGATTTTAAGGTCAGCAAGTACCATCAGATCATTTAGCCCAATCTCCTGTATAGCACAGGCTAGAGAATTTCACCAACTGCCCTTGCACTGAGCTCACCTACTCTTGCTTCATTAAAGTACATCTTCCAAAAAGTACTCGGTCAAACTGTGGAGAAGAGGAAAGATGGAGATTCCATCATACACTTTGTCCCAGCGGTCAAAGGCTAAGTTTAAACAGCAGGCAAACTAAGCTTCAGCCAAAATGATAACAAAATAATTTTGTAAAAGAAAGAATTTTGTTGTAGTCTGCTCTCTGTGCCCCTAAAACATTACAAAGAAAAGCTTTTCTGAGCCAGCTATACTTTTTCAGGTTGAAAAAAGTCAAGAATTAGAAAGCAGAACACGGGAGATCACAACAAAAACATATATGATAATTGTTACAAGCTGCAGTTTGACAGTCTCCTGTCCTTTTACACTGTACTTTCATTTCTAAAGTCAATTAATCTCAGATCCTATCACATGAGAACAGCAGTCCATTCAGTTTGTTCTCCTGTCTCTGGATGTGGCTTGCCACAGGTACCGAGAAGGAATTTTCAATGCAATCACTAGTATTTGCACACACTCTAGAGTGATTTCCCACTCTAGAGTGATTTCCCAAAGTCCTTATCCCTTCTCACCCCCCTCTCATTCTTTAACACTTCTACTCATTGCGTCATATCTAAAATTTAAAAAATACGCAGTGACAAATTTAAGTATCTCACCCAAAGGCAATGAAAGACTTCCCTGAAGGTGCTATATCTTTAGTTCTGTGAAGTTGCTAGTACTGGATTTAACAAATATTTTTTGTATAAAGATCCGAACAGGCATATATTAAAAGCCCTAGTCTTGAGGAGCTCAGAAACCATACAAAATGAAGAGAGTATTTTATTCCTACAGAGAGGGTAAAAGATCAACAGGCAAACTAAGCTGGACTTGAACTTGAAACATCATAGACTGCTTGAGTGCCAAAGGAGACAGTCTGAACACTGTCCAGAATGCTTAAGGCTCTGATTTAGCGCCCAATGAAATCAATTATTGATTTCAGCAGGAGTTGGAAGATGTCTTATGTGAGTTGCCCAAAGGGACACAGGAAGTTTATGGCAGAGCTGAGAACAAACCCAGATCTCCAGACTTTCCATTTAACCATATGTCCATCTGTCCTTTTAAATTTTTCTGTATTCTTTTTAAAAGCGATTCCCCCCACCTCTGCCCCCCTACTCTGCTAGGAAGAAGTAGATGGCACTTTAACTCTCCTAGCTGCGCTCTGTCAGCTCTCACTGCCACTTGGGATGTGCTGTCGCTTCCATGGAAACAGAATCATGAATCTTTTTCCCAGGAAATGCCTCCAAACTGCCTTCATTTTGTTTTGTTGTTGTTTCTAGGCAAGGCTGCATGCGCATGTGCATGCTGAGGCTGTAGGACTTTTGCTGCTATTTAATGTAGAAACAACCTTTTAGAAACCAAATTAGGTGCAACATTAATGTAAGTGTAAAATACTCTCTCTTTTTTCAAAGGATTTTCCCTCTTCTGCCTGGGACTTCTTTGCCAACGTTGGTCTTTCAGATTGGATGGCACGTGGGTATTAAAATATTCACCGATTTATCTGCATCTCTCATGGTCAAGGAAAGACAGTTCTCTTGCAATGAAAGAGAAGGGGAATCTCTACCACAGCAGGTGCGGTTACAACTATGCGGTTCACTCTCAACTCTCACATTAACATGGTGTGTGCTTTCCACTGCCTGGGTCAATGCTGGGGATTGGACTGGAACAGAAGACTTGACAGTCTACAGCCTGGGCTGCCAAGCCAGATCCTACCGCTTGAAGTTGGGAAAGATCAGCATCACATACTGAATCAAGCCCAGAAGAGGCAATATAATGCACACTGACAGTGATTTACAGCCAGGCAGGTCCTCTTATACCTGAGGAGAAATTTAAGAGGAAAGAAGTCCACAGAAAAGACTGCAGAGCGTATCGAGTCACACTGTTGCAGAGATAACGATCAGCTTCACCCATCCAATACAGGTTTCTCTCCATCAATACCACTATGCAAAGCTGCCAGCCCTGAGCCATGATTTACATACCGGGTTTACAGGACAACAACCTGCAATAGAGTCCGGGACTATGGAAATCTTGAACTCTGCTCCTCAGGAGTTCACTGCAGAGTAAGCAGAACACCACATAGCACTACTGCTTGTATATGGTCATCTTAAATTCTGCCTCATCTACTCTCTACTGGTTCTCTCATGATTTACTCTGTACAAGAGAGAAATATATGCATATTTTACTGTATACCCATAGTTACTACTATAACTGAGAATTTTTTGTATGTGAAAAATGCAGGTTCAACTAAAACTTGTCATAAATGTCTCAAAATTGGGTTTCAGACCAAATATTTAAAATATTTCTTAGAAGTGAAGATATTTTCAGTTTTCATATTGAAATTCTATTTTGTTACCATATTTACTTGAGTTTAACTTCTAAAACATGTAAAATGAAAAATTAAAACTATTTAGTTTTAGCCAAATAGCTGAAAATAAAAATTGCCAATTTTTTTTGCTTTTTCAGAAAATGAAGCCTCCACTCAAAATCAAGAGCTTTTTTTTCTTTCGTTTTGCATTTTAGCCAGTCCCTTGGCATCCTTCGCTTTCTCCCTAAAAGATCATTTATTCAAAAACTTTTAACCAGCAGCAAGTCATAACAAACAACTATAACACAAGTGCTTTGGCTCAATTTTCCTCTGCTATGCAACATGAGAGAGGAAACAAGAATAAAACCTTCTCATTTACTACTAAGGTGCAGGAAAATAAGCTGGTTTGAAGGGGCTGAAGAATTAAAGTAGGAGACACAGAGCCCTTAACCTCGAGGTCACAGATCTGAATGCAGCCCAGTAGGCAGAAGAAAAAGCTGCCACCAGGTGATGACTGCGTACAGGGTCGCTTTAAGCAGGCCAGCGGGCTTTTGTCCTGCTGGGCGCACAGAAAACACAATGCACACTTGATAGCCACAGTGGTGATTTTCAGAGAGTTCACGTATCGATTCAGGGGACCAAACCCGCTATGTAGGCTGCTTCTTTTAGGAAGGAAGACAGAGCAGTAGAGGAAGTCTGCACTACTGCCAGTACTTGAGTCTCTGGTAAATGACAACCATAAGAAGCCTTTAAAAAGGTGATATTTAACAGGGACCATCGTAGAGAAAGGCAGTATTCAGGTGGCAATTATACCAAACTGCCTCAAGGCATCGGGATAACTCTGCAAGAGACTCTTAGTGAAGGCTGAGGCACTCATCCTCCATATATCTCATGTATGACATGAGTAATAATCCTCTCCTGTCTTCTACTGTTCACCTTTCCACCTCTTTAAAGTTAACTCTGTGGGGTACACACTGAGTGTAATTCTCCAACAACACACGGGACCTGAACGTAAGAAGTGCCCCTATTAGGGCCATCATCCAGAAATTCCAAGTTAGTTCTAAAAACAGACCTTAGCACATGAATTTAGCAGAATTTCGAAATTCAGTGTGATACAAGTGCTCATGATAGCAGACTCCTGATCTTAAACAATTACGCAGCATTTTCAGCCAGTCCTCAGAGAAAATAGAAACCAGCATAAGAACAGTAGTGACCGAGGTAACACACATTCCTGGTAAGAGTAGTTTATGAAGCCAACTCAAATATGACAAGGGTTAAGCTCTTCGGCATAGTCAGGCTGTGTGTAACAGGGGCAGAGAAACTTTGCTCTGTCATGTCCTTGTACCAACTTGCAATGTACAACAAATGATTTTGGCTGCGAAGGAGAATTCTCCCACTGTTATATCTGCAATGCTAGTGCAATCCACAGAAACCGTGTTGGTTTCATGTATCATAACAGCCTGAGGGGAACTTTACTCTTTTTTTATTTCATTCCTATCTCTTCCTATTTTTCCTCCATCCTGCAAACAATTAATTATAAAGCTACACCTAAATTATAAATTACCAACTTTAGGGGGAAAAAAATTTACTTAAAATTCTGAAAGGTTGATATGTCAAGATCGGAGAGAAGCAGCTGTTTTGGAAATGTTGCCTTTTTCTTTGTTCCAAATGCTATTTAAACATTGGCAGGGGGCCTCATTAAAGATGAATCGATGAATTAGTAAGTAGTGTTGTAGCCAGAAGAGACAGCATGTGCTCCTGTGGTGAAAACAGATTTACACAAAAGAAAGGAAGGGGGGGGAGAAAATACCCCATCTCAATGTGTAACAAAGTCAGCGTTTTACAATATTCTATCAGAGCTGCACCAATCCCAGGCAGGATCCATCAGAATTTCCAATATAAATTCATATTTGGGGATAGAAGTTGGAACTGGATGCAAAGTTTCCTCTGGGCTAAAATGTAATAGACAAGTTTTGAACCCTAGAGCATTTTAGTTACCAAAATGTTATGAAGTGTGAAATAACAATAATTAGGAATATAACATGGGAATCACAAAACACGAAGATATAATCCAGCTGAAAAAGCAAAGAGAGATATTAGATCAACTATCACAATTGATGTATGCATGCATTAATATGTTAATAGCACCTTACTTTTGGCACCAGACTTCAATGGAAGTCTCAGAAAAAAGGATCAGCTTTAGCCATGGAACTGCAGGGGGGCTTCACATAGTCCAAGACGACGAGGGTATAAATATCAAGGGACAGACCAAAAGTGGAACTGCTTATCTGACTCTGAAATGCAAAGAAGTCAGTGAAGACAAAAGACCTGTCACAGCTCCTGCCCTCAGCACGATACTTACCCTTTTGGCCTTTATCTCTTGCTCCAGCACCAGGAGATGCAAAATAGGAGCAAGGTAGCAGTTCCACACCGTAGTAATGAGAACGGTGCTTCCCATCACGAGTGAACATACCTTTCACGTCACCTATTCACAGGCACGTGCCCACCACCTGATCCTGAGCACACCATCAAACAACTGGACATCAACCTTCTCATATGCCACCAGACGCCTTAGTATCAGCTGAACAGAAAGTTGAGAGCAAGGACTGCGGCTCTAATCTTAATAACAAACCAGATCCAAGTGTCCCTTGAATTTTTTGCAAAACTCCCAAGATGACTTCTGAGGAACGTTTTAAAGAAAAATACTTGCTACTCTTTCCCATGCAGACCTCCTCCTGGGAGGGTTCTCAAGTATTTTGCCAATCAAAAACAAACCACAACAATTCAAAAGTTACTAGAAGTTGCATTTGTATTTTAAGCAAATGGAAAAGGCGGCACTTGCACAGACCTACACACTACGTAGCCCAATCCCATGTTATTCCATGATACTTTATTTCCCTAATAATAATTTGGCCTCTGCCTAATAAAGAGAAGCATGAAAATTTAGCTGGTATTTTTAGAAGACTAGAGAAGGATGAGGGAGAAATAATCCACTATTATTACCTGTGAGCTGCTACTAATTATTCTCCCTTTGTGCTAGGCACTACACAGGCATAGGTTAAATAAAACGTGTACACAGCCCAGAGAATATTTTAAATAACTTAGATAAAAAAAATCAGAGCAAATATAATTCCTAAGTTTTGAAAATGGAGAATTGAGGCACAAAGAGGTTTTGTGATTTACTCAAGGTCACCCCGAGAATCTCTAGCAAAGCCACATGCTGAATCCAGACCTCTCATATTCAACACCTTTTCATCTATGACCTATCCTGCAAATCACAAAATGAAGGAACATAAGCAACTACCAAGTAAACATCAGATTTCTGAGTGACTCAGTGGGTTTTTAACTCATATTTGAAATACATATATATTGCTCCAGCTTCTGAGACTCCAATTCATTTCAGATCTATCACTATTAATAAACCTCAAGAAGAGTCCTAAAAACTTGCAGGACATTAGTTGCTCTTTTACAGTTACCAGAGGATCATTTATCCTACTTTGCTAAGTGTAAAGAGTCGAAATTTTCAACTACTTTATTGAATTTTCAACTATTTTTAATCCACGTGAAGGATTTGGAGCAAATAGAAAAAAGTGCCATTGGTGTTTTGATTGCTACAAGGCTGGGCTTCCTCTGTTGTTTTGCTCTTTTAAATAATTTACTAATTCAGATCTGGTTCAAGACACATTGCATCTTATATATTTTGCTTTTCTTAAAAGAAAAAAAACTAACCCCTTCACGCTGAACACCGCCTAAATTACGGACTTTCACACAGGAGAAACGGAGACACAGAGCAGTTAAGTGACTTAGCATTGGCACATGAGCATCCTGAGCCGGAACTGGGACTCGAACTGAGAATGCCTGAATGCCGCAACTGAGACCTTTCCACTGCCTCCTGCTGCTGCTCGCTCCGAATCCCAAAGCAGAGACGCAGCTGGAACAGAAACTACACTGTACAAGGGTGGCATGCATGGTTTTTCACTTGAATTCTATCTCCCCCTATACAGAGACACTATAAGAGAAATACATAGGATAATAGAAAGTTCCTTACAAAAACTCAGCCCCGCTCTCACACGCTCAGGTGGTAACAGCTAGCAGGCTATGCTAAAGGTGGAGAGTGAACAGTTTGATTTCCCTTTTAAACCAACTTCTGAGATCTTGATGTCATTTTAAGTTTGTTATTAGGGATATTAAGAACAGATTTTTTTTTAATTAACTTTATGTCCCCTGACTCGTCCCCAACTGCTTCTTGTACATTATTATTCACGTTGACTCCCTGTGACCGTGACCCAGATTCTCACCAACACAGAGATTTGATCAGGCAGAACTGAGACCATCAAGAAGCAAGATAAGACTCCCTGATTCACATTGGGCAGCCACACCAGACCTAACTTGATGGCTTAAGTTAGAGCAACCTAGAGGATACTCTTAACATGCACAGTATGACAATCAGTCTGATTGGACCCAACAGCACATGAAAATTAGGTGCCACCAGATTTTCTGTCTATCTTATAACGTACACCTGTACAAGAACACATTAATTTAGAACCTCCCTCCATGAATAATTGCCATTGACAGGTAAAGTCCCCACACTTTGTGCCATCTGGGCAAAGTAAAATGGTAAAAGGTGAGAAAGTTTTGCTCTGTTTGCTGCATATTAAATAGCATTTTATTCCTTAAAAATCAAATTAATTACTTGCAAAATAAAATACCACTTAGAGTAAATAAAGAGAACGATATTTGGCCCATAAATCACACTCTGATTTAAATGAACTGCTAAAAAAAATAGGGATGGGGAAAATTCTCCATCAGATTGTTTCCTAGCTCAGACTAATAATCACCAAGAGAGACAGCAAAGGTAAGATGAAATCTGAATTACTGTAATTATTTAAATCAAGGGGACAAAAATGCTAAAAAAAAAAAAAGGCTGAGAGAGAACAGCTAGAGAGAGCAATATGAACAAAAAAATGGGTAGAGAAATAATTGGGTATTTAATGCCAAAGAAATTTTAGGGTTACAGTCCAGAAATGGTTAACACATTCTTGCAGCAGAACATGTCTTAAAAATAAATAAATAAATGAATAAATCTTAGCTCACTATTCTTCTAAGCCGACATGGCTTCCATTCAAAATGTTTGTTTCATACCATTGCTGTTCCTCTGGCTTTGCTGTACTTTCTCTAGGTAGGGTCATAAAAAAAATATTGTACCTTAAAAAAAAATGTACTTGAGTCTATTGATTTCTGCTGTACTAAAGCCCCTGACATTCTGGCGCGATGAAGATATTGCTCTGGACCCTGTGTGCCTCCTCATACTTCTCCTCTGCTTATGAGGGTCTCTAAGGATGGTATTAAAGATATTGTAGTTCCCACTTTCCGACTCTGGGATATCAGCGAGATTCTCCTGTGTAAAGAATAATTATCAGCACTGCTGTTACCTCTAGTAAGTGTGTAATTACATGCTCTGTTTTGTGGGCTGTAGGCTGTGCAATTTTAAATTATACAGTAATGACAAATTCTCTCTTTTTCACCACCTTCTTCCAAATAATAATAATAATCATCATCAACATCATAATGAAAGAAAGAAAACCTTCTTCTCACGTTAGGATTAGCGGTTTGCATTTGGTTGTGAAATTATTTTTTTCTTTAAGACTGAAAGGAGCTTTGAAATCTAAAATTTCTGCTGAAAAACAGAAGAAGAAAGCTAATAGAGGGAGAAAGGGAATGAATAAAAGCACAGAGAGAATTAATACAGAAGAAGCCTTAACACAGAGAGAGCGAGCACAGGCATGGAATAATACTTGATTCCATTCATCCAACAGAATTTGCCCTGCTTTTATTGGAAAGTCTGGTCAATAACAGGAGCCCAATGCACACTGGAATCCTTTCCCAAAAATGGAAACTATCTCTTCACAAGCCCCAAATTGAGATTTCTCCACAGAACAAAATCAGCACTCAGTGAAGGAAATTAGCCTGACCATGATAAACAACGTGTAGTGCAAAGTGCGTGTAATCAGTTCAAGAGATCAGATGTCAGAGTGCTCCCTCGTCTGTCCCTTGATCATCACACCAATTAGCGATTAAATATTAAAACAAGACCACTATATATGTGCAGAGATTGCTAGAAGCTATCATAACTATGCTTCTATGCCCACACAGACAAAGGCAGAAGACACGTTCGTTGGCACCAAGTCTGTTCAGAAAACAAGGAATAAAACCAAAATTCATTTGCAGCAATGCAAAAGCAACATTTATCTGTGCAAGAGGGAGAACCCTTTTTTCCCCATGAACTGAGCAGCAGATCTTCAGCTGGTTTATTTGTCTTCAAGAGAGTTAAAACAGTTTATATTTGCTGAAAATTTGGTTCATAACTCTCTTTTTATTTTTCTGCTGCTACTGAGGTTTACATATATACATGTCCCCTTTAGGGTAAGTTTTATAGTGATTACTGGGGAGAAACCCAAAAGGGACCTATATAAAATACACCTCTAAAACCTACAGGATTTGAATTAGATCATTTCCATGGGTTATTTCAAGTATGGGGCTTGCAGGCTATCCTATGGAATTCAATGGTTTGGATACAATCCTCAATGAAATTCCATAGGAATGTCACAAAATGGAAAATTCATTCTGGTATTATTTACTATTTGGGCTTCTTTTTGTTTATTTCCAACAGCACGATGCTGTTTCCATTCCCAATACCACATGATCTAATGGCATATAACCACATGAACTGTTGCTATTTACAGTACCATTTCCGAGTAAACATTCACATGGGGCAAACACGTAGGGTCCGGTCCTAAGAGCATACAGGTGTTTCAGTAGCAGTTGATGAAGCTAGTCTTTGCTACAGTGGAAAACGATGAGTTAATGATTTGAAATGTTGGCTTGCAAGCTACTGAACACTATTTGGAAATGGAAACTGGTAGTATCCTTTGCAGAACAATTACATGAGACTATCTGGAACCCCAGGTCTGTGTTTTACTGCTCAAGCAATAAATAGCACTAGAGGGATGAAAACAACTTGGGTTTTACTTCAACTCCATCCCTAACGCCCTACTAGGAATTAATTCTTCCACTGCAGTAGTATTCTGAGGCTCTGATTAGGTAGCATCATGTCAGGCCACAGGAAATAAACAAATGGCAAGAAAGATGCGTGAAATACAGAGGGGGAAAATAACTTTCCCAGAGTCATGAGGAAATTGGTTATAGAACCAAACCTGGAATTCAAGATTTCCGGCCCTCAGCCAAGGGGGCTACTGACTGGATTAGCTAAGCTATCTCAGGTTTTCCAGCTCCCAATGGGAGGACGATCCTGCCTGGAAACTGGTACAGCCAAAGGCACTTGGTTGTTAGAAGATATATGTAGCTTTTATAGCTGTTCCCTGTCACCTCTGAGGCAAAAAGAGTAAGTTTAACAGAAGTGGCCCATTCATTGTCTTTTGGATCAATTTGTGACTAGAACCTACTCCTCCAAGTTCTAAATTAGGCATACCAAGCATATTATCAATAGAAAACTTACCAGCCATGCTCTAGGGGAAGAGCTGAATCACATTGCCGTAAGGCACTGATGAGGCACGTTTAACTGTTATTAAAGTGCACATCAAGAACTAGACATTGTGGGTCACATATCTACTGGTTTGTACATGGGAAGATCTGAATGCTGGTTATGGCATAACTAACTACCCTCACAATTTATTCTCCCCAGAAGTGAAGTTTCTGCCTAATAAACCAGCTTATTAAAAGATTTTCTTTCAAAGACAGATTGCAACTCATGAAAAAGCATTCTTCGCATGTGCTATAGCATTTTTTAAGACAAAGACAACATCTCACAGACAAAAGAAAAAATAATTCTGCTGCTAAAATATATGGCTGTGCTCGGCTTGTTCTGATTCAGCACTGGAAGAGATACCATTCATAGTATCTCTATATGGGAGGTTTTCCCATAAGTTCAAACATACCTACACTGCAAATGTTTTGTTATGTATGATTAATGGATAGATAGGAGACAGACTGAGCTGGCGCATCTCTTCAAAACAGTTGAAACCCCTTTGGCAATCAGACTGCCATTGACAGTGAGATCCTGAAAGATGCCGAGCATGGTGGCCCCATTCCAGAACAGCAACGTGCATTGAAGCATCAGGAACCTCAGTGAGGTAGGACCCATTTCAGTGAGCAGGTGAAAAAAATTATCTTTTCATTATATTTTTGTCTGTACAGAAAGCAGTGGAAAATTATTTCCTTTTACACTATTTCACATCCATCCTGGAGGATTTAGTACAGGTATCCAGAAGGTTTCAACTAGCACTAATAGATCTCTTTCTCGTCCTCGGTTTTATAGCTCTTTTAGTCATTGTGTCAGAATACTACTGACATGGAAGGCAAAGAGGGCAGCTTGGAATCAACTCCCACTGGAAGTCAGTGAGATTTGGGGGCTAACTCGCCTTGGAAAAATCCTCTGTTAACATCTGTGGGACTAGTTAGATGCTTATGTGTGTTATTGGATCAGACTCAAAAGACAAGAATCAAGCCCTAAAAGAACAAGGTGAGGGATAGGCACGACTGGGACATGAAAAATAGGAATTAAGTCAAGCATGCAAAATTGTCATTAAAATTTACCAGGCCAGGGACTAAATATATGTCTCTCCCTTACAAAGCCTCACGGAGAAAGTCTTATAAAAATTAATAGGCACTGAGTCAATAGCAGTCTATAGGAATAAAACAGGGTGCCATAGAAATTACTCCAAAATCTACAAGGAAAGGTGAAGTTTTAAATATGTTTTCTTTTTTTAAATGCTCGTATTTTAAATTCTGCAACAGAAATAAAAGCCTAAGAGAAGTCTAGAAGAGGAAATAATTTACAATTAAATGTTATGAAGATATAGGGGAAAAAATGCTATTGTAGTTGCCTTGAAAAAAAAAAATTAGTTGCCCATAGCTAGTAGAATTTTACTCCTGAGTTACATCTCAGATGAATCTGAATGGTGTTCTACTGTTCTTGATAAATCCTAGAGGAAATTCACTTTAATCTATTAGCGTTATCTTGTTTATTTTGTTCTGTGATATAGGAGAGGTTCTGCACACATTTAACAATAGGTACCTCAGACCCAAGAAAAAGCTAATGCTACATAAGTTAGGGAATGAGGCTGTGAGGCAAATGGCTAAGATGCTTACCGAGATGATAGCCAGCCTTAGCTCAAGGCCACACCCTGCCGTGATTCATATCATTAAATTACAGAGGTGTTGTGAAGCTAAACACAGCGAAGACTGAGTCATTTGGTTTACAGATGACCATAGACAGAGATTAAATTCTGCAGAAAACAGGATCAGCTGCATAAATTAAACTGATTCATAAACAAGCAATACTTATATCTCTTCAAGCTAAAACAAGTTAAACCTTAAATTTCAGGGCATAACCTGATTACCACTGGACAATTGATACTTAGAACTTGATGTGAAAAGCAGTATTGCATCTATCCGTAGTCCCACTGAAACAAGGCCCAAGCTATTTGAAGACAGAAACATTACTATGCTATCTTTTATATCCTGTACAGCACTAGGTGCATTTACGCCGCTTTGTCAATAACGTTACCTGTTTTATATTGATACAGTAAAAGCTCCAAACGCCAAGTCCAGCCTCGTGTCACAACACACAGTATTACGCAGTCCTCCAGGTGCACTGTGGGTATTTCATCTTCCCTGGAAGATTTGGTATTGAATATTGCCAGAGGCAATGGGCCTCCTGGATCAACAGCCTGTCCACTACGGCAAATCTGATGCTTGCCACAATTTTTCAAGCAGCAACGAGATTTAGGTAAACAAACACCCCCACCCTGTCACCATGAGATAGGATAGATTAATGCACTGCAAAGCTATGCAGCCTGTCTCACATGAACCCGCTTCGTAACATAAAGCAGACAAGGTGTGACAATTGCCCAAAAGTATAGCGAATATTAGAACAGATGTAGTGAATATTAGAACAGATGTAGATGAAATATATGCCTGAGTACCATACGACACTACCTATCGATAACTCCTGCTTTGTTTTCACTGAAGGTATTCTGTTCCCATAAGGGTAACACAGCTATTGACAATAAAAGAAAAGTAATGCACTGCAATAGATGCCCACATCCTTTTCTACTAGGAGTTTAAAAGAAAAAACCTATGGTGTATTGTGAGAAAGCTGCCATGCCATGCAAATGGACGGCAGTATTATATGGAATACCCACCCCAGGAGAGCTAGTTGTCTATTGCAAGAGTCATTTAAAAACTCTCTGGATGATGCACTGGGAAAGTAATCTGCTGGGAGCAATGCTGCATCAGAGGGAGGGACGGACCCGATAATCTAATAGGTATTTTTTATCTCTAATCATTAGGCTCGGGCAGGGGATAGGAGGGGATGAGAGGAACACAGCAACAAACCAAAAACATTTTGGAAGATACTATGAAGGCATTTTTCTATACTATTACACAAGACTTTTCATGGTCTTTACAAAGCAGGTTTCTGTCTAGACCAGCATTAAATTCTGTGCTTTCTGCCTGCCCATGATTCCAAGAGGTTCTGTGGTCCAGCAAAGGGGACCCTGACTGAACCCCCACATCCACTATCAGTCACTGGGAAATTTTAGGCTAGTCATATTTCCCTCACTGCATGGTTTTACCTCTCATGGCCTCTGCTAATATAACCTTGGGCTTTCAAAGGCAAAAATAACTGAATATTTCCTTTCTACACACTAGAAAATTCCATCCTCTGACTGAAAGCCATTTGGGTACGGGACTCTCTTCTTTTGCATACAGGGGCTAATGTAACAGAATCTTGATTTTAGAAATAATTTAAGCCGTAGTCATGATGTCAAATAAGCTCTTTCAAAACACCTGCCATTAAATTTTTGTTCACAATTATTTTTAATAGACGGGATGAAATTAATGTGACTGAAATGTGCTTCAAATTGAGGGGAAAGGAGGGGGGAGAATAAACAGTGCAAAAGGCAGCATTTTCAGGCAAACAAAATGCCCTCTTCCCCCATTCCTCCCCCCCAGATACAGCTAACTATGTTTTTCCTCTTGCTAGACAATCTGCTACTTCATGTTTCCTACAGTGTTTGCATTAAGGACATTTTGAAAGCTAATATCTTTGAGCTTTAAGAGAACAGGTGTTTGGAGAATCATAAGCAAACAGAAGTGGAAACTGAGGCTAAACCAAACAACAACAACAACCACCCAACAAAACCCCACAACCCAAAAAACAAACCAACCCCTCAAAAAACCCCAAAAAAACCCCAAACACTTTGCCTGGTGCCTCAATTCCTCCTTTCTCAAAATAAGCGATATTCCTGACCTCCTTTGTGAGCTGCTTTGCAGCCAACAAGATTAAAAGTACCAAGTGGAAGATACGATTAATTCTTACAATGAACAAATTCCAAACAATTCATACTTGGACTAGTCCCGCAAGTCCTTGGATTAAGTCACAAACAGCCTCTATTCAAGTCAACCTGGGGGCTCAGCAACTTTCAGCATCAAAAAAACCCCAACCTACCATGTAGTCTTTCTATGTCTTAGTTTGACCACTACAACAAGCACAAGCAGTGATTTGTTTCACCACTACATTATCTAGAGGCTTCATTAATGTATGTAGCACAGTTCAACATCCTCTGTTGAAAGATGCCTCATAACTGCTAAACATGATTCATTAATAAATACCTTATATATACACGTGAGAATTTTTTAACCCTTCAAAAATAATAGGAGGTTGTTTTCCTGCCTCTTCCA
Source organism: Mycteria americana (assembly GCF_035582795.1). NCBI lineage: Eukaryota > Metazoa > Chordata > Aves > Ciconiiformes > Ciconiidae > Mycteria > Mycteria americana. The sequence goes on from NC_134387.1 coordinate 4,539,873, forward strand.
CCACACATCCATATAGATACTAGGTGCAGAGTTTTTTCCCTAGCACCTCTTCAAAATTTCTTAGGACAGATTTGGTTCCTCTGTTTCAACTTAGTTAGGAAAAAGGCTGTAAAAGTTCAGCTATGGATGAAATTTTTCCTCTCAGAGACGGAACGTAATCCAATTTCTTTGTTACTTAAAAGAGAGTTTTGAAAACCATCATCAGGGTCCCCATCCTTCTCTTGGGGTTCACATTTCAGATTTTGAATGCATCTCTCTTTCTGGATTTTAATTGACAGTGAAAACCTGATTTCTGAAGCCAAGGTAAGGTACTGAAGGTAAGTGATCAAAACACTGCCCCTGTAATAAATCACTGTAGTCCAGGTCACGGTTTGGAGTGTGAATGCAGCGTTCAATAAAGAAACACACTCCACCTTTCAGCTTCAAGCCGACCCCAGCTAATTGACCTCATTGTGGTCCCACCATTAATCATTCTGGCACAAGGGGCAAGAGGCAGCTCCACTGCATAGGCTTTCATGAGGTGGGGGTGGAAATAAAAGGTAAGATGAAATCATAGACAATTCTTCCTTAATTAACTCATTGGATTTCCTGTTTTGCTAGATGTCACTATTTTACCAACGGAATATCAAGAACAATATGCATGGTTTGTCCAGTTTGTATTCACTTAGCCCATGGATGCCCAACGCAGCAAATAAAAGTAGATGTGAACAACCCCCTGGCACCAAGTGGTACAAAGACACTGGAGAGTACAGTAAAGCTACACTGACGTTTGAGTGCCCAGTGCAAATCACGCCACCCATTCATAAAGACTTCACTTCCAATATTGTGAGCTGAATTCCATGCATGACACTGCTGTCATTTACACAAGACCAGAGTAAGTGAAATTACTGCTAGATCTGCATAGGGTTTCTTATACACATTTTGTCAAGAGAATATTGTGCAAGAACACATTGGAAAACTATGAAGCTAGCCCTGGACTTGCCATGTCATGTCTTACCAATTTTCATTCAAGATTTAAAACCACTGTTTTGTACCTAAGACTAACATTACCTGAAAGTTTATCTATTTATCTAATAATTTAGAACAATCATCTAGAGACTTGCAGCCATGCTCCTGTGAAGAATTTCAACAATTCAACTTAAGGAAGTGACCTCATTAACGTAGAGCTAAAGTTTGTGTGTAGACTGTGAGCCTGTGTTCCATTTCCCAAAGAAAATTAATTTTTGGGTTCCAAAATGGTCACATTAACAAGGTTATTTAGGTGTCTAGACACCCTTAAAAATCAGGGTAAAAAAAGACATTGAGAGCCAATGGAATTTAATCTCTGAAATCTCTGTTGAAAAAGGAACACATAAGTACTTTCAGGTTTTTATCCTGTGTTTTATTTAGGATTATGCCTGCTTTGTTTTCATTTGGTATAAATCTGTTTATAGGCTGTGAACAACATGATCTAACTTTAAAGTGGCCCTGCTTCGAGTGGGGGATTGGAGCAGATGACCTTCAGACATCCTTTCCAACCTAAATTATCCTGTAAGTCTATTAGAAAAGGTTTAAGACAGACAGAAATAAGCCTTTTAAACACTGAAGTCGGAGTGATCTCAACATGAACATACAATTGTTCATTAAATCACCAGGAATTTCTGGTGAAACAACCACCACAAAGCTAAGATTTTCAAAACTACCTAAAGGATTTACTGAAAACCAAGGATTTAAAGTGAATAAGGAGCTCAAAACTCATGTACATATTCACAAGTATCAGCCACAAAGAATATTAACCATATTCACAAATCACTGAAAATTCAGGAAGAGGATAAAATATTTAGGAGCTCTACAGTCCTGTCTTCATACAGTATGTCCTACTGAACTTGCTCACCTAAGCAAGCACCGTTACGTTGCAGGGATTTCAGAGTGTAGTGTCCCACGAATACACAGGTTTGGAATCATCTTCCAGCTCAAGCAATTGCTACAGTACTGGGGTATCAGGAAATCACAGAATGTAGAGATGGTCAGTCCTTGATTTTCAAAGATCCCGAGTACTTGAACCAAGTTACTGAAACAAGAGTATCAGTGTTTCTGCAAAGTCAGGTCCCTAGTCTTACATTTTTGAAGACATGCTCCAATCTTTCCTGAAACATTCTTCTTTCCTTCTCCATTTTTCTCCATTTACAGTGACTGAATGCTTGAATGCTTCCCCGCTAGCAATTCAAAAGAAAGGACAATCCCCTTGGAGCATGAGACACAGAACCTATTAATAAGCAAATGGAAAGAGCTGGCATATATTCCTCATTGTTTAATTCGTCAGCCACTAGAGTCTGAAGCATTTCTCTCCAGGGTCTCAGCCATGAGTCAGTGTGGGAGATGACTTAATGCTATTGTCTTGAGCAAACTATCTCAAACTCTGACACACAGCAAGGACTCACAGGATGAAGGTGCTCATTTAAGCAGACAGGTCTAGATTTTAGGGGAAAGAAGCCTTTAATCCTATACATGCTGCCCACACCTGTGCAAGATTCAATTTTGTGGGTGAAAAGGAGTGCAGAGCTTTAGGGAAATGACACGCTCTGCAGAACTGATGAACTGTGTGAAGATGGCTGGTGAGAAGATCAAGCCCTTATCCCCAACTGGAAAACTATCACTTCAGCTTGTGCTTCTGGGGCTGTCTTAACCCTCTCCTCTCTCCAAGCTGATCCTCCCCTCCTCCTCCTGCAATACTGAGCAGCCTGAAGAGATTGCAAGTGAATCCTGCCTGATAGATACTTTCCTATCCACCTTTCTCTGCTGTGGAGATAACAGGGGGGCCACTTTTGTATTGCATTAGAATTTGCAGAATTATTTCCATTAGGGAAAAAAAAATAGAGAGACTTTTTCACTTATGGTGAAACTCCCCCCCCCCCTTACTCATCACAGATTTTGAATAACTACACCTAGGACCTGATCAACAGAAACATTGGGGATCAACATGCACTGGGAAAGGAACACTGGGTTGTAAGTCAGGCTCAAGGAGAGAGAGGCGGTGCTGACTGTACTCACCGAGTTCTGTATTTCTCTATCTTACAAGCATTTTCACCTCCACTGCCCCTGTATTGTTCTGCCAAGCAACAGGAAATATCAACACTGACACAACAAAATCAGAGTACAGGAGCCCACTTTCCTTTGAATTGAGCACACACAACTGTTGGGCCCAACAACATGTTGTATTACGTGTCTGAGGTTCGTCTTCTGTTCAACAGGTTGAATACTTCAGCTTCAGTTGCTTAAAGTCTCTACGTAAGTCTGTTGCATTCCTGCATCTAACACACTCAATTTGTTTATGGGTACACTAGAAGCTTTCTGTGGGGAGAAAAAAAAAAAAAAAAGAAAATAAAAAAACCCACCCCACCTCCAAAACCACCCAAACCCAACAACCAACCATCTGGATAATTTCCCTGGCAAAACATTTCTCCCACATACTTGCTACGTCTCCCTAAAGCTTCTACCCTGGCTCTTCCTATCGTGTGAACTGTTGTGTATTTAAATTTCAGTCTGTGTGACAATACTACTGGGTATATCCTGTACTTAAATCATTTACTTGTCTTTCATATTGACACTTTCTCAAATGCAATCCCATCACACAAGTGTTTCAGTGACATGTTGAATATATAACAGACTCCCTAGCGGACACTGGTCATTTTAATGTTGTGAACAGCTCGTCACACCTTTCATCTTCCTTCCACCTTGCTGCATTTGCTATTTCTACTGTATAAATTGGGGTGACCATAGAATGACAATAATCTCACACTGATGCACCACTTTTCATCCCACTGGATTCCTAAGTGATTTACAGATTTCACATATGATTCACTGCATCATTTCTGCAACAGAACATACGCTGAACCAATGCTCCCATTAGGTGAAGCTATCACCATTTGAAATTGCAGGATAGGTTTCAGAAAGAAAGAATGTGAATAACCCCATTAGAAAAATATGCCAGTCAAAATGCCCCTGAAGAAAATGCATTGGATTTTTTAAAATCCCAGCTGCTAAGGACAGTTTATGATTCATGCTCAAGCAAATCACGCTCTGGGCATCAGACAAGGAGGACAAAGCATTTCAGCTGTCAAGAGGTAGAGGCAGATAATGAAATGTCTATACAAACAGCCAAAATATTTTGTGTGTGTCTGTTTTGTCTATATATACATATACACAGGCATTCAAACTTAATCATTTAATCAAAACTTTTATCATTTATCAAAACTTTACCATTTCAAGGTCACGCCTTCACAGCAGACCCTGCAAAATAAAGCTACCTGTTTCACTATTGTTCTAATTTATTAGAATATCAAAAAAATAAACTCTTCCTCAAGAAATCGGCTCCACCAAAGCCCCCAATTTACTCTGCTTGGATACACTGAAATTCTTATCCTCTGAAGGGTGACCAATATGGACTATTACCAGCCTCAGAGATGACCATTCTACTGGAAATCCCAGCTCTCATCTGGGGAAAACACTTGAAAGCAAAGCTTTGTAAATGCTCTTTAAAATCAAGCTTAATCGAGCACATTGACTTCAGAGCTTCTCAACAATGGCAGCACTGGAAAAGCAGATCCGAATCACCTTCTAATGTTGGGTGGTTACTACCACACTTCACCCAAAAGGTGACCCGTATCAATGTATAAACCACATCTTTTAATATAAAACCATGCCCTGCATATACACAGATGCACTCACTTGCCCAAACAGTAAGAAATTACAATTAATTTAACACGCTATTTTCCTGAAGTTTTACAAAGAACTATCTGAAACCTAGTCCAGAGTTAAGACAACAAACTCAAATCACATTTGCTTATAACAGGAGAGCTTGTAAACTGCCTTGGGGGAAGGCTAACTCAGGCATTACATGCATGTCATCAGCATAGTGGAAGTCAGCAGCCTTTAATGCACTTCAGACTTCCTCAATGATCTCAATGTGCTGGCTTCATAAATGTTGGAACATGTAGATATTTTTTAAGTCCCTCATTTCAACTTCTATGGTCAGCCAAAACAGGAAGAGTAATGAATGGCGACACTGCCCTTAAGAGGACCAAAGTTATTAGCCTAATGCATCGGGAGGAATGATGCATTAAGACATTAAGAATCAAAACAATCACATTAATGCTTGACAGCATAAGCAGGAAACAAAAGATGAGAGCTGTAATACAAACCATATGGCTTAATAACTAATCTCTCATTTAAGCATCGTTATTAAAACACCTCCTAAATGTCTGGGCCTTAACAGAACATCTCAGCATCATTATTTTACATATTTATTCTTTTATTCCCTCCTCCCCCGCTCCTCTCCCTACTCTTTCCCTCTCTAAAAGTGGGGGTTTTTTTCTGAAAAGATCTTCAAACTGCTTCTCCTTTCACAAAGTCCAAATCCTACGTCAACCCAATTAAGCCTACACAGTCATAATAAATGAGGGTTGTCAGTTAGTCTCACTTGAGACACAAACTGTAGCTAATATTACTCAATATGCAGATGTTTTCTGTCTCTTTCCGTTGGAAAAAAAGAAGTATTATTCAAATGGATTAATGATAAATTGCTATTAATATGAAGAGGATATGCTACAGAATGACACAAGGTTGCTGAAATGTCAAGTGGAGGAGATGTGTGTGAACAATGAAGTCCTCTTAACATGCTGATGCGTTTCAATAATTTATATATTGTTGTGTTTCTGGACCACACCAGCTCTCCCTTAACTAAAACAAAACACAACAAAAAAGTAGGTTGCATAAAAACGTTAGGCCCTCATACAGCGGCACCAGGAGATTCTCAGCTTGTAGACAATGCTCAAACGGATACCAGGTGGGGATCTGTCAGAGGGAGACTTTCCAGTAAGAACTGTTGGGCTCATTTTCAACTCTTACAGAAGTTGCTGGGAGTTATGAGCACTTTAAATTCCTAAAAATCAGATTACACCTGATTCTGGAAAGCAAAGTGGCTGGAGTATAAACCCAGTGGCTGTGGCTCTAATTACTTCAATGCAGTTAACCTCTACACCAATTAAAAAATTGTCTCCAATGTGTTTTTAAAGATAGTTATCCCCAATATTATCAACAGCAATTTGAAGTATCAAAAGTGACTTAAATGCCTCAAAAAAAATCAGCATTTGTTTTTCTCAGTCCTTGAAATATTCTTTCTGTGAATTTGTTTGAAAATTCTTTTATTTTCAAGAGCTGCTCTTTTTACAGCTTCCCCTATTTTTATGTATTTATTTCACAGATTGAAGCAGAGTGCTAATGGCAGAGAATTTGGAGCTGAATTTTAAGCATTTCAAAGCTTGGGAAAGCATTCAAATCCTGAGTCAAGGACTTATCTTCAAAATAGAGAATTTATATTTGAACAACACATGCAGAAAGAAACCACCAAAATGTCAGTCTGGGAAAGGACTTCAAGAAATCTTTTAATGCAGTATCTTTAAATTTATTTTTAATTGAAGAAATAGCTTTTTGGAGGAGCTGAAGGGAGGTAGGAGGAAGACATATAGACCATCTTGTATTGCACTTTTGGCCAAGATTAGGGCTTAATGCAACTAATTTAGAGTCCTGCAAGTTTTCCAGAAAAAGAGAATCAAACAGTACCTTTAGAGTTTGCTTCCTCCTCAAGTACCAGCAGCTGCATTTTGTGCTTTAACAAACACAAATTCCTACTGAGCTGCTATATAAATGCTAATCATTATGATCATTCTTTTCTTTGTTTCTTCTCCCCTCCCTTACAGTTAAAGATTTTTGCAGTGTAACTGAACACACTGATTTATCTACATTAGAGCCAATGTTAAACTGAAGACAGAATACTGTTTTCATTCAAGAACAGTTTGCTGGAAAGCATCCAGAGTTTGAAATTTTGATGATGGGTGGGTTTTCTTCCTCTGTTTTTTTTCCCCGTGTTTTTTTCTGCTTTGTTTTCAAAGCAATTTAATAGAGGTTGAAATGCTATAGAAAAACCAAAGTTTCAATAGAAATTAGCATTAAAAAAAAATTCTTCTATATTTAACCAGTCTTAGCAGGAAAGCAGATATGCTAAATGTTGAAATTCCAATTATATCTGCTGTATAATTGGAAATTATACACAAAACAATAATATATTTTAACAAAAGCTGACTTCTACCAATCAAGTTGTTTTAAATGAGATTACAGTAACTACCTTGGGCTGATACTCCTATTACTGAATTAGAGTTCTTCATAATGAAAGCAGGAGTTACCAGAGCTGCAGTAGATTCTGTCATCTCTGGATTAGATGTCAGGAGAGGCATGTAAAATCGACCAGCAATTTTTTAATATTTTTTTGTTTTGTTTTGTTTTACTTTCTTCATGCTGTTCAGTATATTTACAATCTACACATTTGGTACTATAATAAATGATCTGTCTTTCAATATTTTAGGCTTCTTTTGTGGACTTGAATACAGATATTGACCAAATAAGAATACAAAATGTTATCTGAGGTTCTAAAATTGAGATGCTGTAAATCTGGTTTTGATCTTAAGTTACAATGGTGTCATTTGTAGCAGTTTCAGTAGTATAAATTAATTTACTTCAGGCACAAGGACAAAGGGGGACTAAGTGCTATAGCAAATGAATTTGAAGGTTATCCACTGGATCATGGACTTCTACACTACTTAGTATCACCTGTGCTTTGGTGAAGCTTAACAAAACAAGTTTCCTCACTGCTTTCTGCATTCGTACGTGCAGAAAAGAAAGAATGAAAAGAAAAGCACAGAGGAATTATGGTTCCAGACTGTATAAGAAAATGCAGAGAAGTTTGGGTTATTTTATTTAATTTTTTATTCACTCATTTTGCATCCTCTGCTTGGAAAGAGTTGGCTAAGTATGTCAGTTTCCTGCCTTAATTGGAGTCTCTGTCTACTGAGATCTACAGTAAGTAATAAATAGATTCTCACCTACCTACTTTCTGAAGCTATTCAAAGCCCACCTGGGCTACTGATGTTCTTGCTTACAATGGAGAATAGAGAAGGAGCTGAAGGATTTGACACTGCCTGAAACAGACACTTAATAAATAGTGTTCTCTTGAAATGATTAAAACCAGCTGGCCTCAGTGAAACAGTGTAGAATTTAACTTGGGAGAATGAAATAAAGATAAAGTCAGAATAAATTCGTCTTCTGCTTCCCAGCCTCGCTTTCCTCATCCTGCTCCCTTCCCCCAAGGCAGCAAACCTGTTTTTCATAACTGCAAAGAGAAAGGGGGGGGGGGGGGGGGGGGGGGGGGAATCCAGGAATTCCTACTAAAAGAGATCAGCCAAATTTAAACTGTTCCAAAACCCATGAAAACCATTTGAAAATCTTTCTGTGTCTCCAAGAGACTAGTAATTCCCAACATTTGGCTGCTTAGCTTCAAAAATTGAGAGGGGGAAAAAAAAGGAAAAAGGAAAATTTAAAACACAGGAACAAGATTTCCAGTTATGAGTAATGATTTTCAGGGACCCAGACTGAAATACACTGAAAAACACCTGCCTTACTGATAACTGATTCCCTTTAAGATATGTCAAACTGGATTGCCTGGAACAGATTCACCTACAGTGAAATTTTTCACTTTGAAAAAAATCTTAGCTCCCAGATTTTCCATTAAAATAACATCAATCTTTTTTATCCCTAACGGAGTCACAAAGTGTTTCAGAACCCGTGCACAAGGGAACCTCTATGCTCAAGTGAAGTCCAGCTGCCACTTGGGTGACAAGCAGCAGCTGTTAAACAACACACTGCAATGCTGCTCAGCCCATTTAGCAGATCAGGGTGTTTCAGCCAAGTGGAAGAGCAGAGAAAAACTAAGAACATAGAATACCGTTAACTAGCATAAAGTTTCACCAGCATGACAGGTCCAGCATCCACACCCATGACCAGGTTTATAAGTTCTTCAATGACCACATGGTTCATGCCTTCCTCAATTAAAGTAACACCTCTCTAAGCCTCCCACCCATAGCTACACTTGAGTAGCCAGCACCAGTTCAGCTGATACTCTTTCTAGAGAGGGATTGACCCATGATGTCAACCCTACTGGGAGACCAACACTTCAGTGTTCTGCAAGAGCTAGCTCCTGTCAGTAGACCCAAGCACTGAAATGAACCTCATACACTCTGACTGCTGCTTGCCTGCTATCGTCTACCCCTGTACTGAGCTCTTCAACATAAAAGATGTTTGGATGAGCTGCTTAGGGACATGGTATAGTGGTGGTCTGGGTAGTATTAGGTTTATGGTTGGACTCGATGATCTTAAAGGTCTTTTCCAACCTATACGATTCTGTGATATAACACTACGATCAGCTGCCCCGCTAATGAAAGGCTGACTATGGCTATAACGGAGGGTATCAGTGCGGGCAGTACAAGATCAAACTAAACCTAAGCATTTTTTTTTCCATTCAGGTTTACAGGAATATTCACGTTCTTAATCAGGAGCTAAATACCTGTATCAGAGGTGACAAATGATGAAATCTGGTGAACACACCTAAAAGCTATTGCACAGTTAAGGAAACTCACTGAGCTACAGCCTGAAGGATTTTCTGTACATGAGGTTTCTGTCCAAGACTAAGAGGCAGCAAGTTGTTTTTCAGGCAGAATAGAGTAAAAAAGAAAAATAATATTCTTAGAAGTTTCAGTGCTCTAGAAGCTCATTTGTCATGCAACACATGATAACTGACTTGAAGAAATGCAGGCACTGGCTAAAAAAAAAAAAAAATCATTAATTTTTGAGCTTGTGTTCAGAGGTCATAGGCTTGAGGTTGAAAGGTAGTGGAAGAACATTAACACACGCAGACAGGGAGGGAAAGATTCTGATCTTTCTTACAGCAATATAAAGCTAGAATGATTCCTCTGATAATTTCGCAGTAAGTAATATATTGTACATGGATCTCTTTATGAAAGTTGTTTCAAAAAATTCAGAAGTTGCAGGCCTCAACTAGGATCTCTTACAACCACACCTGGAATACATCTCACTCACGGGACACTGGAAATTCCCCCCCCCGCCCCCGCCAAGACACCAGTGAAAATTATGCACCCAATTCTACAGCTGAAAGAAGCAGATCTGGAGTGGAAATTCCTACTAGTTTGAGATGGTAAAATGATTGTTTTCATTATTTTTTTAAGAAAGTTTCATTTGCAGTAGAGAAAACAGTCTATCTTATTAAGGTTGAAAGACATTAATAAGCTAGTACCAAATCCAAAATGAACCTGAGTTTTTGCAATTAGTTTTGCATTGAAGTCTTCCTTTAAAAGGTTTTTAGTACCTGACCTGTTTGCAAATTAACTTTAGATTGTGACAAAATTGCTTGTTCTAAACAGAAAACAATTCCACCAAAAACTGACTACATCTCCTAAACACAATCAACTTGCAGCGTAGCCTGCACCTCCGAGCCTTTTATGCTAGAGCAGTAGCAGCATATGGCACCTCCTCATATTAGACACCTATGTCCCGTTACTGTGAGAGATCTACTAAATAACTCAGTTTCCCTTGCAAGTTCCCCTTTTTTCTTAAAAAGTTCATTTGTTTTGAAAAATCTGTGTTTCAAAATTGCAGTCACTTAGGGACCTAAATATCACCGATCTTCAGTAGACTACAGTTTTCAAAATGACACCAAAATCAGCACTACTTTAAAATCTTTATTAGCATTCCTACCTATTTTACAAGCCTAATCATTAATAACACTTTTACATGGAAAAGCTATCCTAGCATAAGCCAATGGATGACTCTTAATAATTACACTAATATAAATCTCCCCATAGAATCTATTCTTCCAGTATGACTCTTTTATGGATCTTTTAGGAGCGTACATGCAAAGACATTGCACCTGTCTAGTTGTAGTGGTAAAAACTTTCTAGCAGAGAAGTTTAATTAAGTCAAATCCTATAAATTCACTCTTGTGTGGAGAGGATAAGTATGAGAAGAGTACCTCAATAACATACTACCACGTCCTCTTTTAAAGGAGATTGTAACATAAACCTGGAATGTCCATAGAGTGGACTAGACTACAAGGAGTCCAGCAGCTTATTTGGAAATGCCTACAAAAGAGTGGAACCTAGACATCATTTAAGATTTTGCATTTGATCGCAGTCAGCATTTCTATACAGGAATGTAACTTTCCAGTTAGTTCTCCCATCCCCACTTTTCCCGCTCACAAAATCCACAGTGAGAATGGTCAGCAACAGCAAGAAAAACCAAATCCCATCAATGCATTCTCAGAGCAAAGGCAGTAATTCAAGGGAAGACAGATACTTAAGCGAGGTCAATGGCGGAGGACAGCCTGATGTACCCATACAAAAAAGCCGGACAGCATTTCCACAATCTTGAACAGCCAGATGAAATGATTCATCTATGGAGTATCATTTTATGTCTGGCATTACACAGTGCCCCACTGATCTTCCTTCCCCTGCCTATGCCAACCCTGCTTTTGCCAGGATAATGCTTTCCCAGGTATTCCAACATTCTTTGCTTGATCCAAAGACAATAGTATACGGAAAAGAAAGAGTAGAGGTAATCCCCCTTTTTTCATTGTCATAAACAGGAAGTATGTTTTATAATCTGATGTATTATTCTACTCAGATAATAGAAAGTATGTGCATTTTTCCCTTTTCTTTCTAGAAACACAAGTTAACTATCTGCCAGAATGCTGCATTTCATACAAAGTCTAATAAAAGGGGTTTTTTTTCTTTTTTTAATATGAAGGTTATTTTAAGATGTTTTTCTGAAGAGAAACTCTCTTTAGCTACCCAGTCTGCTGTTTGTTGGGGAAGTCCTGTGTGTTTTTCAGAATTACATGGTAAGCATGATTTAAAACCAGAAAACTTCTCAGAAAACAGCAAGTTTATTTGGACAGAGGGCCCCACTTAGCTGCTTTAGCCCTATCTCCCAGTTAAGCAGCGTTGTTATCTAAAAAGAACAAAACACCAATACTAATTTTTACTGCAACCACCAGGGTTTAGACTTCCAGTTGCATTCATTTTATTAGGAACTGGGTGATCAAATTCCTCAGGCAGCGTGGGACATTCTGAAAGCAACGTTTTTCACTGAATTATAACGAGAATAAAAATCCCAGTTGGTGAAAGTAAAATACTTGTAAAGAACATGTCACCTCCTCAGCTGCAGTGGTTGGTTGAAATGGTCTTTAAAAGCTCGCTTCCGCAGCCAGTTAACAAAACGACACCTTCAGCACACCGTTCACAGAAGCCTGTGTTGGTGCTGAAGTCTATGCTTCGACTTCTGCCAACCACCTGCTAGAGCGGTTTCTTTTCACAAGAACTCACTGATTGTTAGGTTTGTTAGTCTAGGGGCAAATTTATAACCCAGGGCCTTCACTATGCACCACTGTTCATCAAATTTCCTTTCTTAAGGTTAAAGTGAATAGTCAATGAATTGAACCACAAGACAGACTAGGATCAGGTCATAAACATTTATGTTTTCATTTAATTTGAATAAAACGATGCTCAACTCTGGAAAAAATCTCTTCCTTCTGTAGCTTTTAAAGCAGTGTGTAGGACAGAGGTCCTCCCTCTATGTCATAGATAGGGAAATGGAGGCAGCGAGCTGCACAATGACCTGTCCAAAGTCATATGGGAAGCTTGTAAAAGAAGCAGAAGTAGATCCTGACAGATCCACATACCAGTTCTCTCCACCAGCTCAGGCAGAATCCAACAGTGTTTGAAGTTTTTGGAATGTCATAAATACGCAAATGAAATGGTGGTCTCATTGCATTAAGAGCTGAACAAGCACTGGCAGAGAGCGTCCTTGTCCTGAAAAACAAGGCTCCAAACAGAGAGGAAAAGGGAAAACAGAGGCAGATAAGGCGGCGGGGAGAATTGGTCAACAGGAGATATGGAACAGAAATGAACCTCGTCTATCCACTGCTTCATCAAAATGGAAGCAATCCAGTCTGAGGCCCGTCTGACTCCCTAAGGGTGAGTCAAAAAAAGAAAGAAAAAAAAGAAAAAAAGAAAAACCTACAAAACTCTCTGAAACAATAGTTCAAAAAACCCACCAGAAAACCCTCTAAACAAGAGCCATGACAGAGCCCTCACTAGGGATGGTGTGAACAGTGCAGCTCTCCCAGCAACAGGGTAGACCTCCCACACCTGCCGTGCTGCAGAGCTTACAAAGGCTCCACAAGGCTATCAAGAGACTGCAAATCATGATGCCAGCAACGCTTAGCCCGACAGGAGTAAGGTCCCCCACATGCCATTAACGGTATGAAATTAGAACACAAGCCTTGATTTATGGAGGCTGGATGATTCCACGTCACTCACTCACTGCAAATCGATTAGGAGACAGCGAGGTCCTATTAGAGGGATGTCATATTCATGCAGTATTTATTGCCTGATCTCCCACAAGCACGCAGAGAGACCATTAATTGGGATCAGCCTTCCCAGGGACAAGGAGCCCCCCGTGCAATGGAGTCACCACAACTCCTGAACAGGGGGATGGGACACATGGAAGAGACGTGCACCAAACCAGGACCTACAAACAGGAGGACTTGGGTAACAGAAGACACTTTAGATCTCATTGGTAATTAGCGACAAGGTTCTAATTGCCTTCAGTAGGCTTTGAATCGGGCTGAGTGGGTAGATAGCTGGCAGTTCCCCAGAGCCAAAAACCTGAAATAGTCCCTGTAAGGTGGATTCACAGCATGGGTAGTACATTTCTGCTCATGGGGAGAAGCATTGCAAACCCTCCTGCATTTCCCATGTGTGCTACCTATTTACCGATGTGCGTGAGGACCAAGACAAGCCGCACAGGGCTTTTCATCTTCAAAGAATTTTACAAACCTGCATGTCTTTGCCACTGCTACAGAAGGATAATTACTGTAAAGCAGACAGCATGGATTTGTTTAAGTGAGAGAAGATTCTCAGTCTAATTTTAGGGATTTGAACAGAAGGCGACACTCCAGCTGGGAGAAGATTTCCACCGAAAAGAATTTTTTGATGAAAACCAGAGGGTGAGGGGGGAGTTTCACAACATTATTTCCCTCCTTTTCCTAACCTGCTCAGTGAAATACACATGGGACACTCATTGGTAACAGCCATTATCACTGAGGGAACTGTGATGGTCCCTGCAAAGGCTGTCAGCAGAATCTGAACCAGAGACCTTCTGGAACAAATAGAGATCTCTACCAGGGAGTTTAAAAGGAATCTAGCAGGTGAGTCGGTACAGAAGACACTTTGAGAGCTGTTTACGTGAGTGGATCAACATGGTGGCCTCAAAGAAGCGGGCTCGCTGGGATACCGAACACACTCTTAGCACCTCAACAATTCCCTTCATGTTTGTGAGTAGCCCAGCACAGTGCAGCTGGCAGTTGCTGTTGCCTTAACCTGAGGCAAAGAGAAAAGGTCCTCAACCTGCTGAAATACGTATCCTTCCCCTCCTCCAAAGGAACAAGACTAAGAGAATCTACCTGAGATTTCTGGCTGGGGTTTTGTTTGGTTTGGGTTTTTTTAATGGAAGGCAGATATTTGGCAGAAATATTCACTTAGTCAAAAATGCAATTTTCTGAGAAAAAGAGTTAAAAAGCAGAATAGATTTGATCAGCCTTAGTTCTAATTCACCTGCCCCACAAATAATGAGAAATTTCCTCCCTTTAAGGACAACAAAAAGGTAGAAAATTATCTAGCCAGGGCAGGACATTCATTCATTTTAAATCACAAAAGTCAGAGCTCTCTGAAATGCACATTTAAACTAGGAAAAAAAAAAAGAAAAAGAAATCACTTAAGGTTTGCAAAATATTTCAAAACTCAGAGTTACTCTTAGAATTGATCTTCTAGGAATAACTAAACTAGCAGGAAATGCACAGAGGAAAGGCTGGACAGAATTCTCCCCCTCCCTTTTACACATACTGCAGCAACACACACTCCCATGTGCTCTGTTCTCCCTCTGTTTGGAATGCACACCGAGAAGAAACGAGACAACGGACCTGGGGCTAATGTCCCTTGGTGCCCATCCAGCTCTGTTCCAACTAAAAAAAAAAAGAATTTGAGTTGCTCAAGAAACCCAAACGAGTATTTATAACTTCCTGACAGACTGGATTGCATGAAGCTTTAAGATCACTGTAAAGTCTGCCTTCCCTCCTTTCTCTCCCTCTCTCCTTCTAGATGATAAAACTTGTAACTCTTCAGGGACAGCCATTTCTCCCCCAGATCCAGAATCAATGCCCGGTCTCTGAAGACACCCCTCACTTTTAACACCACCTTGTTGTCAGCGTCTCAAGCTGTCAAATCTCTCTCTCCCCCTCCCGTGGCCAGTTTAAGGCCCTGTTCCATTAGCGAGTGTTTCTTGAGCAGCCCTGATTTAGAAGATAATGGAAGGCACAAGAGGAAAGCCTTCCAAGTGGTAGGTTTCAGTGATAGAATAAGCATGAATCCTGGCAAAAGCCATGGTGGGACTGCCAAGAAATTCTATATGATGCAGGTGCAAATAGTTTTTTTAAATTCAGACTCATTAAAATATGTATTTGCAAAACGAATTAAATTAAAACATCTGGGAACTAGGGGAAAAGGCTAGGGGCTTGAGAGGAGAACAGGGCTATGCATGTGCATACACACACACACACACACACACAATTACTTTGTTTCCAGTTAAAAAGTGGATTTGAAGGCCCCGGACTTCATCAGGATCCATAATTGTGGGAAAGTAACCTGAAGATGCCAAACAACAGGAAATTACCAGAAGAATCTGTCAGCACAATCAGCTGCTATTTTCATTGTTCTTTGGCAAATTTATACACAGTCGGGAACACCTGGGCTGGCACGCAGCCCGGGTTTGACTAATTGCCAGGGGAGAGGAGCAGTCATTTGTCTTCAGTGGGGTTTCCTACGCTCGCTCCTCAAAACATGTGGTTTCACTTTTCCCCTCTCTCTGCAGGAAATGGCAGGACAGTGAAACGCAGAATAAATGAGTTCGATTCCAAGAGGTTGCCTCCTCAGAGGCCACTCCAAAAATAACTGTCTTGTGAGAGGCTGTTAATAACCAAGATTCTATATACTGTCTTCAGCAAACAACATTTCAAAGGCACAGTGTTCCTTTTCTCCCCAGACCCTATGTACATTGAAAACATTGTGGGGGGAAGAAAAGGAAGGGAGGAGAGAAGGAAGAACCTCAGCAGTTAAGAGTCCTGTATATTTTTGTGGGGAATTCACACTCTCTTCAAACTGCCTTGCAAAATCCAATGCACCTCAAGGAAGTCAGTTGGATTTTCCTTCAGGGCTGAGCAAAATACTGCTACATTTTTCTAACATTATTTCAGGATGAGCAAGCAAGTATTTGTTAAACAGCTCTGTCAATCTCTGAGGTCATTTGCTGAGGCATTCCCCTTAATTTTAAGGATCTCTCTCTCTCCATCTCATGCCTCCCATACCCTTTGAGAACTTGGCATACCTTATCTCAGTGGGATCGCACCGATTTACAACAGACAATCGTTTATTCCCAAGAAATTCAGGCACAATCCCACAGACAGTTACCAGCATGGAGTCAGTCTTTTGGTTACACACAATAACAAGGGATATTCTAAGATTTGTAAAAGCAAGGCCGTAGTTTCTATGCATTGCATTTCAAGGATCCATTTCTAACCCGCTAACTATTTGAAACAGGTATTTGGTGCATGTGTCTTATATTAAAAAAGCAAGTCCCTTTCCAAATGCAAGTTTTGAAACAGATTTTAAAGCTGTGTGACAGACAACAGAAGAGTCCCAGCAATCACCTGCATTATAGCTTTATCTCTGCCGAGACGTTGTTTTTGACATTGTAAGACTGCACTTTAAAAGATCACCTCTTTACAAGAACCACCTGTCTAAAGCGACAGCTTTTTCCTTTA
Organism: Mycteria americana; assembly: GCF_035582795.1. Classification (NCBI taxonomy): domain Eukaryota; kingdom Metazoa; phylum Chordata; class Aves; order Ciconiiformes; family Ciconiidae; genus Mycteria; species Mycteria americana. Next base: position 4,556,692 of record NC_134387.1, read on the forward strand.
ACCTCAGAACATATTTTTAAGGTTAACATACCACTAAAAAAAAAAAAAAAATTTGCCCCCTCCTCCCATTACCACTGATTCTTAGCAAATCCAGGCTATGATGTCCCCTGCATGTAGTAAAAGCATTTTTTATGTATTTCTCTTTTAAACCTAGGGTACTTTCTAATTTAAATTGCATAGTATTTTACCATTTTGGATGGTGTTATGTCACAGCAGCAGAATGTTTTATATTGAAGTGTATATCTGCATTTGGTATATTTTCACCTGCATCTTGTCCAAATCCTACAATGATTTAGCATCTTGGCACTCTGACAGCAAAGAATCAGCTCAAAAAAAAAAAAAAAACCCAAACCCTAAAAAAACATTTAAAACATACAGCAGATGATCATTAGGTTGGGTGAAGGAGCTAAAGGAACATTTGGGTTTCATTTGGTTTCAGTTGCAGACTCCTTAGCAGGGTAGAACTAAACTGTAATTCTAAACTGACCCACCTTTCCTTTCCTTTCCTCAACAAAAGGTGAAAAATGTGATAGAACATTTTACAATATGCAGCACATTGGTTATACTGCAGTACTGATAGAGTTCAGACTTGGCTTATTTTCTCTACGGCTGAGATGTTTTGACATGTTTATTTAATTTGTTTATTTTGACTAGCTCTGATTATAATTGGCAGCAATGAGCAGAATTAACATTAGACAGTGTCTTAGACTTGTCGGTTACAATAATGCAAAAGGCATGTGAAGACAAATTCTCCAAAGAAGTGACAATAGCTAGAGTTTGGTTCAGCTGCATCGCGGCTTTGCTAATGCACGGAGAACAAGTGGCAGAATAGTACTGGAACTACATGCTTCCCACTGATTTCAATGGAAAACAGTGGAAAACACAACATCTCTTAAAATCATAAAAATTCTTGCTAGTTACTCAGAAAGCAACAATCTAACCCATACTGATGTAAATGGAATACCCTTCAAATCAACAGGTTTTGAATCAGAACCTCTACCTGAGTATTACAGTATATGCAAAGTGCATTTACCCTTAGATGCAAGGTACGCTTGCACTCGTCTGAGTGTTACTGACAGTGAAGAAAGGGCTCATCATCTTTCAAAACCAGACCCTTCGTTTGGAGTTCGTTCATGTCAGGCAATGAAGATTCTCGTCGACTTCACTTTGCTAAGATCTTCATCACCATTGTTACTTTCTTGCACTACGACAATGTTTTTTAGAGAAACAAATTTCTCTGAGTTTGCCTTGGGTTTTTTGTTCTTAATTGTAGTCACTGAAACGTTACAAGAGTTAGGAAGGAGGGAGGAATCTCTTCAAGACAGGCACTGTAAAGCATTTTCTTCAAGCCATAGTAATCCAAATGTTTTGCTTCAATTCAGTTTTAAACAGCATGTATTTAAACTGACAAAAACAAGAATATTTTCTGAGCTGCTGCATCCTTCACACAGGCTACTCTGCCATGATATTGCAGCCCATATGTTCCACAATATCACACTTCTCAGCGCTACCTAGGTAAACGATAATGCTACCAAATCCCCTTCTGTGCATGTAGACAATACAGCATGTGGGTGATAAATCTGGACCCAATTGACAGAGTTTGCTTTCCACATCTTAAGGTGCTCTGCATAGGTGAAGACACCTTATGCCCTGTAAGTTTCTTTCTTGCTTGCTACCCCAAAACACTGTTTCAGGCCTCAAGTCACGGCCACATTTTAGCATCAGAAGATATGCAAATGAAAATTATGTCAGAACACTGCACTGCTACACTACTGAGCAACTAAAGCATTCACCGAACTACTGAACCTTAAAACACCATCCTTAACCTCTACCAGTTAAAGACCAAGTATTCAATCCAGACCTTTCCCATGATTCCAAAAAAACCCCCACAAACTCCAGCTGCAAAATCCACATTCTAACGCATGTTTCCAAGGGCCTGACGTTTTTTAATTCAGAGTCCAAACATCTTTACAGTGCAATAGGTATCCGGGCCAGATGTCAATTTCTTCCTCCTTCTCAAAAGGAACATTCAGATCTGAGATCATCAGAGATAAACTTCTGACACTTCACCTGCAAATCCCAGAGACCTTTAAAAGGGGAGGGAAAAGAAAATAATCCCAGTTTTTCAAGATGAAAATCTGAGGCTCAAAGGAAAAAAACTTGACGTCAAACGTAAGAAAGGACCATAGAATTCAACTGTATGTTTCTTAATTTTTATTATTCTTTTTCTTTTCCTAGAAATAGGCATTACCACTAGGCAAGCTTGCTGATGCCTAGTGGTAATACAAAGCCTAGTGATGAATATAAAGGACAACTACTAGTCAAGTAACCAAGCTGTTTAAATATGAAGATGACAATCCATGTCCCAAAGAATGCGGTAATTGCATGGACAAGATAAAGCAAATGAAAGCTTTAACCAAGTGACCAGATTACATCTGTATTTGCCATATTAAACAGAGGTAGTTTTTATCAAAACCTCTCCAAGAAAAGCAAATCATCTACATATTCCACCACTAATTATCCAGGAAAAGCAAAGATGCTGCTTTACTCATATTTTCGACAAAATATTTTCTCAGTGTGCAGCATGTCACATTATTATGTGTGAGACCATATGTGTGGCAGTGCAGGGGGCCAAGTTAAGGTTCTCACGTTCACACCAAGTGCTACGGAGAGTTCACCACATTGAAAGGGTTTGCTTTTGATACCTTTGCTCACTTGCTTTGTACTTTTTAATTATTTAAAAGCGATTTGAACATGCATCCCCTCTGCCAAGC